>NC_037330.1:22800346-23103377 GCF_002263795.3 Bos taurus
GGACGCCACGGGCTCGTCCCCCACCTCCTCGTGGTCCACGCACCTGTGCTTCTCAAAGCAGCAGGTTTCGGACCTCGACTGCTGAGGAGGAGGCGGCAGAGCACGGGGGCCCAGGGCCTCCTCCGCGGGACCCAGACGTTCTGGTCCCGAGAGCAGGACGAGTTGGGCTCTGGGGCGGGAGAGTAGGTCCACTCAGCGCGCACCGGAGGCGCAGTTCGCTTTCAGGAGGAGACTGAGTTCCGGCTGCGCCAGTAGAAGACTCTGCGTGCGGCCTAAAGGGAAACGTCCCATGGAGACTCTAACTCGGATCGCTGGATTCAGTCCAAAGTGCTGCCATCACACCGTGGAAACACGGCCGTCTCGCTCTCCACCAGCTGAGCCGTGTGGTTCGCAACCGCGCGGTCCCAGGACTTCCCTCCCTCCCGGCGCGCTTGTCACCCCGGCGCGCTTGTCACTCCGCCGCGAGAGGCTTCCTCCGCGACGCCAGCGGGCGCCTGACTCGCCAGCCGGCGGCCGTCTCTACAGCTTTGGGCGCAGTGCAATGAGAGGAAACCCGTTCCGGGTGAGCGACGGGGAGGGGCTTTTAGGCCTCCTTCAAATGCGCCTGCTCTGCTGGTATTTCTAGAGTTTTCTGCCCTGAGGTGAAATTCCCGCCAGGAAAAATTTTAAAAAGTCCCTTTGCTCTTTGCAGTTGTCCTCTTCCTGCTGCCGTGGGAACTCTGAACGTCCTCAGAAGAGCCCTTGGGACTTCGTGGGCTGTCCCATGTCTGGTACCCCAGGTCCAAAGGTAGAATTGCGGGCCACCGCCGGCTTCGTGTGGCGCGGGAGGGGCGGGGCGACGACACGGCGTTTGCTCTGGTCGGAATTCGACCAGAAGCCAAAGATCCGCCTTCCCACGCGTTGCACCGTGACGGTGGAGGATCTGCGAGCCCAAATAAGTTAGGCACAAAGAAGGATTTACAGCAGTAACAGGACTGTTCAAATGTGCCAAATTCTGTAAGCGTTGAGCGGTGGAAAGTATGCGTTTGTTTTGTTGTTCAGCCGCTCTGTCGTGCCCAACTCTTTTCGACCCCATGGACTGCAGAACGCCAGGCTTCCCCGCCCTTCACCATCTCCGAGACCTTACTCAAACTTATGTCCGCTGAATTGGTAATGCCATCCAACCATCTCGTCCTCTGTCGTCGTCTTTCCCTCTTGCCTTCAACTTTCCCAGCATCAGGGTCTTTTCTAGTGAGTTGGCTCTTCGCATAATGTGGCCAAAGTATTGGAGATTCAGCTTCAGTGTCAGTCCTTCCAATGAATATTCAGGACTGATTCCCTTTAGGATTGACTGGTTTAGTCTTGCAGTCTAAGAGTCTCTCAAGAGTCTTCTCCAACACTACAGTTCAAAAGCATCAAGTCTTTGGCTCTCAGCTTTCTTTGGGCTTCCCTTGTGGCTCAGAGGTTAAAGTGTCTCCCTGCAATGCCGGATACCTGGGTTTAATCCCCAACTCCGGAAGATCCTCTGTAGAAGGAAATAACAACCCACTCCAGTACTCTTGCCTCAGAGGAACCTGGTAGGTCACAGTCCATGGGATCACAGAGTCGCATAGGACTGAGCAACTTTTCTTCTTCTTTATGATTCAACTCACATCCATACACGACCACGGAAAAACTATAGCTTTGACTAGACAGACGTTTGTTGGCAAATTAATGTCTCTGCTTTCTAATATGCTGTCTAGGTTTATAGTAGCTTTTCTTCCAAGGGGTGAGTGTCTTGTAATTTCATGGCTGCAGTCACCATCTGCAGTGACTTTGGCGCCAAGTAAAGAAAGTCTGTCACTGTTTCCCTTGTTTCCTCCATCTATTTGTCATGAAGTGATGGGACCGGATACCATGATTTTTGTCTTTTGCATGTTGAGTTTTAAGCCAACTTTTTTCACTCTCACTTTTTCTGCTTTCTGGCATAATACGGATGGTGTCATCTGCATACCCAGTTTTGTACATGATGTACTCTGCGTGTAAATAAGCAGGCTGACAAGATACAACCTTTGATGTACCCCCTAGACTCATCTGAAATGACCCTGATGCTGGGAAAGACTGAAGGTGGGAGGAGAAGGGGACGACAGAGGATGAGATGGCTGGAACGTGAACGTGAAGTCCCTCAGTCGTGTCCGACTCTTTGCGACCCCGTGGACTGTAGCCTGCCAGGCTTCTCCGTTCATGGGATTCTCCAGGCAAGAATACTGGAGTGGGTTACCATTTCCTTCTCCAAGATGGCTGGAAGGCATCACCAATTCAACAGACTTAAGTCTGAGTAAACACCGGGAGTTGGCGATGTACAGAGAAGCCTGGAGTGCTGCATGCAGTCCATGGGGTCTACAGAGTCGACAAGACTGAACTGAAGTAGCTACTGTAGTATATATATAAAAAACAATGCATAACCTCTATGTATAATACAAAACATAAAAAGTTAATAGCTTGAGGGAGCAGTGTATTCACTGCTGCTGCTGCGAAGTTGCTTCAGTCGTGTCTGACTCTGTGACCCGAGACAGCAGCCCACCAGGCTCTGCTGGGATTCTCCAGGCAAGAACACTGGAGTGGGTTGCCATTTCCTTCTCCACTACTTCTTCCTGTATTCACTACTGAGCTGAACTTGTTTGACTAGTCGTGTTTACTTTTTGTGATCTCATGGACTATAGCCTACCAAGTTCTTCCATCCATGGGGTTTCCCAAGCAAGACTACTGGAGTGGGTTGCTATTTCCTTCTCTAGGAAATCTTTCCGAGGGCTTCCTGCATTGCAGGGAGATGTTTCAAATTGCCTGAGCCGGCAGAGAAATCCCACATTATGGTAGAAGGTAGTTTTATCGTTGAAACTATAGTTACCAGGGGAAAGCACGCACGCAGTCCCCCACTACCACAAATTATGCAGTTGAGTTTCCCGCGTTTGGGGAAATCGCAGAGGTCAACACACCCGCAGTGCAATGGGTGAGCCTCGCCGTGGGAGAACCACCTTCGTGATCACAGTATCTCCCCTGCCAGGTAGTTCAGTTCTGTTCAGTCAGCTCAGTCGTGTCCGATTCTTTGCGACCCAGGTAAATATGAAGTAATTCTGCCCGCCGCCCGCACAGCCTTAGACACGTTCACTGTCCGCACAGGCTCACTTTGCTATTGCCACCATCTCTTCCACCACCGACCGCACCCCATCGTTTCCCGCGCCTCTCGGGCACTCCTAACAACTCTTCTAATAAAATCCAAGCAGTATCTGGGAAAAACTTCCACAGCCGGCAAAGTGGCAGGCCCGCTACTGTACCACTTCTGCTGCAAAATTTACATAAGCCCAGCCCCATTCAGGACCTGTAAGGCGGTTCCTCTTCTCCAACCCACGCCCTGTCCCATGCCCCTCATCTCCCCTCCCACCCCAGCCTAGACGACCAATGGGCAGGCCAGATGCTGAAGGAGAAGTGATGTCATGATTCCCAACAGCTTAGGGAGCCCAGGAATCAGTGGAAGCAGATCCTTTATTCTTTAGTTGAGATGTAGGGGACTTTAGCCAGCTTCCTTGCATTCTTAACCTTTGTTCTGGGTTACATGCTAAGAATAGTAATTCTGTGGTCCTCTGTTCAGTTCAGTTCAGTCGCTCAGTCGTGTCTGACTCTTTGCGACCCCATGAATCACAGCACTCCAGGCCTCCCTGTCCATCACCAACTCCTGGAGTTCACCCAAACTCAGGAGTTCACCCAAACTCACGTCCATAGAGTCGGTGATGCCATCCAGCCATCTCATCCTCTGTTGTCCCCTTCTCCTCCTACCCCCAATCCCTCCCAGCATCAGAATCTTTTCCAATGAGTCAACTCTTCGCATGAGGTGGCCAAAGTACTGGAGTTTCAGCTTTAGCATCATTCCTTCCAAAGAACACCCAGGACTGATCTCCTTTAGAATGGACTGGTTGGATCTCCTTGCAGTCCAAGGGACTCTCAAGAGTCTTCTCCAACACCACAGCTCAAAAGCATCAATTCTTCGGTGCTCAGCTTTCTTCACAGTCCAACTCTCACATCCATACATGACTACTGGAAGAACCATAGCCTTAACTTGACGGACCTTTGTTGGCAAAGTAATGTCTCTGTGTTGCTGATCCAATTTTGTTTTAAGAAGTAATAAGTTGTAAAACAATGAATGTAAATATATATTTGTAGGAACAAAATAAACCATAAGTATGTGTTATATGTGTAGACATATAGATTCAGGGTGCTAACTTTAAAAAATGCACAGCATCAGAGTTGTGAGTTCAAGGATTATTTGGGGCAAAATGAGGAGCTCAGGAGGCAGCATTTCAGATAGCTCTGAGAACTTGCTCCACAAAGGTACGGGTGAAGGTCAGTGTATGTGTAGTCTTGGTGAAGGGAGAGTACATGCATTCCAGTGCAGATTCTTTGCAGAAGGTTACTGCTAGTCATGAGGATCACATGTCACCAGGAAGGATTTTAGTGCTTTTCTAGGTACTAGGAGATATTCGGGTCATAAAATCGGCGCCTGAAAATACATCACTATCTGAAGACTTGTTCTGCCAGTTTTTCCCAGAGCACAGAGTGGTCTCATTTCTGCTCTCCACCCTGAACTCCTTTCAGGGGGTGTTGAAAATCAGTGGCTGCAGCATTTAATCCTTGTAAAGGTGGATGGCAAGTGCCAGTTTGTAGTTGACAAAAGTTATATCTCAAAGTTCTATGTGGTGTATTTTCTGTGCACCTTCTTACTTCATCCTCATGGTCTCCCAGGTACCATGTTTTTCCTTTTCTTACCATACAGAATACAAAAGTTGAAGATTCTGAAGAAGCTGATGACCAAAATAAGGGATAGAAAGATAATGTGTTTGCCTGAAGAATGAGGTTTGTATGTTTTCTCTTACTGGATAAGACTGGGTTAGACCTGAGGGCAGGGAGTGCGGAGGCTAGACAAGCAACCAGCTTGCTTTTCAGACCAGAGACCAAGGAGTGGAGGAACTTGATTCTTGAAGTGCATTTGGCTTAAGAGGGAAGGTGACTAGCCTGGAGGGAGAATCTTGAACTCAGCACCCAGTTAACTTCTAGGAAAACCTGTCCTTTCTTGGAACAGCTGACACTACACGTCCTGCACACTGACTTTAAATATTCTTTATCCACTGCTGTCCACTGTAGGAGTTTCCTGTTGCTCCTATAACCTGTTACTACACACTTCGTGGCTTAAAACAACAAACATTTATTATTTTATGACTCTGGAGATCAGAAGTCCAAGATGCAACTCCCTGGGCAAAAATCAAAGTGACAGTTGGGTCGTGGTGATTCTTCATGGAGATGCTAAGAGAAAATCTCTTTCTTTGCCTTGTCCAGCCTCTAGAAGATGCCCACATTCTACTCTCATAGGCCCCTGTCATCTTCAAAGATAATTACAGCTGATCAAGTTATTCTCACAACACATTATTCTGACACCAATTCTCCTTCCGTCTGTATGAACCTTTGCGATTCCATGGGGGCCCCATCTCAGTTCAGTTCAGTCGCTCAGTCCTGTCCGACTCTTTGTGACCCCATGAATCGCAGCACACCAGGCCTCCCTGTGCATCACCAACTCCCGGAGTCCACCCAAACTCATGTCAATTGTGTTGGTGATGCCATCCAGCCATCTCATCCTCTGCCATCCCCTTCTCCTCTGGCCCTCAATCTTTCCCAGCATCAGAGTATTTTCAAATGAGTCAGCTCTCTGCATCAGGTGCCCAAAGTACTGGAGTTTCAGCTTCAACATCAGTCCCTCCAGTGAACACCCAGGACTGATCTCCTTTAGGATGGACTGGTTGGATCTCCTTGCAGTCCAAGGGACTCTCAAGAGTCTTCTCAAACACCACAGTTCAAAAACATCAATTCTTCAGTGCTTAGCTTTCTTTATAGTCCACCTCTCACATCCATACATGACCACTGGAAAAACCATAGCCTTGACTAGACGGACCTTTGTTGATAAAGTAATGTCTGTGCTTTTTAATATGCTGTCTAGGTTGCTCATAACTTTCATTCCAAGGAGCAAGCATCTTTAATTTCATGGCTGCAATCACCATCCGCAGTGATTTTGGAGCCCAGAAAAATAAAATCAGCCACTGTTTCCCCATCTATTTGCCATGAAGTGATAGGACTGGATGCCATGATCTTAGTTTTCTGAATGTTGAGCTTTAAGCCAACTTTCTCACTCTCCTCTTTCACTTTCATCAAGAGGCTCTTTAGTTCTTCTTCACTTTCTGCCATAAGGGTGGTGTCATCTGCATATCTGAGGTTATTGATATTTCTCCTGGCAAGCTTGATTCCAGCTTCTGCTTCCTCCAGCCCAGCGTTTCTCTGATGTATTCTGCATAGAAGTTAAATAAGCAGGATGACAATATACAGCCTTGACGTACTCCTTTTCCTATTTGGAACCAGTCTGTTGTTTCATGTCCAGTTCTAACTGTTGCTTCCTGACCTGCATACAGATTTCTCAAGAGGCAGGTCAGGTGGTCTGGTATTCCCATCTCTTTCAGAATTTTCCACAGTTTATTGTGATCCACACAGTCAAAGGCTTTGGCATAGTCAATAAAGCAGAAATTGATGTTTTTCTGGAACTCTCTTGCTTTTTTGATGATCCACGGATGTTGGCAATTTAATGTCTGGTCCCCCTGCCTTTTCTAAAACCAGCTTGAACATCTGGAAGTTCATGGTTCATGTATTGCTGAAGCCTGGCTTGGAGAATTTTGAGCATTACTTTACTAGCGTGTGAAACACAAGTTGGAATCAAGATTGCCGGGAGAAATGTCAATAACCTCAGATATGCAGATGATGCCACCCTTATGGCAGAAAGTGAAGAGGAACTAAAAAGCCTCTTGATGAAAGTGAAAGTGGAGAGTGAAAAAGTTGGCTTAAAGCTCAACATTCAGAAAACGAAGATCATGGCATCTGGTCCCACCACTTCATGGGAAATAGATGGGGAAACAGTGGAAACAGTGTCAGACTTTATTTTTCTGGGCTCCAAAATCACTGCAGTTGGTGACTTCAGCCATGAAATTAAAAGACGCTTACTCCTTGGAAGGAAAGTTATGACCAACCTAGATAGCATATTGAAAAGCAGAGACATTACTTTGCCAACAAAGGTTTGTCTAGTCAAGGCTATGGTTTTTCCTGTGGTCATGTATGGATGTGAGAGTTGGACTGTGAAGAAGGCTGAGCACCGAAGAATTGATGCCTTTGAACTGTGGTGTTGGAGAAGACTCTTGGGAGTCCCTTGGACTGCAAGGAGATCCAACCAGTCCATTCTGAAGGAGATCAGCCCTGGGATTTCTTTGGAAGGAATGATGCTAAAGCTGAAACTCCAGTACTTTGGCCACCTCATGCAAAGAGTTGACTCATTGGAAAAGACTCTGATGCTGAGAGGGATTGGGGGCAGGAGGAGAAGGGGAAGACAGAGGATGAGATGGCTGGATGGCATCACTGACTCGATGGACGTGAGTCTGAGTGAACTCCAGGAGTTGGTGATGGACAGGGAGGCCTGGAGTGGTGTGATTCATGGGGTCGCAAAGAGTCGGACACGACTGAGTGACTGAACTGAACTGAACTGATGTGGTAGTTTGAGCATTCTTTGGCATTACCTTTCTTTGGGATTGGAATGAAAACTGACCTTTTCTAGTCCTGTGGCCACTGCTGAGTTTTCCAAATGTGCTGGCATATTGAGTGCAGCACTTTCACAGCATCATCTTTTACACTTTGAAACAGCTCAACTGGAATTCCATCACCTCCACTAACTTTGCTCATAGTGATGCTTCCTAAGGCCCACCTGACTTCTCCTTAATTTAATCACACCCACAGATTCTCTTTTTCCATGTCAAGTAACATAATCACAAATTCCAGGGACCCAGATGTGGGCATCTTTGAGGAAGCATTAGTCTATCACAGCCAGTCTCCCCAGTGAACACATTTCCGCAGGCATATCAGTCAGTGGTGGCTGCTCCATTCTGAAAGTGATCGAGGTGAAAGCAAGTCAGTCTACTGCTTCTGAGGGTCAGCCAGTCAACAGCTGGGCCCCATATTGAGGCATCTGAGTCAGAGAGAGAAAAGGAAAATGCCTGTGGGGAGACGAATCTGAGGACCCAGCCTGGGCAGTTCCCAGGGATCAGAGTTGAGAGCTGAAAATGCCTTCATGGGGGAAGGAGGCTGGGGTGGTGTTAGGAGATGAGTATATGTGTTTCCCACCCTCCCCCCGCCCCCCACCACAAATTCATATCTTGGACGCTAATCCCCAGTGAAGCTGTATTTGGGGAAGGAACTTTGAAGGATGTAATTAAATGAGATCATAGCCTTGGGGCACTGATAGGATGTTTCAGTTTCAGTTTAGTCACTCAGTCATGTCCGACTCTTTGCGACCCCATGGAGTGCAGCACGCCAGGCCTCCCTGTCCATCACCAACTGCCGGAGTCTATCCAAACTCATGTCCGTTGAGTCATTATGCCATCCAACCATCTCATCCTCTGTCATCCCCTTCTACGCCTGCCCTCAGTCTTTCCCAGCATCCGGGTCTTTTCAGATGAGTCAGCTGTTTGCATCAGGTGGCCAAAGTATTGGAGTTTCAGCTTCAGCATCAGTCCTTCCAATGAACACCCAGGACTGATCTCTTTACGATGGATTGGTTGGATCTCCTTGCAGTCCAAGGGACTCTCACAAGTCTTCAACACCACAGTTCAAAAGCCATCAATTCTTTGGCACTCAGCTTTCTTTATAGTCGAACTCTCACATCCATACATGACCACTGGAAAAACCATAGCCTTGACTAGATGGACCTTTGTTGACAAAGTAATGTCTCTGCTTTTCAACATACTGTCTAGGTTGGTCATAATTTTCCTTCCAAGCAGTAAGTATCTTTTAATTTCATGGCTGCAGTCATGGTTTTAGAAAAGGCAGAGGAAACAGAGATCAAATTGCCATCATCCTCTGGATCATCAAAAAAGCAACAGAGTTCCAGAAAAACATCTATTTCTGCTTTATTGACTATGCCAAAGCCTTTGACTGTGTGGATCACAATAAACTGTGGAAAATTCTGAAAGAGATGGGAATACCAGACCACCTGACGTACCTCTTGAGAAATCTGTATGCAGGTCAGGAAGCCACAGTTAGAAATGGACGTGGAACAACAGACTGGTTCCAAGTAGGAAAAGGGGTACATGTCCTTAAATGAAGAGATACCAGAGAGCTTGGGCTCCTGCCCTATCCCAGCTTAAGTAACAAGAAAAGACCTTGTGAGGATCCAGCCAGGCAAGGACTATCTGCAAGCCAGGAAGAGAGCTTGCACCAGAAACTGAATTGCTGGGAAGTTCCAACCATGATCTAGGACTTCTCAAAATTGTGAGAAAACAGATTTCTGGTTAAGCCACCCAGTCCATAGCATTTTTTTTTTTCTGGAAGCCCAAGCTAACTAATACAGGAGGTCATTTAGTCATTGACCTAAGCAGCTTCTCCTACTTGGCCCTTTTGGGGATCTGCCCCAGTCTTGTTGATTACCAGTAATTAGCACTGACCACCTGCTTTGCTTTTAAAGACTTACCCATGACTTTCGAATGAGAAGTCATCACCTGGTTTAAGATTTCATAGCATAGTTGGACATGACTGAGCAACTGAGCACAGCACACAGCACAGCATAATTTGCTACGTGCAGCAATGGCCTGCAACAAGGATCTCAGAGTTTCTTTTGAATGAGTTTTACATCTTCAAAAACAACCCAGAATGGCCTGGGACAGCTGATCATTCTTCAGGGTGACCCAATACCCCGTGTGGCCTGCATTTCCTCTTCTACTGGATGAGTTCTATGCTTTGGACTCTCCACAACCATAGACAAGGGTTTGGGTGCTGGTGAAGAATCTGTGCCTAATTCTGGGGAGGCTCAGGGAAAAAGGAAAGAACTCCCAGAATCTGGGCATGGGAGGGGGTGGGGGCTGAGAGGCTGCTCTTCTGTGAATAAAGGAGGTTGGAGGGTGTGAGAGGAGCTGGTGTGTGTGTGTGTGTGTGTGTGTGCCCATTGTGTGTGTCCAGGATAAATTCAAGGGAAGTTCAAGAGAGGGCAGCTGCCATTCTGGGACCAGAGACTAGAGCACCTTGGCACTCAAGCTCTGCTCATCCTCCTCCTTCTTCTGCCTCTGTTTCCCTTTCTCCTCTCTGTCCTCACTAGTGTCTCACCAGTGTTTTATTTTTCCCACTCCTCCTTCCTCTCTTGGATCATTCCCACTACCATACCCCACTCCCAACACAAAGCAGGCCAGCAAAGAAGAGGGCTGAGCAATCTGGGAGGAAGATGAGGGAATATTTTCCACCAGCCTAAGAAGCACAGATACATTTCTTTCTGGTTAGATTCTTGTTTGGAGGGGACAGAGTAAGATGGCTCCACCTCCACAGACAGCTAAAGCAGCACAGGCCTTAAGGCCAACCCTGGGGATATGTGACCAAAAGTCAGGAACTCTGGACATGGATGGAGGACATCTGGTTCACAAGATCCCAGACAACTTAAAATCTTGGTGCCACCTTCTTTATAAGGCAAGTTCCAAGGGAAGGACCACATTGTACCCTCCTGGCTTTGTTCATGTAAGGGTGCATAGGTGCGTGTTTGTGTCTGACTCTTTTCAACCCCATGGACTGTACCCTGCCAGGCTCCTTTGTCCATGGGACTCTCCAGGCAAGAATATAGGATTGGTTTGCTATTTCTTCCTCCAGGGGATCTTCCCAACCCAGGTATTGAACCTGTGCCTCATACCCTGCATTGGCAGAAACCTGAGAAGGTGTGTAGGCCTCCTGTTCCTCCCTTTCCTGGATCTTTACTGCTGAGCCACCAGGGAAGCCCTGGTAGCTTAGTAATTCTGCCTTTTCCCTTTTCTTTGGGTTTTGTTATCTTCCCAAGCAGTGACCTTTCCTCTCATGTTTCTTGCTTGAGGAGGCTAATTTAGAAATATCTCTTTGATATTCTGTTTTTTCTATAAGCATTCTTTCATTCTGGACTTAATCTTTTTGAACAATATTCTGAGCCTTTTTGATTATTCAGTAAATATTTGTAAATAAAATTGTTAATTTTGATATATTGACGCAACCAATCAACACTTAGGTTGGCTCCCCAACCCCATGCCATCCACACAGGAAATGAGGCCCAGCTGTGGATGCCCATTGAACAGTGTTGGGGAAGCTCTGAAGGAAGTTTTGCTGGCACCTCCAGATGAAATTGTATGGTCAAGTCATTCAAAATGACTGTTCTCTTGCTATCTGTTCATTCTCCTTCACCAGCCACTCCTTCACCCACATGACTATCCAATCCCCTTAATTACCAGTTCAATCAGTTGCTCAGTTGTGTCTTGTGACCCCATGGACTGCAGCACGAGAGGCCTCGCTGTCCATTACCAACTCCCGGAGTTTACTCAAACTCATGTGCATCGAGTTAGTGATGCCATCTAACCATCTCATCCTCTGTCATCCCCTTCTCCTCCCACCTTCAATATTTCCCAGCATCAGAATCTTTTCAAATGAGTCAGTTCTTTGAATCAGGTGGCCAGAGTATTGGAGTTTAAGCTTTAGCATCAGTCCTTCCAGTGAATATTCAGAACTGCTTTCCTTTAGGATGGACTGGTTGGATCTCCTTGCAGTCCAAGGGACACTCAAGAGTCTCCTCCAACACCACAGTTCACAAGCATCAATTCTTCAGTGCTCAGCTCTCTTTATAGTTCAACTCTCACATCCATACATGACTACTGGAAAAACCATAGCTTTGACTAGATGGATCTTTGTTGGCAAAGTAATGTACCTGCTTTTTAATTTGCTGTCTAGGTTTTTCATGACTTTTCTTCCTAGGAGGAAGTGTCTTTGAATTTCATGGCTGCAGTCATCATCTGCAGTGATTTTGGAACCCCAAAAATAAAGTCTGTCACTGTTTCCATTGTTTCCCCATCTATTTGCCATGAAGTTATGGGACCAGATGCCATGATCTTAGTTTTCTGAATGTTGAGTTTTAAGCCAACTTTTCCACTCTCCTCTTTCACTTTCATCAAGAGGCTCTTTAGTTCTTCTTCACTTTCTGCCATAAGGGTGGTGTCATCTGCATATCTGAGGTTATTGATATTTCTCCTGGCAGTCTTGATTCCAGCTTGTGCTTTATCCAGCCCAGTGTTTCTCATGATATACACTGCATATAAGTTAAAGAAGCAGGGTGACAATATACAGGCTTGAGGTACTCCTTTCCCGATTTGGAGCGCTTTAATTATAGGGCTTAATCAATAACCAACTATGTGGTTGCCCCGACCCCGGCCTCTGGTTTCTCTGGTGACGGGTGAGCCAATCAGACATCAATGGTCCCTATAAGTTGTAGTCTCCCCTCAAGTCTGTCCCCTCCACCGCCCCCAGTAGTGAAGATCCTTGCCTTGTTCCTGCCGTTTGCTGAACATTGTGGCATATCACTCCAGGACGCTTTGTTTAGGATTTGTAAGGTTCTATATATATAAGCATCTGAATGGAGAGTTCCAAAGAATAGCAAGAAGAGATAAGAAAGCCTTCCTCAGTAATCAATGCAAAGAAATCGAGGAAAACAACAAAATGGAAAAGACTAGAGATCTCTTCAAGAAAATTAGAGATACCAAGGGAACATTTCATGCAAAGATGGGCTCGATAAAGGACAGAAAAGGTATGGACCTAACAGAAGCAGAAGATATTAAGAAGAGGTGGCAAGAATACAAGAAGAACTGTACAAAAAAAAGCTTCATGACCCAGATAATCACAATAGTGTGATCACTCACCTAGAGCCAGACATCCTGGAATGTGAAGTCAAGTGGGCCTTAGAAAGCATCACTACGAACAAAGCTAGTGGAGGTGATGGAATTCCAGTGGAGCTATTTCAAATCCTGGAAGATGATGCTGTGAAAGTGCTGCACTCAATATGCCAGCAAATTTGGAAAACTCAGCAGTGGCCACAGGACTGGAAAAGGTCAGTTTTCATTCCAGTCCCAAAGAAAGGCAATGCCAAAGAATGCTCAAACTACTGCACAATTGCACTCATCTCACATGCTAGTAAAGTAATGCTCAAAATTCTCCAAGCCAGGCTTCAGCAATATGTGAACCATGAACTTCCTGATGTTCAAGCTGGTTTTAGAAAAGGCAGAGGAACCAGAGATCACATTGCCAACATCTGCTGGATCATGGAAAAAGCAAGAGAGTTCCAGAAAAACATCTATTTCTGCTTTATTGACTATGCCAAATCCTTTGTGTGGATCACAATAAACTGTGGAAAATTCTGGAAGAAAGGGAATACCAGACCACCTGACCTGCCTCTTGAGATATCTGTATGCAGGTCAGGAAGCCACAGTTAGAAATGGACATGGAACAACAGACTGGTTCCAAATAGGAAAAGAAGTACGTCAAGGCTGTATATTGTCACCCTGCTTATTTAACTTATATGCAGAGTACATCATGAGAAACACTGGACTGGAAGAAGAACAAGCTGGAATCAAGATTGCCAGGAGAAATATCAATAACCTCAGTTATGCCGAGGCCCAGGGTGGGGAGAATGAAGGATGTGCTTGGAATGATTCAGCACTGCCAGGGCCATTTCCTTTATTCCCATTCTGTCAGCAGGGACTAGATGAGACATGGAAAATGCTGCCCTGGTAGGAAAGGGGTGGATCCTAAATGAGACTTCATTTCACCGGCTGACCTACTTGGGTTTATATTAACCTGTGGGCTTGGAGTTAAGCTGGTACGTGGAGGAGCCTGAGGATAGGTCCCCGGATATGCTCCCTTTCTGAGGCCTCATCATTTCCCACTGGCCACTGCTACCCAGGTACCCAGGCTCCAGGATTCTGCCCAGGTCCGTGGTGCCCCTTGGAGGACAGAGGGGCTGGGGAGGGTTGAGGTAGTGGGAAGATCTGGCTTCTGTGTGGTTGGTTGGCAGTGTGGCTGGGGAAGCAGGATGAACACTGGTGACACCTGGGCAGAAGGAAACATGAGTGAGAAGCAGTAGCAGAGCACAAGGATCAGCCAGGAAACACGTGACTGAGAAGAGCAGACACTGGAGGGGACACACGGGCTGAGGTCCCAGTCAGCTGTGGAAAAGCAGTGACATGAAGACTGACACCCCAGAAGCTACAACTCTAACCCCTTGTATTTGCTAGCATGAGCGCAAGAGGAGGGGGTGAATAAAGCATCATAAAGTCAGCCATGTGCACAAAAGGATGTGCACATGTGCACAAAAGGCATGTGCACCTGTGGCCCTAATCCTGGCTCCTATGATAATGCCTCCTGATAGAGTCCAGGGAAGTTCCTGGGCAGAACTCACTGGGAAAGTCAGGGGTTAAGAGTGTGATGGGCCGTAGCACTGAGCACACCTGTGAACAGGAATGTTTGTGTTCCTGTGAGTACTTGCTGTTCTGGAAGCTAAGGTCCCAGTTTTCCTTTGGGGTTGTCAAAAGAGGAAGGGGGCATAAATCCAGCTAGAATGGTGGCCCCAGTCACTCCAGAGTGAATGTTTTGCTGAGGTTGGGGGAGGTTCTGTGTGAGGTAAGGGGTGATTTGAATCTTAACACAATTGAAGGAACTCAAATGTCACCACTCGTGTCTGAAGAGTTGTGAACACTCTCCCATGCTTAGTCACTTAGTGCCATGCTTAGTCACTTACTCGTGTAAGTGACTTACTGCACTTGTGGTCACTGTCTTTGTGACCACACGCACTGCAGTCTGCTGGGCTCCTCCTGGGGAGTCTCCAGGCAGGAATAATGGAATGGGTTGCCATGCCCTCCACCCAGGGATCTTCCCAACCCAGGGATCGAACCCAGGTCTCCCGCATTGCAGGTGGATTCTTTACCAGCTGAACTACCCCGGAAGCCCTCCATGGGGTAGGGAGGACCCTTCATTTCATAGGCTGATGCTTTCATAGATCCTGTGCAATCATGGGCCTTCACATCATCTCTGCTTCTATGTAAAAAGAAGCCCAGCTTGGTGGAGAGAGGGAAAGAGGTGAACCGGCTATAGTTTAGGATATTTACATTCAGAAGACTGCTTTCTTCCAGGGATTATCAACATAGGCAGCAGAGTAAAAACCAGCTGCACCTAAGAAATAGGAGTGAGAGCATGGTTTTCTCCAACCAAGCCAACCCTTTGATGGGTGAATGCAGTTGGCTGCTGCCAGTTTTGATCCTCATTTATAACTGTTTCTCAAATGTGGCTACATACTGGAGTCATCTTAGACAATGTGAAAACATAACTGGACCTCCAGAGAATTTGCTTTAATTGGTATAGGGTATAGCTTGGGCAGTGGATATTTAAAACTATCCCAGCTGATTCTATTGTGCAGGAAAGTTTGATGAGTATTGTCCTGGGTCTCTCCCTCCCCATTTTATAATTTTGTTATTAGGATCACTAGAAATTAAAGAGAGGGCTGAAAAATATTAAGCATCTAAGTTATAGTCAGGATAAGAGATGTGACTTCCTATCACTTTCACACCCCTTTCGATCCCAACACCACACAAGGCAGGAGGGAAATTCGTGGTTGTCTCCAATCAGCTTACTTTCTCACTAAGGCCAAAGGAGGTTCCACCTCTATCAGTAATAGTGATCAGTACAGACCACATGCCCTAAACCATGCCGATGCCAGAAAGACACTTATGCAAGGAAATTTTAGCTCCATAGTGACCTGAGAATCTGCCATGCACCACTGTCCAGATTGTTTCAAAGCAAAGGAGGAGTACTGATGAGTGATGGTTCCTTTGAGAGGACTGTCCTTCACCAGGTAAAAGAAGGGCTATAGCCTTTCTCACCAAGGCTGGGCCATCCAAACTCTGGGCTGATGGAACAGACTGGATGTGACTCCAGTTCAACCCACATCAGCAGACCCTTTCATGCACCATGCTCTCCTTCCTCCATATTTCCCTGGGCAAAGACAATGTGACAGTGTGGAAAGATGAAGGAAATGGAGGCAAGGAAAAGAAGGGCAATCTAGTGAACAGTCTTGCCTTTTGGCATGGGACAGATTTGTTATCCATCAATTGTTGGTTCCAGGTGTGCTATGGTAGCACGTTCTAGGTCAGAGAGAATAGCGCCTTCCTGTCATCTCGAAAGAGAGAAAAGATTGTTGCAAGGGGCCTGCAGCACTATTCAGCAGGTTACCATTCTAGACAGAGAAGGTATAATGGAAACATGGAATCAGTAGTCAAAAGACCTGGGTCCAAGCCCATTTCACCCCCTTACTAGTGACCTTGAAAAAGTAACCTCACTTCCTGAGTTATAGTTCTCTGCCCTGGTAAGACCATGTTCATGTTGGTAGATAAGCTTAGATTACTGTACCCATGTAGCACTGATAGCAGAAGGTAGCCTCTTAGACCTCACTGCCTGCTGGAAGGACGATGTGCAGACTCACCTAAATAATAGACTCAGTCTAGCTGGTTCTGGAAACCACACTGGTGTCAGAGTAGACTGTGTAACCATTTTCAATACTAAAGTGGTCCAAATGATATTTGGGGTCCAGGTCTACACATTCTCAGCGTGGTCTTAGGTCACTGGACATCTTTTGTATGGTGTTCTTACCATCAATCTCTGGCTCACCTTCGATCAGTGCATGTTTGAAGGCATATCACAGTTTTGTAAACATTTTTGCCAACATGACAATAGTGGTGTGTATGTTCTGTCTTGGATATCATGAGATGTGTTGTTCAAGAATATGGAGTTACTTTCCTGGGTTGGGAAGATCCCCTGGAGAAGAGAATGGCAATCCACTCCAGTATTCTTGCTGGGAAAATCCCACAGACAGAGGAGCCTGGTGGGCTACCGTCTATGGGGTCGCAAGAGTCAGACATGACTTAGCAACTACACCACCACCACCAAGGTAAGAGTAGGGAAACTAGCTAGGGTCCTGCCAAATCAAGAGCCATTCTGAACTCTGATAGTATCCTAAAGACTGGCTGACATTTCCTGAGCTCAACCCAGAGACCCTACACTTTCCAGATTTGTTGGATTTCCTGGGTGTAGTCACAGGTACTTTAGCAGACAAAAGTATTTATGCTGACTACAGAACTAGACAAAGAAGCATCCTACATGTATATGCTACCTTCCTTATCACCTCTTACTGTAATGGTCTCACTGAAAATGGGAAGGGGCAGGTGAAACACCTAGTATTCAAATCAGGTTATGAGACAAAATTGGCAGTGTCAGGTGAATTTAAATTATTGTGTCTTCATGGATTAAATATGCAGTGGTCTTTATCGCCAAATATGCTGCTAAAGTTTCTTCCAAGATAGTATGTTCTTATGCATTTGCTCTGGAGAAGGAAACGACAACCCACTCCAGTATTCTTGCCTGGAGAATTCTGTGGACAGAGGAGCCTGGTGGGCTACAGTTCATGGGGTTGCAAAGAGCTGGAAATGACTGAAGTGACTGAGCACACAAGCATGCATTGCTCATTTGCAACTCCAAAGGCCCAAAGCCATATTTCTCTGTTACTTGGTGGTCCTTGTCATCATCTTCAGTCAACAAATCATTATTCCAGACCAAATTCTAGAATCTGAGTCAAGAAATCATCATTCCTTCAATGATGATTTTTCTATTCATGGTAACATTTTTTTTCCTGGTAACATTTTTAAAGAACACATACTATCTTAAGTCCTACTGAAAATGGTTCCCATTGTACAAGTAACCATAAAATAAATCATAACTCTTAACTAGCTTTTCCTTAGTGAGCAGGTACTGGCCAGGACTTCAGAAGTTTTTAATAACCTGTAATAATTGCTTAATATGTAGTACATGGGATTATTTTTAATAGCACTTCAGATAAATCAGTGCAATGTGACTTTAGGAAAGTCACTTAATATTCTTTATATTTCAATCCTCGTTTTAGAAAGAATTTGGATAACTATTTTTTTCTGCCACAAATACACTTTTGAGCTTTCTAACCCAGCAATATCATTCCTTTGCTGGGAGAAATATCGATAACCTCAGATATGCAGATGACACCACCCTTATGGCAGAAAGTGAAGAAGAACTAAAGAGCCTCTTGATAAAAGTGAAAGAGGAGAATGGAAAAGTTGGCTTAAAGCTCAACATTCAGAAAACTAAGATCATGGCATCTGGTTCCATCACTTCATGGAAAATAGATGGGGAAACAGTGGAAACAGTGACTTTATGTTTTTTGGGCTCCCAAATCGCTGCAGATGGTGACTGCAGCCATGAAATTAAAAGATGCTTACTCCTTGGAAGGAAAGTTATGACCAACCTAGACAATATATTAAAAAGCAGAGATATTACTTGGCCAACAAAGGTCCGTCTAGTCAAGGCTATGGTTTTTCCAGTAGTCATGTGAAAGTTGGACCATAAAGAAAGCTGAGTGCTGAAGAATTGATACTTTTGAACTGTGGTGTTGGAGAAGACTCTTAAGAGTCCCTTGGACTGCAAGGAGATCCAATCAGTCCATCCTAAAGGGAATCAGTCCTGAATATTCATTGGAAGGACTGATGTTAAAGCTGAAACTCCAATACTTTGGCCACCCGAAGAGCTGACTCATTTGAAGATACTCTGATGCTGGGAAAGATTGAAGGTGGGAGGAGAAGTGGACGACAGAGGATGAGATGGTTGGATGGCATCACCAACTCAATGGACTTGAGTTTGAGTAAACTCCAGGAGTTGGTGATAGACAGGGAGGCCTGGCGTGCTGCAGTCCATGGGGTCACAAGGAGTCAGACACGACTGAGCTACTGAACTGAACTGAATTGAACTGTAATGAGAGGTGGGGCCCCAGCATTGGGAAGCAATCTGCTCACTCTTTCCTTCACTTCACTAGTCATAAGTACTTAGTGGAACACTTGGATATTGTGGCCATTGTCACCCTTGTGAACCCACTGGCCTAGCCAATCCCAGCAGAGTTATAGTGACACACATATATCAGGAGAACTTCCCATATTTTGGACTCACAAACTGTGGGATAATGTAGGTTAGAAGATGACCCTGTTTTTTTTTTTTTGCCCACATCTCTCTTCCTGACTCAAGCTGCTGTGCCTCTAAACATTCTTGTGCCTGCATGGTATATATCCTTTTCACCTCTGATCCTGGCTTATATTTCCCCATGTACATCTGAGAAACACAGCCACAGGTTCCTGGTATGTGCCAACCCAGGTAGATTCAGCAACTGTTGCATAGAAACTGCCCTTGCATCCTCTCCATTGAATATACTGATTTTCCCAAGTTAGATAAAAGTAACGTCAGGTTTACTACTTGTATTTAAGGAAATATATATGAAATATTAGTTGATTCCCTGGTGGCTCAGATGGTAAAGCATCTACGCACAACGTGGGAGACCCTGGTTTGATCCATGGGTCGGGAAGATCCCCTGGATAAGGAAATGGCAACCCACTCCAGTACTCTTGCCTAGAAAATTCCATGGATGGAGGAGCCTGGTGGGCTACAGTCCATGGGATCACAAAGAGTCAAACACTCTGACAAGTAGGAAAGAGATCCTGTGGAATTGTAATAAAATTCATTAGTTACACATACAGAGTCTAATTCTCATAGAAACTTAAAACTACAGCCAACAGAGGATGAAATAGGGAAATAGGCATGTCCAAACTGACTTCAGGTTACATAAAACCCAGTATGTTGCCATGGGGGGAATTTGAGTTAACATTATAATGGGATATATCAGGAATAATAAAGTTGGGGAAAATATGCCTTTGCTGAATTGACTAGTCATAAGTTTAAGCTGAAGAAAAGTGAAAGTGTTAGTCACTCAGCCGTATCCGACTCTTCGAGACCCCATGGACTGTAACCCACCAGGCTCCTCTGTCCATGAAATTCTTCAGGCAAGAATACTGGAGTGGGTTGCCTTTCCCTTCTCCAGGGGATCTTCCCAACCCAGGGATCAAACCTGGGTCTCCTGCATTGCAGGCAGATTCTTTACTTTCTGAGCCACCAGGGAAGTGAGTTTAAGCTAAGTAAAGTATTATTATCAAATTGTCTTCATGTGAAAGATTGGTAAAGTCTAAAAGAACAATGTGTAACATTTTACATTTTTCTTTGAGGAAAAGCACCAAGGACAGTTCAAAGAGAAACAGATTGATGAATGACCTCAATAGAGTCCTGCATAAATGAAAGTTACTGGGAAATATTGCCGCCTTGATGTTTTTCCCTGTATACACAACACTGAATAAGCAGAAATTCTCAGATTTGAGAAACAGCGTTTGCAGGATCAGAGAAAGGAAGCCTGAAATTGCAAGGGGCTGTTGGGAAAGATGGTCTCCTTCAGAGACCTTCAGAGTGGAGCTAAATGGCCTTTACTCTGACTTATTGAGCCCTGTTTTCTGTGGCTAGCACTCTAATGTGATGTGGGTGTCTGATAAGGCTTCCTGGCTTACACAGTGTATCCAGGGACTGCATTTAAACCAGAAGATAAGAATCACAGCCTTCTTGTCTCCAGCATAATTCAAAGCACCTTTGTTTTCCTTAGAGTCACTCACTGTTGCTTGTTTCTCTTCTCACACACTTCCAGGTCCTTCATTTCCTCCTCATGGCTGTTATCTCTTCTTGTCCTCCCACCCACAGATGGTTCCAGGCCCAGATGACCAAGAAAGCAATTATCTGAATCATTCCCTAGGGCCGACTCTTCCTTTAGGAGCTGCCTTTGTGCTGCCATGTTTGGATAGGACCTCTTTGTCACCTGACCTCTTTATAGGTAAATGATAAATTTAATGACGATAAATTTTGAAAAAAATTTATTTTTTAAATTTTAAGGTTTTTTTAAACAATATTGTGTTTCAGGTATACATCAAAGTTATTCAGTAATATATATATACACATATATATATATACATATATATATACACATACATATATATATATTTCAGATTCTTTTCCATTATAGATTATCACAAAGTATTGAATATAGTTCCCTGTGCTATACAGTAAATCCTTGTTGTGTATCTATTTTATATATAGTAGTGTGTACCTGTTAATCCCAAGCTCCTAATTTATACCTCTGTCCTTATTTTTCCTTTGGTAACCATAAATTTGTTTCTATGGAAGTCTGTTTCTATTTTGTGAATAAATTCATTGTATTATTTTTCAGATTGCACATATACATGATATAAAATTGTCTTTCTCTGCTTCATTCAGTATGATAATCTCTAGGTTCATCTGTGTTGCTGCAAATGGCAATATTTCATTCTTTTTCACAGCCAACTAATATCCCATTGTATATGTACATAGTTCACATCTCCCTCATCCGCTCATCTGTCCATGGACACTTAGGTTGTTTTCATGTCTTGTCTATTGTAAATAGTGCTTCTATGAAGATTCAGGTAAACATTGTGGTACAGCTATCTTTTTAAAATAGGGTTTTCATCATTTATTTTATTTTATTTTAAAAATTTATTTTTAATTAGACAATAATTGCTTTAGAATGTTGTGTTAGTTTCTGTCATACAGCAACGTGAAGCAGCTATAACTGTACACATATACTCTCCCTCTTGACCTCCCTCCCACCCCACTCATCCTATCCATCTAGGTTGTCACAGATGACCAAGCTGGGCTCCCTGTGTTATATAGCAGCTTCCCACTAGCTGTTTTCCATATAGTAGTGTATGTATGTCAATACTACTTTCTCAATTTGTCCCACCCTCTCCTTCTCCCACTGTGTCCACAAGTCCTTTCTTTACATCTGCATCTCTATTCCTGCCCTGAAAATAGGTTCATCAGTACCATTTTTCTAGATTCCATATATATGCATTAACAAGCACTGACCCTTATTTTCAAGTATGTTGACTCACAATTTATATCTACTTGCTTTAAATTGGAAGTCATACTAGTGCAAACACTTTCTAAAAGATCTACATTTTTATAATCCCCTTCCCCACGTTTTGTGACTTCGTCCTGTTTTACATCTTCATGCTTATCTTCTTACTGCTATTTGTATTTACAATTGCTTTGACAATTTTTTTCATTGTTTTTCAAAATCTCTACTGGCTTATTTAAGTGATCTTCAGTCCTTGTATGTATACCTTTCCAACTGTGATGTTCCTTTTCTATAGATTCTTGTTTCTTTTCTCTTTAGAGAAGACCCTTTAATATTTCTTTTGGGGGTAGGTTTAATCTCGCTGAATGCTTTTAGTTTTTACTTGGCTGAGAAACTCTTTCTCTCTCATCTATACTAAATGATCATTTTGCTGGGTATAGGATCCATGGTTGAAGGTTTTTTTCCCTTCCTGGACTTCAGATATATTATGTCACTCCTTCTGGCCTGCAAAATTTCTTCAGAGAAATCAGCTGATAGCTTTATAGAAATTATATTTTAACTGATTCTTTGTTTTTCTCTTGCTGCATTTAGAATCCTCTTGTTACCTTTAATTTTTGCCATTTGAAGTATGATATGTCTTGGTATAAATCTCTTTGTGTTCATCTTGTTTGGGACCCTCAGTGCTTCCTGTATCTGGATTTCTATTTCCTTCTTAGATTTGAAAAGTTTTAAGCCATAATTTCTTCACATATATTTTCAATCCCCCTTTCTCTTTATTTTCCTTCTGGACTCCCTATTACGTGAAAGCTGGCATGATTTCTGTTGTCTCATAAGTCTTGTAAGTTGTGCTTTTCTTTTTTTTAATTTGTCTTTCTATCTCCTCTTTGGATTTGATTCCCATTATGCTATCTTCAAGATCACTTATTCATTCTTCTGTGTCATTTAGTCTGCTAGTCATTGCTTCTAGATTATATTTCTGTCTTGGCAGTTGAGTTATCTATTTTTTATTGGTTCATAGTTATGGTTTCTAGGTCCTTGTTACAGTGACCTACATTTCTGTTGATACTTTTTCTTAATTCAGTTAGCATTTTATTACCTCCTCTTTTATTGAAGTATAGTTGATTTACAATGTTGTGTAAATTACTGCTGTATAACAAAGTCAGTTAGTTATACATACATATATGTATATTCTTTTTCCATTATGGTTTATTATAGGATACTGAGTATAGTTCTCTGGACTATATAGTAGGACTTTGTTGTTTATCCATTCTGCATATAAAAGCTTACATCTCCTAACCCCAGCCTTCCATTCCATACCTCCCTCAGCCCTCTCCCCCTTGGCAACACTAGTCTGTTCTCTATGTCCATGAATCTGTTCCATGGTTAGGTTCATTTGTGTTATATTTTAGATTCCACATATAAGTGATATCATATGGAATTTGTCTTTCTCTTTCTGACTTACTCCACTTAGTATGATCATCTCTAGTCACATCCAAGTTGCTGCAAATGGCTTGATTTTGTTCTTTTTTATGGTTGAGTAGTATTCCTGTGTGTGTGTGTGTGTGTGTGTGTATCATATCTTCTTTATCCATTCATCTGTCAATGGACATTTAGGTTCTTTCCATGTCTTGGCTATTGTGACTAGTGCTGCTATGAACATAGGGGTACATTAATCTTTTTGAATTATAGTTTTGTCCAGATATATACCCAGGAGTGGATTGCTGGATCATATGGTAATTCTATTTTTAGTTTCTGAGGAACTTCCATGCTATTTTCCACAGTGGCTGCACCAACTTATATTTCTGCCAAGAGTGCAGAAGAGTTCCCTTTTCTCCACACCCTCTCCACCCTTTTTTACTGGTAGACATTTTAGTGATGGCCATTCTGAGTGGTGTGAGGTGGTAACCTTATTTTAGTTTTGATTTGCATTTCTCTAATAATTAGCCATGTTGAGCATTTTTTCATGTGCATATTGGCCATCTGTATTTCTTTGGAGAAATGTCTATTTAGATTTTCTGCCCATTTTTGGGTTGGGTTGTTTTTGTTTCTTTCTTGTTGAGTTGTATGAGGTGTTTGTGTATTTTGAAAATTAAGCCCTTACTGACGGCATTATTTGAAAATATTTTCTCCTATTCTAGAGGTTGTCTTTTCATTTTCTATATGGTTTACTTTGCTATGCAAAAGTCTGTAAATTTGATTAGGTTCCATTTGTTGATTTTTGTTTTTATTTCTGTTGGGAGACTGACCTAAGAAAATGTTGGCACAGTTATGTCAGAGAATGTTCTGCCTCTTCTAGTTTTATGGTGTCATGTCTTATGTTTAAGTAGTTAAGCCATTTTGAGTTTATTTTTGTGTATGGTGAGAGGATGTGTTCTAACTTCATTGGTTTACATGCGGCTCTCCAACTTTCCCAACACCACTTGCTGAAGAGACTTTTTCCTGTTGTATGTATGTTCTTGCCTCCTTTGTCAAAGGTAAATTGACCATAGATGTGTGGGTTTATTTCTGGGCTCTCTATTTTGTTCCATTAATCCACATGTCCATTTTTGTCCTAATACCACATAATTTTGATTATTATCATTTTGTAGTATTGAATGAAGTCTTGGAGGATTATGTTTCCAGCTTTGTTATTTTTCCTCACGATTGCTTTTGCAATTCTAGATCTTTCATGGTTTCGAATGAATTTTAGGATTATTTGTTCTAGTTATGTGAAACATGTCATGGATGATTTTAAAAGGATTGTGTTAAATCCATAGATTGTTTTGAGTAGTATGGCCATTTTAACTATATTAATTCTTCCAATTCAGAGCTGGGATATCCTTCTATTTCTTTGAATCATCTTCAATGTCCTTTATTAATGTATAGTTCTCAGCATAGAAACCTTTGACTTCCTTGGTGAGGTTTATTCCTAAGCAGTTTATTTTGGGGATTGCAATTTTTAAAGGTATAGTTTATTTACATTCCCTTTCTGATATTTCATTGTTGGAGTAAAGAAATGCAACCAATTTCTGTATGTTAACCTTGTATCCTGCTAACTTACTGAATTTGTGTATCAGTTCTAGTGGTTTTTGTGTGGAGTCCATAGGGTTTTCTATATACAGTGTCATATCTGCATATAATGACAATGTTAAATCTTCCCCTTCATTTGAATACCTTTTATTTCTTTCATGTGTGATTGCTATGGCTAAGACTTCTAATACTATGTTGAATACAAGTGGTGAGAATGAGCTTCCTTGTCTTGTTCCAGATTTTAGTGAGAAGGCTTTCAGTGTTTCACCATTGAGTTGATATTGGCTGCAATTCTGTCATAAATAACTTTTATTATCTTGAGTTATTACCTCTTTGTGCACTTCTGGTCTAGTAGACTGGTGAGATCTGTTTCATTATTTGTTCTTTCAGGGAATTTCTTTTGTTCTTCTAATTGGGAGTAGATCTTCCTTTTCATTTTACTTAACTTTGTATGATTTTAGGAGAAACAGTTATCTATTGTGGTCTTGAATGGCTGATTTTATGTGGGAGTATCCCTGTGTAGCCTCCATGAGTCTCATATTTTTGGTGTGAGGGCTGGTTTCAGATGGATGCCAGTCAAGTCTTTCCTCAGTTTGTGCTGGTCATTATCCCCTTGATAGTGGGGTGTGATTGGTGGTGTAGTATCGAAAGCCTGTGCTAGATGTGAGGTGGGGCTTCCTCTCTGCTCTGTATCATGGCTGTCTCAGGGGCAGGGTGTGTTCCCCAGTTGTTGGAGTAGAAGCCTTGAGGGTTGGGTTTAATCAGGCTGTTGCCCTTGAGTGCATGCTCTGCCCCAAAGGAAGTGAGTGGTGAAGCAAGTGAGGGCCATATATTCACAGAGGATATACATCTACAGCTCCACTCAGGGTCAGTCCAAGGTTATGTCCCTATTGTTTGTCTCAGATCTAGTATAAGACTGTGGTGTGGAGTGGGCTGGGGCTGGAGGTTGGGGGGTTGTGGCTGCAAGGATTGAGGTGGCTGCACTGCTGCCTGAGATCTGGGTTGCCTCTGTGGCAGACCTCACCCAGGACCTGTCTGCCTAGATCTGGTGCTAAACTGGAAGACAAACCACTACATACTCCTCAGTGTGGTGTGTTCGTGATGGCCACCAAAGCCCCAGCTGGACCACACCCCAGGGCCTCTGGGTTGTCTCTGTCCTCTCTCAGGGCCTGTCTGCTCAAGATTCACCCCTTGGCCCTTGCACGGCCCTGTTGTGCCGCCCTGTGCACACACTAACGTTTGCTGCATCTACACCTGTTGCTCTGAGCCCTCACTGACTATGGCCTCTGAGGCTATTCCGGGATTACACCCCAGCTGTCCTGGTCTGTCTCTGCAAAGCTAGATCAAGTATCTGCCAAGATCCTGTGCCAGACTGTGGTATGGAGTGAGTGGGGCCAGGGCATTGGCCCCTTTGGATTGGGAAATACAGCAAGGAGGCTGCTCACAGTGCACGACTCTCCACCCTGATTGTCAGCAACCCAGCATGTGCTCCTGATGAGTCTAGACTTCTCCAAACCTTCTGTCTCAGATTTCCCAGGAGGCAAGGGGGCCGGGCCACTCCTTGCAGGACCCCAGGACTGGGATGCCCAAATTGTGACTTGACCTGCTAACTCCAGGGCCGGGTCTACCCTTGTGGACCTTCTCTTTGCAGATCCCTCCCAGGGGCCCAGAACCCGGACAGATTCTTTTCTTTCCCATCCTACCGAGTTATGTGTAGATCCTTCTTGCAGCTTTGGTTTTCAGGAGTTACGCTAGTTTCCAGTTAGTTTCCATTAATAAGTGTCCCACATGTGAATGTATTTTTGATGTGTTTGTGGGGGAGGGGATCTCCATACCAGCTACTACAGCATCTTGATTCTGCTTCAGATGCTGAGCTTTTTAGTGACAGTTTGTCTTTCCTATTCTTACACACTCACCCTGCAGGCTGGTATAGAAATTGGAAACTAAGCAGGCAAAGAAAACTATTTTTTTATACATAGTCTGCTTTAATAGCCACCAAAAAGACTGTGTCATTTCCTTTCACTGACCCTGTCCACCAGTTATGTTAGCTTTCCACATATCACTATAGCAACATATATAAATATATATCATACATTTATACACACATACACACTTTCTAAAGCACTTTTGTGAAGACACAGACTAGGCTTCAGCACAAGCACAACTGGGGGCCTCTTGCATGTCACTTAAAAATGATCACTGCTTTGCTTTACACAAGACTTTCAGTGGGCTTGCTGTGGCCATTAGTCCCTCGTTCCCAGAGATAAGTTGGGATGACAAAAGGGGACAGTATATGTAAAGTCAGTACAGCTTTTGGAGATCACAATAGAATATAAGTAGGAAGTCTAGGCTATGCATGAGATGGCATATGGGAGTCACCACTCCCACCACATGGATTCAAAGTAGTCAGGTGCTGCAGTGTCGACTGATGCCCAGCCTGACAGTGACCCAGCTGCATGGGCCCTGGGTCAGGCAGTCGGGCCCCCCTGCCCACACTGTCCTGCAGGGCACCGCTGCTCAGTCCTGTGCTTTCAGATCTGCCGAGGAGTGCCAATGTGGGGACCACATGCTGCATTGTGGAGAAGCAGGTCGTTTCCCCTGAGCTGACCCTCTGAGGACAGGTGATGAGGCAAGAAATGTCTGTTGCTGGCTCCCATGCCCCCAGCGTATTCAGAAGCAGTGTCACAAAGTCCTCTATGAACTAGGCATGTTTTCCTTAGTGCTGAGCCGTGGGCACCCTGCCTTGTTATTCCTCAACTGCAGGAAAGACCCTCTGCCTTTCACCCTGCCCACGAGGCAATCTCTCTGACTCCTTCCAGACCCTCCAGTAGGTGTGGAGGAGGGCCCAGATCCTCCTCAGCAGACAGGGAGCTGTGAAGAAGGGGCACAGGCCCATCCTTCCTGCTGTTTTAAGGACCTCTGGTGGCTTCGCTTCTTGCATGTCTCCTGGAAGGCAAGGGTCACAGGACTGGAGTGCATGGCAGGGCCCTTAGGGATTTCACCTGGAGACCAAAGTAACACAATGGAAGTAAGAGTCCATTATCAGATCCTGCTGGTGGCTAACAGGCTGGAGAGGGCTGAGTGGTGACAGAAGCCAGGATCGTGGTGAGAGCCTGTCAAGAGGATGAGCTGAAGGGAGGCGCTGAGGTCTGGAGGAGCAGCGGGTGCCACCAGATTAGAGTGAAACCTTCCCACACCACCTGTGGCCAGATCTCTGCTCACAGCCACTGCACACCAGGTGGCCAGACCCTACGGCTCCCTCTTCAGGGGCCAGCTCACTCTCCAGTTTGCTTGGGAGAACGAGGATGACTTTTGTCATTTCCCAGGAAAAGATATGCTTAGCATGAAACAGGCACATATAGAAGTGGCCTGTTTTAAGAAGGAGAGGGCATTTTGAGAGGCAGGCCCTTGTTAAGTTTATGTTCTGTTTACTTGATGAGGAGACGGGGGTGGAGGGCGGTGGGGGCAGGTCAGCAGGGCCCTCAGAAATCATCTAAATCTAGCGCATCCTCTTCCAGATGAGGGTCAGTGGTCTCACAGAGACTGGGGCCAGCCAAAGCCACACAGCCAGTTAGTGACAAGCCTGGGATTAGAACTGGGGCCCTGGCCCATTTCCAGTGGCCTAGCAGAAGTGGGAAGGAGACTCCCAAGCCAGCGAGTATGAGAGGCTGTTGGGTTACCTTTGCTGGGACAGGAATAAGGCTTTACAGAAGCAGTCTTGTAAGAGGTCTTCTAAAAAGGCTCAGGAAAGAAAGGAATCAGAAGAAATTAGCAGGAAAAAATATCAGGGTTAAATTATGGCCCAACCCATTTTCACACTGTGGGGTCAACATCTTTTTAGGTTACAATTTAGGAACATTCCTAGGAATGAACTCAACTGATTATGGCAAAGCTTTAAAGTCCAAGGTAAAAGGCTTGGTTTTTGACTTTGAAGCCATTTCTAACACCTCAAGTTTTTCTTCAAAGTGGCTGCTAGAGAATGCATTGGTATTTTCAATAAACATAGAGAATGCCTGCCTTATAAATAATCTTTCCCTTTAAGTTTCAGTTTTTCCTTATTACCAAGTTCTCTTTTAGATCAATAAGACCCAATGATTTTATGTTGTTTCCTAAAGAAAAACTTGTCAAAATCAAATTGCTGCTTTCAGCCCAATATTATGCAGTGAAATCAACTTGTTAGGTGGCATCTTTCCATCGGTTTTTCATATAGTGACATAGGAACCCCGGAACCCGTGACTGGCCTCAGGATTCCTTTACTGGAAAGCTCATTCAGAGGCAGACCCCACATGTCCTCTGACCTTGAGAATCAACTGAACTGCATTTCTCCCCAGTCCTGACGTGGCATAAAGGAGAGAGAATTGGGGTCAAGAGAGAAGATGATGATAAAGTGAGAGTGAACTGAGAAGTCAGGGAAGGTTTCTGATGAGGGTGGGAGGACTGATGGGGATGGAATCCAGAGGGATGTTCATTGAGAACCTGTGCGCTCACAGATGGACCAGAAATTTCCTCTTGGAAGGTCAGTGCAGGTCAGGAGTCACCTGTGCATTCTGATACAGACGGTGATAGTTGCTCTGATCAGTGCAGTGTTTTCCTTACCTCCAAATTAGTCCTTGCCTTCTTCAAAACGTCGTGTGTCCTGGTCACTGAAACAAACAAACAAACAAAAAAACAGTTCCCAAAGGCAGAAATTACCAGCGGGGTCCATATCTGTCTTGGGTGTGTGTGTTCTAAAGCTTGTCTTTCTGGCCACTAAGCTTGGGGTCTCCTGCTCCCCTCCACCCTCACATCTCCTCCTCTGCCTCTATGATTACTGATGGCACAGGAGGTTCAGGGATATCACATCAGTCTTCCCCATCCCCTAGCCTCTATGGTCACTGTCCATTCACAGCCTAGGTGGGGAGCCTGGAAGGCCCCCCAGTTTCCTGTCCCATTCTCTGGCTCAGGCACCCACACTGGCTGAAGATGAACTGCTCCATGCTCTCCTTCTGCTGGTTGGCGGTCTTCAGACGCTCAGATGTACTCTGAAGGAGACTTTCCTGTTTGGATAGTTTGGTTCTCAGTTCCAGAAGCTCCTTTTTCATAGACTCTCCCTGGGAAGAAAAATAGGTGCTCTGTCAGTGGTCAGAAGGCCTAAAGCACCCTGTGATTTGTGGCTCTTTACACCCCAAATAGGATTCTACAATCTTCTCAAGTATTTGTGAACCAGATTTCCCTCATGAAAGCCTCTAAAACCCTCCAGCAGGTGATGGCTCAGGATGGGCCATGAGGTGGGAACACTGAGGACCTGGAAGCCCCTGTGCAAACGAGCACAGGCCACACTCCAGCTGCTGCAGAGAACCTGAGTCCAGGCCACACTGAAACTCCCAGCTGTGAGTAAGAGCTCTGATTTAGTGCTGACATAGTTCTATTACCTGGGCATCAAAACTTGGTCATTAGGAATATTATGCCTGGGGAGACAGGGCTGGCCTGAGACAGTCTACAAGTCTGTAAATATATCTGCCAACCTCAGGATGGCAAAATACTTCCTCCTTGCAATTAGCAAAGTTGGATCCCATAAAGTTATCACTGATACTAGTCTAGAATGAAACCCCTAGGAGGGATTTTGAAATCTACCTAATCCAAGATCATCAACCAGAGTGGCCTAAGATCTGAGAGCACCTGGGGGAGGCTGACTCTCACCAGGCTTGACCCAGAGACACAGGTTTAAGTGGAAATTTTTCTGGGATTTCAGTGGGTGGGTAAAAAGGGCTGGTCCACTCCTGGTGACATTCTGTGATCCTGTCTGCCTATGTGGACTTGGGGGTGAGTGGGAGTGGGCTTAGGATGGAAAAGGAGGTGTTGATGTTTTAAATGGCCCTGAACTTCAGCTCAGCTGAACTTTAGAAAGTTAAAGGGATGGAACAATTGTGGGTTACCAGGGCTCTCATGTCTCTGCCTCCTCTATGTTCTTTTCTTCTCCTGTTTGGCTCCTTATCCTGGGGGTCAGGCTGGGAGGAGAGGAATGTTTTCAGACCTGCACAGAGAGCGCTCACCACGGAGGAGAGGTCTCCCTCCAGGGACACACGCCTCATGTCACCTTTGTCCCAACTGCCCATTCGGCTCCTGATCTTCAGGCTCTGCAGGCCGAGGAGGTAGAAGGCTAGTTGGGGGGCAGAACCGGTAGAGGATGCTGGCTTCTTACCACTTTGTCCACAAGCACAGGGCCGGGGGAGCTTGGCAAGGCTGCTCGCCAGAACATGGTGAGGAGGGAGGCCGACTCCTCCAGCCGGTGGTGCAGGGCGGTGGCGCTGCTCCTCAGCTCCTGGATGCCTTCGCTGCCCATCACCTGGGAAAGGGGCAGTAGCCATGGGCATCCCTGTGGCTGAGAGAGCACAGGCCTCAGCTTCCTTTGTGAGCGAGGTACGGCCACAGGCTTGCTTGAACCTGTGAGACTTTTTTCTAACCTGGAAGCCAAGGTTCTCTGACCTCAGCAAGGACCTCCCACTTTGTAAGAATTCATTTGATTCCACACTTTTTGGCTTTTAGTCCTGCTTTGTGCTCTGGAGTCTAAGGTTCCTATTTTTGTACTGTACCCCCACCCCCACTGCCCTTCCCTAAATCAGGCCTTATGCTTCAAATGGGCTGCACCATTTGTAGCTCAAAGGACTGAGTGCTGCTCCCTTTACCTGGCATGTTCTCCTCCCCAGAGAACTGCACAGCCGCTAGTGGCACCCTAACCCCCAAGAACCTGTCGCCTTCCTTCTGGGATAATCGCCACTTCTGGGTTCACTCCGTCAGCACTTCCAGCACTGTGCCTGGAGCCCCTTGTTGTATTTGTTGACTCAGGTGTGGGTCTCCCTCTCACGTGTTGGGGCTCCTGGAGCTAAGACAGCACAGTGGCTGGTACCTAGGTCTCTCCCTGGGGAAAGACTCTGAGAAGCCTTGTGGCCTGCTCTCCTCTCCTGCTCAATTTGAGCAGAGAAATCCAAGGCTGCCACCCTCCTCACCCCTTCCACACATCTGGCCCATATGGATGAATATTCTCAATTCCCAGGCAACTGATGAAGTGATTTTATCCTGCCTACAAATGATCATATCCCAGTGTGACTTTAGCAGATAATAAAGAACCAAACAGCATTGCAAGTATGCTGATGCTTAACATGCTCTACTGATGAGGATGGCAATGCTGCACATGCTTTTCTGTGGTTCTCAGGGGAAATGGAGAGTCAGCTACATCTGGAACAGAACAAAGCTGGTAGTGAAACTAGCTGGTGAAGACGGAAGCCCTAGCTGGATGTAAATGGAAGATACATCCTCAGCTGGTGAGAGATGTGGAGCAGGAAAAACGATAGTGGGAGAAGGAGTTAAAATCAAAAGAAGAAAGGGCTTAAGGAAAAGTTGCACCTAAGAGCTAAAATGTGATTACCTCTATGCCTGGAGCTTCAAGACCAGAGAAGCTGCAGGTTGGTCTCACCAGTGATGCTATCTTCTTGACCAGCAGTCTGCCCTCCCCAATCTGCTCTCTTAGGGCACTATAGTCATCAATGTGGCCAATGACGTGGCGGCCATGCTTATTGGCAAAGGAGCCATCAGTAGCGTCGCCCTCCAGCTTGCGAGGGTTCTTCATTACTGGAGAAGCATCCAAACCCAGCTCTGAGGAATAAAACCACAACAACAAAGAACCCACTGTTATTCATAGTCATCCTCAGTTCAATCCAAAAGGGACATCAAATAGTAAAAGAGGCCAGAAACAAGATCGACAGTTTTGGAAAGCACACCTGTGAAGTCCATACATATTCTGGGTTCTATATTATTATAGTCTTTCTCTCACCATCTCAGAATCATAAAATTGCCAGGAGGTAAATTTTATCCTTATTGACAAACATTCAGGAAAGACATTAATGTGTTTTTTTTTTTTTTAATTTGGGGGTTGAGAAGACACAGACAAGGAAATTAAGCTGGATACAGAGAGCACTTTCAAGAAGGAAGAGGTTACAGTACAATGAAGCAATACCAGAGCAACAGGAAAACCACATGAGGAAGAGTAGTAACAAAAAAGGCAGCCACAGGAGGTGGAATGATAGGGCTAAAGGCCTTGGGACATGCAGAGAAAAATCTCTAAATTCAGATAATGTATATACAGAGAACCAAAAGTTACTTGTATTAATAATTTTCCATCATTAGACCCTGAGTCCTGTGGTTGCCCTCTTTACCGTTCGTCCTACTGAAGGTTGTGGTCTCTGGGCCAGGAGCCGCAGAAGAAGAGCTGGGGAAGACGAGAACTGGAGAATTCATGCCCACATCCCGAACTGGAGGGGAGGCAACCGAATCTAGGGAGTAAAGACAGCCACAGCTTTAGGAACCCTGGAACACACCACTCCACTGGAGATCTAAGGCACCATGACCCTCCTCTCATACAGTCATCACCCATGTTCCACAATCAAAACCAACAGCAAACTAATCACTTATTTTGAAATAAGATGTGAAGGCTGTTCCATGAGAAAAAAGCTTGTAATTTGAAAAAACTATTAGGCGTATTTTTCTAATCCCAAATATGAATACAATATTGTATGCAGTATGTCTAATACAATGCTTTGTAACTAAATATAAATATGCATAAATATACGCGAAGAATTGATGCTTTTGAACTGTGGTGTTGGAGAAGACTCTTGAGAGTCCCTTGGACTGCAAAGAAATCCAAACAGTCCATTCTAAAGGAGATCAGTCCTGAGTGTTCTTTGGAAGGACTGATGCTAAAGCTGAAACTCCAATACTTTGGCCATCTCATGTGAAGAATTGACTTATTGGAAAAGACTCTGATGCTGGGAGGGATTGGGGGCAGGAAGAGAAGGGGACGACAGAGGATGAGATGGCTGGATGGCATCACCGACTCGATGGACATGAGTTTGGGTGAACTCCAGGAGTTGGTGATGGACAGGGAGGCCTGGCGTGCTGCGATTCATGGGGTCGCAAAGAGTCGGACACGACTGAGCGACTGAACTGAACTGATATGCAGTACATATGTTAAAATATTTGATCAAGAAGTGAATGGATTTATGGGGATTTAACTCTGCTCTCTAATCACTGTTCTAATGAGTCAGTACTGGAAAATATGTACTAGTATAAGAAGAATAGGAGACATAAGCCTTGGTGAGTTTGAGATGCCCTAGTGGAGACCAGACCGCAATCTGGAAAATATCACGAAGAGACTGATATGATCCCACTCAGGCAAATGTGGCTTAGAACCAGATTTCTAGCTCAGGCCTCTCTGCTATATGATGATGAGGAGGAGTGACTGAGCCAGCAGGAATGAGTCCTGGCTGGTGCTGTGGGGAGGCATTGAGAGGGCAAAGCCTGAGAGGGAAGAGAAGCAATACCGAGACAGAACATAATGAAGGAGAAGGAACACAGCAAATCAAAACTTCTGCTTTAAATCCTGGGTTGGCCTGTTAACTCCCACAGACCTCAGCGTATCAATTAATTGTCTCAGTGCCTATATTTTCTCATGTGAAATACAGAGATAGTAAATCCTGCACTAGCTCTGATGAAATTATTTGAAAAATTATTTGAAAACATGGTAAATTTTAAAACACTCCACAAACATAAGGAATAGGCATTAACATATACAGCTGTTAATTGTTTTGAGTACTTCTCATGGTGTCAGGTACTTGTAAATTATTTCATTTAATGCTCCACATAATAGTTTATATTATTATTATCCTCATGTTAAAGAACAGGAAGCTAAGGCTTAAATACTTGAGGAGTTTTAGCACTTTTCCTAAGGCAAACAACATGTAAGCGGCAAACTCAGAATCTGGAGCCAGATCTTACCCCAAACTCCATGCCCTCAAGGCACTGTACTGAAGCATCTTTGATTTCACCCTGACCCTAAGGAGTGTGGAAGAGGCAATATTGTCCCTTCCACCACACACATCCTGGGGACCTTCCCACTGGCTGAGGGCTTCATGATTCCCTTTTCCTTCCTACCTTGGAAGAATGGCTGCTTGTTTCCAGGGTCAGTGTTGGTGGGGAATTTCTGGTTAACGGAGGAGGAGCTGAGGCCAGCTTTGCTGGCACCACCATCCAACTGCTGTTCGAGCTGCAATCGCAGACAGTTGTTCACCTGAATGCTCTGCTCCAGCTGCCCTCGCAAAGCTCGGATCTCTGCCACCAGGTGGCTCAAGTCACTGCTCAAAGGGACTTGGTGACAGGCATCCCAGGTATAAGCTGAAAGGAGAGAGAGAGATCTGGTGGCACTGAACCAAGTGTTTCCAAGCATCTGTCAGAACACTCTTCTGTGACGTTCCTTTCTGCCAAGGACCCCACTGTAATCTCAGAATCCCAGGACTAATGTGGCTTAGAATCTGTTTAGAACCATTACATCCCCTGCTGTGATGGGGATGTCACTTTTCCTGGGCGAGGACTGGCACATATTAAGATGGTACACACTCCAGCCTGGAGTTTCCTTGAGACTCAAATGACCCTTGTCCATTTAGAGGGCACATGATTGGCAGATGAAGTCAAACCTAATATTTCTCCTCCTTATTAACCTTAGTCCTTCAGGCTAGAGAGCAGGGTCTTTCAAGGCAGAAGATCAATACTAAGCTGGAGAAGTACACAGACTGAGAGAGAAGATGTGATGACCTCCACATTCAGGAATCAAAGGGGACAGGAAGAAGAAGGCATCAGGCCTTTGGGCAGCACTTAAGAATGGGAGGGATAGGGCTTCCCTGGTGGCTCAGTGGTAAAGAATCTGCCTGCTAACACAGAAGTCGTGAGTTCAATCCCTGGCCCAGGAAGATCCCACATGCCATGAAGCAACTAAGCCCATAGGTCACAACTACTGAGCCTGTGCTCTGGAGTCTGGGAACTACAATTATGGGGCACATATGCCTAGAGCCTATGCTTTTCAGCAAGAGAAGCCACCACAATGAGAAGCCCATCCATCCCAACTAGAGAAAAGCCTGTGCAACAGTGAAGACCCAGTACAGTCAAAAATAAATGAATTTTAAAAATTAAAAAAAAAATGAGAGGGAGAGATCATAACTAATTGGACTTCTCAAGTTCTACTTGCCTTTTTACCTGCACTCATCACCCATAGCCTTTCTCTATGTACTGGGGGAAGAAGAAATCTAAGAAATATTCTATAAGACTATAATTGCTCATCTAAAAACATTGAAGTCAAATGTGTTTAAAAAGAATTTGTTTCAGTTTTTATCAAGGTAATAGGATGCATATACCATATGATACATGCATCCAGTTGCATCAGAGCCATGGGCCTTAACCAAACACGTTATTTCTGCAGTGAGCTATGTGAATATTCTCACGAAATGGAATAAATGAAGAGTGCAGGACAAGATGGCAGAGTAGAAGGACGAGCTCACCTCTTCTTTTGAAAACACTAAAATCACAACTAACTGCTAAACAACCATCAACAGAAAACGCTGGCACCTACCAAAACAGATATTCTGCATCCAAAGACAAAGAAGACACAGTGAGAGAGCAGGAGGGGTGCTTTCATGATATAAGCAAATCCCATACCTGCTGGGTGGGCTACCCACAAACAGGAAAATATATTGCAGTACTCCCACAGGAGAATTCTGAGTCCCACACCAGGCTTCCCAGCCTGGGGATCTGTAATAGGAAGGAGGAGCTACTGGAGCATTTGGCTCTGAAGGCCAGCAGGGTTTGAGTGTAGGAGTTCCACAGGGCTAGGAGAAACAGACTCCAGTTTTAGAGGGTGCACACAAAGTTTCATGAGCACTGGGACCTAGGCCAAAGCAATGACACCATAGAAACCTGAGCCAGACCTACCTGCAGGTCTTGGAGGGTATCCTGGCTCTCTGTAGGGATATGAACACTGGTGGTAGAAGCTCCAGGGAATATTCAACAATGTAAGCTCCCACTCCAGTGTTCTTGCCTGGAGAATCCCAGGGATGGTGGATCCTGGTGGGCTGCCGTCTATGGGGTTGCACAGAGTTGGCCACGACTGAAGCAACTTAGCAGCAGCAGCAGGAGGCTCTCCAGGAGGTTGCCACTTTGGCACCAAGACCTGGCCCCACCCAACAGCCTATAGGCTCCAGTGCTGGGATGCCTCAGGATAAACAACCAACAGGAGGATGGGAACACAACACTACTCATTAGCAGACAGGCTGAATAAAGTAATCAGGAGTCCACTGATGCCTCTAAACATACCCCTTGACCTAGCTCTGCCCACCAGAGGGGCAAGATCCAGGTCCACCCACCACTAGGCAGGCACCAGTCTCTCCCACCAGGATGCCTGAACAATCTCCTGGACCAACCTCACCCACTAGGTGGCAGATATCAGAAGCAAAAATAACTATAATCCTGTTGCCTATGGAAAGGAGACCACAAACACGGAAACTTAGACAACATGAGACAGCAGGGAAATATGTTCCAAACAAAGGAACAAGATAAAACCCCAGGAGAACAACTAAGTGACGTGCAGGTAGGCAATCTACCAAAAAAAAATTCAGAGTAATGTTGGGTAAAGATGATTCAAAATCTCAGAAAAGAATGGAGGCACAGATCAAGAAGATACAAGAAATGTTTAACAAAGAGCTAGAAGGTATAAAGAACAGAGTTTTACAATACAGTAACTAAAATGAAAAAGGCACTAGAAGGAATCAGTATCAGAATAAATGAGGTAGAATAACAGATAAGTGAATTGGAAGACAGAATGGTAGAAATCACTGCCATGGAACAAAAGAATGAAAACAAAATAAGGACAGTTTAATGCTCTGCGGAGAGGATATTGGCCCTCCTACAACATTGCTTTCCATGAAAAAGTCTACAGCTGGAGTGACTATCCAATGCTGGTTAAGAAGCTGGGTTTGGACTACTCTTACCATCTGGCTTCATGAACTAAAATCTTCTGGCGTGACCAAGGAAAAGTGACTGACATGGAATCTATGAAATATATCATGCAATACAGTAGTATGTAGCACATTTCTCAAGAATCATTCTTCAAAAGTCCTTTTCTTCCCCATGGATAAAGAATCCACATTACAAGGAGGATCCTTACAGGAAGGGTGATCCCTGGAACACCACCTGGTGCTGTGAGGATATAAACTCATAGAGTACAAATTCTGGAGGTGGCTCTGACACAAGGTGGTAGATGTCTACCTGGCATCCAAGTACAAAGCCGGTGCCATTAGTGGGCACACAGTACAAGGTGGTCTCCCTGTTTTTTACTGGAGCCATTTCAACAAAACTCTGCATGAAAGCATGCCAGAGGCCTAAGACTGATTTTATTATCATGAAACCAAGTTTGTAACTTGACATAAAATGAAGGAGGGAGATGAGGGAATAGAATGGAATAGAAAGCTTCAAATAAGATGCCAAAGGCACTATTCTGGCTATGTTTTTCCATTCAGAATTAGTCTTAATAAAATACATTCAATTGAAAAAAGTAAATTAAAAAATTAGGACAGTTTTAAGAGACATCTGGGACAACATTAAATGTATCAACATTTGTATTATAGGAGTTCCAGAAGGAGAAAAGAGAGAGACAGAGCCTGAGATAATATTGGAAGAGATAACAGCTGAAAACACTCTTAACGTGTGATAGGAAACAGTTGCTCAAGTCAAGAAAGTGAAGATAGTCCTACACAGGATAAACCCAAGGAGGAACACTCTCAGACACATATTAGTCAAATTGGGAAAAATAAAAGACAAAGAGAAAATATAGCCAAGACATGGAAAAATAAAAGACAAAGAAAAAATAGCCAAGACATGGAAGCAACCTAAATGTCCATTGACAAATGAATGATTAAAGAAGATATGGTGCATGTATACAATGGGCTATTGCTTAGCCATAAAAAAGAATGAAATAATGCCATGTACAACAACATGGGTGGACCTAGAGATTATCACACTAAGTGAGGTCAATCAGACAGAAAAACACAAATATAATATCACTTATATATGGAATCTTAGAAAATGATACAAGTGAACTTATTTACAAAGCAGAAACTGACTCTCGGACTTAGAAAACAAACTTCTGGTTACCAAAAGGGAAAGGTGGGGGGAGGGGTAAATGAGGAGGTTGGTATTAACATAAACATCTTCTGTAAAACCTATATGGGAAAAGATTCTGAAAATGAATGGATATATGTCTGTGTATAACTATATCACTTTTCTGTACACCTGAAACTAACACATTGTGTATGAAATGTACTCCAATATTTTTTTTTAATTTTAAAAGAGAAAAAAAAAACAAAGTGTGAAGACTTAGCCAAACAAATTCAGATTTTACTATAAAAACTCTAACAGCTTGTTATTGGTGGAAGAATGGACATATTTATTAGTGGAACAGAGTGAAGAATTCAGAAATAGACTCACACATATATTGGCAAGTGATTTTTTTTTGCCTTGGCCGTTGTTTTTTAATGGAGATGCCAAGCAATTTGAGGATGGTTGTGGTGATGAAAAATCAATTGTGTTTCTATATCCTAGCAAAAAAATTACTTGGCAGTTGAAATGAAAATGTTATCCCACACATGAGAAATATTTATGTAAAAATTAAAATATGAAAGATGAATATACAAAAAATTACAAAATATTACTAACAGAAGTTATGGTCAGTTGATTGTCAACAAAGCTGCCAAGGTAATTAAATGGGAAAAGGACATTCTTTGTAATAAATGGTGCTGGGAAAACTGGATATCAATATAGGGAAAAAAGAACTTTAACCTTTTTCTCACATCATATACAAAATTAACTCAAAATGAAACACAGCAAAACACAGTTTTGCTCTTAAACATAAGAGCAAAAACTATAAAACTTCAAGAAGAAAAATACAAGGAAATCTTTATGATCTTGAGATAGACAAAGCTTTCTTCGCTAGGACATAAAGAAAAGAGTAAATAATAAAAAAAAAATTTGATGTTCAATAAAATCTAAAAAGTGCTGTCTTTCAAAGACACTAAAAGGACTTAGAGAAATATCTGCAAATTATTTTTCTGACAAATTAATTATGCCCAGAATAAAAATGTCTTTAAAGAAAACTTTTTTCTCACTTTGGGAAGGTCAGTGTGGGAGCTGGTTGTCTGCAACAATCGCTGCGTGGGTGATCAGAATTCACAACATCTGAGACTTTTTCAAATGATGACACCACCAGCATGGTTCTTTGCATTTTTTAAAAATCACTGTATAATCTGGATTTTGATTAACTTGTCTCAGACCATCCAGGTAGGTGAAGTTTGACTCTTGTAGCCTATTTTTAAGGATCTGTAGGCTGAATCTTGCTCTTGTCACCAGCATCTGGGCTTTGTGTGTGAGGGCTCCCCGCTTTTTATTGGGATCCTCAATGACTGAGGCTTTTTCTCAGATAGAACAAAGTAAGTTTCCAAGATCTCTGGAACTCCCAAGGTAAAGACTTCATCGGAAGCTCTAGCAAGAACAAGAAGCTCCCAGGGTGGGGAAGAAGGGAAAACATACCTTTCAGCGTCTTCTTGGAGTCACCATAAAGTGCCTCATAGATCTGTAGCTCTGACTGGAGGGACTGGAAGAGCTGCTGTTTCTCTTCGCACTGTTGCTGCAGGAGGGCCAGCTTACGCTGCAGCCTGGCAAGGGAGAAGCAAGGGTCCACTGAGCAGGTGGATTCCTATCAGGGCAAGAGGCTCTGAGCCAACTTTTACATCATAGAATTTTAGCCCTAGATGTCAACTGAGGTGTCATGAAGACCACTGCCTTTATTTTACAGATGTGGCAAGGGAGGCTCAGAGGGTAAAGCCCCTTTGCTTAGAACTGTGCTGTTAGCTATCACACCTGGGACACACTACCCGGTGTTCTTACTGCCCCACCGTGTCTTGTCATGTTGTCCAGCAGTTACAGGGCTTATGCTGGGAAGCAGCACCAAGGCTGGTGTAGACCTCCTAGGTGATGATGGGACTAATATCCCAAAACTCACTAGAAGTACTTTCTCCAGAATCTGATATGCTAAAGCCTTACTTACATAAGAGAGTTTTACTCTCTCAACTTTGGAGTGAAAAAGTCATTCCTAGAGAAGTCCTTCCTTCTGTTCAAAGTTACCCATAAATCTGAAATAGCAGAAGGGATATCGAGGTTTCTGAAAAGGACCATTCACTGACTTGCCAATATCCCTTTTTCTAAATCTGAAAATGCGGCCATCTTCAACGGGCTCCCTCTAACCTGGAGTCTTTCTCCTGGAGAGACAGTCGTTCCTCCTGGAAATGCAAGATCTCCTGCTGCTTCTCCTTCAGGTCTTCCAGTAACTGCTGCCGGTCTACCTTTTGGTGCTCCAGCTCCATTTCCAGCTCTTGAAGCCGGGATCGAGAGGTCAGCAGAGCCTCCCTCAGGCATTCTGTTTCCTGGGAGTGCTCTGGAAAGCAGGACACAGGAGTGCGTATATTTTAGGGTCAAAGGTCAGCAGGAAGATAAGCCCAAACACATCCATCCCGACAAACAGAACTAAGGTGAAAGGAAGGCCAGCTTATGCTGCCAGGGAGGCAAAGCCAGTGTCTGCTGTTACATCCACATGCTCCAAGGAGTGGGGGCCTCTTTCTCTGCAGAAAGAGGTTGCGGCTGTGATTCAGTATGGCCCGCCTTGGTTTTAGGGAACACACTCTGCTTCCTAACTCTATTTTCTAAGTACTCACATACGCTCTATGCAATAATCCACTCGTGAGTTTTGCCAAGGATCAAGAGGCTTATGTAGAAACCTCTCTTAATGTCTTTTTCCTTTCCTGCAAGCATTATTTCATTCTGGGCTTAATCCTCTTAGCCACCATTCTTTGTCTATTTGGCTATTCAATAAATATTTGTAAATAAAAATAATTTGTGATTGAAAATACATTGATTTCATTAACTCGATTAAAACTAAGGTCACCGCCCACCCCCCATCCCCCCACCCAGGCCCCAGAGGAAATGATGCCCACACATGGATGCCCGCTCAATAGTGTTGAGAAAGCTCTGCAAGATGTTTTTCTAGCAGAGGACCAGGGACCAAAGAGGAGCCCTGAGTGTGTAAGGAGGGAGATGGAGAGGAGACATGGGGATAGCACATCAGCACGAGAGGGACACAGGGAGCCTCAGCGAGGTCTTGGAAGAACCTGAGAGGGTGTTTAGGCCTCCTGCTCCTCCCTTTCCTGGGTCCAAACTAGCTGTGAGTTGTGGGGAGGTAGGACAGGCACTAACTGGTGTCCAGTTTGATAGCTAATGACTGAATTACTGCAAGTGGGTTGCACAGAAGTGGATTTCCTAAAGCTCCTCCTCCTGGAGCCTAGGCGTCTGAAGGCCCATGCTTGGGCATTGTCAGGAAATAGCCCTTTCTAGAGTGAGAAAAGCTATGGGAGTTTGATGTTGGTGGGTCTGAGTAGCTCTGTTCTCCACCTTCTCTCTTTGCTTGTCCAATTGGTGATGGGTGTGGCCAGGGAAGAAATGGATACAACACTGACCACAGTTTGTGGCTTTTGGCACTCACCTCTGGAAACATGACTGAGCTGAGCCTGAAGCCTGTGGTTTTCTTCCCTAAGGACTCTGTTCTCATTGGAGAGCTGAGGTGTGGACTCCAGGCCTGGACTGTAGAAGTTAGAGGTTGAGCCTGTCCGGGGAAGTGCAAGCAGGTAAGTTACACATTTGTGTAATAGAGGATCTCTGTTTGCTCATTCTCTGTCTCCAGACACTGTCCCAACCCAGCAGAAAACCCCGAGGACTCGTGTCCTGGTGGGACAAAGTCTGCTGGGCTGAATACCTGGCTTTCCTGTGGCTCCTCTGCATGGGTTCTTTGCATGCATTTCATGTGCCCTGGGTGAGCTGTTCAGGAGGCTCTATTCCCTAAATAGCTGCTCCTGCTGCAGTGTGGACAGGTCAAGGGTGTTTGGAAAGGCTGGCCTCCCAGTGTCAGCAGCCTGGGGGAGAGTGTGGGCAGGAGGCTACCTTGGTGAGTGGCTGCGGGAGGCCTTGCAGACCTGGCTCCACCACATGCCAATCACAGAACCAGGGCACAGAAGTCAGCAGGCAGCAGATGAGCAGCTTTAGGGTGAACAAGAAGCCAGAAGATTCTGGGGACCAGATCTGGTTAGATCTGCATTGAGGAGAGTTACTCTCTGAGCTCAGATACAGCAACAAAGGGAAGGGAATGGTCCTTGCTCCTGCCTTGCTGACTGTAAGGAGCAAGTGGAGGAAAGCAGACTACAGTGCTTTGAAATCTGTGACTCTCTTCTCTAGGGCAACCTTCAGAATCTCCCTAATTAGACTGGAAATAGGAGGCACTGGGCCTCTCCTACCACTTTCGCGGGCAGTGGAGCTGAGCCTGTTTTCCAGCTGCTCCCGCAGGCGGTCATTAATGCAGATGGACTCCTCCAGGCGCTGGCGTAGGTTCCGGATTTCACCAAGATGCTCCTCTAGCAGGTCAGCCCCTGCAGCCACCCAGGACAGGAAGAGGTAGAGATGGAGCATCCTGTCTATTAGTGGGGCCCACTAGGGGGGCTCTGCCAGTGGTCTCTCAGCAAGATCCCTAAATATCACTGTCCTCTCTCATGGGCATATGGGAGCTCAGGTGACTTTGTTTAAAGAGTAAATTGGCTCCACCAAGATGTATACACACAGACACACACACACAGACACACACAAACACACACACAATGGAATATTACTCAGCCGTAAAAAATAACAAAATAATGCCATTGCAGCAACATGAATGGACTTAGAGATCGTCATACTGAGTGAAGTCAGAGAAGGAGAAATATCATATGACATCCCTTATATGTGGATTCTAAAAAGAAATGATACAAATGAATTTACTTACAAAACAGAAAGAGACTCACAAACTTAGACAACAAACTTATGGTTGCCAGGGAGAAGGTTGAGGGAAAGAGATAGTTAGGGCATTTGGGATGAACACACACACACTGCTATATTTTAAATGGATAACCAACAAGGACCTACTATATAGCACACAGACCTCTGTTCATGTTGCCTGGATGGGAGGCGAGTATGCGGGAGAATGGGTACGTGTATATGTATCACTGAGTCCCTTTGTTATTCACCTAAAACTATCACAACATTGTTAACTGGCTATACCTCAATACAAAAAAAAGGTTTAAAATTAAATAACCTATCACTTTTACCCTAAAAAAGAGTAATTTGATTTCAAACACAGGACAGCTAGTGCTAAGCAAGCCCCATGGGCCTCCTCCCATATAGGGGTGCATGTAAGGGAGTTGTAAGTGTACATGTACAGGGTTTCATAGGGTTTAGAGAAACAATTGACCTGCTCGGCTTTGTATTTACCTGTGGGCTTGGAGTTAAGCTGGTACATGGAGGAGCCTGAGGATAGGTCCCCGGATATGCTCCCTTTCTGAGGCCTCATCACGTCCCACTGGCCACTGCTACCCAGGTACCCAGGCTCCAGGATTCTGCCCAGGTCCGTGGTGCCCCTTGGAGGACAGAGGGGCTGGGGAGGGTTGAGGTAGTGGGAAGATCTGGCTTCTGTGTGGTTGGTTGGCAGTGTGGCTGGGGAAGCAGGATGAACACTGGTGACACCTGGGCAGAAGGAAACATGAGTGAGAAGCAGTAGCAGAGCACAAGGATCAGCCAGGAAACGTGTGACTGAGAAGAGCAGACACTGGAGGGGACACACGGGCTGAGGTCCCAGTCAGCTGTGGAAAAGCAGTGACATGAAGACTGACACCCCAGAAGCTACAACTCTAACCCCTTGTATTTGCTAGCATGAGCGCAAGAGTTAGGGGGTGAATAAAGCATCATAAAGTCAGCCATGTGCACGAAAGGAAAGTCCTGTGGCCCTAATCCTGGCTCCTATGATAATGCCTCATGATAGAGTCCAGGGAAGTTCCTGGGCAGAACTCACTGGGAAAGTCAGGGGTCAAGAGTGTGATGGGCCGTAGCACTGAGCACACCTGTGAACAGGAATGTCTGTGTTCCTGTGAGTACTTGCTGTTCCAGAAGCTAAAGTGCCCGTTTTCCCAGTTTTCCTTTGGGGTTGTCAAAAGAGGAAGGGGGTATAAATCCAGCTAGAATGGTGGCCCCAGTCACTCCAGACTGAACTCTTTGCTGAGGTTGGGGGAGGTTCTGTATAAGGTAAGAGGTGATCTGAATCTTACTCAACATGATTCAGGGAACCGAAATGTCATCACTTGCATCTGAAGAGTCACGAACACTCTCCCATGGGAGAGGTAGGACCTTTCATTTCATAGGCTGATGCCTTCATAGACCCTGTGAAATCACGGGCCTTCCCATCATCTCCGCTTCTATTTAAAAATAATCCCAGCTGGGTGAGAGAGGGAAAGAAGTGAACTGGCTATAGTTCAGGATATTCACATTCAGAAGACTGCTTTCTTCCAGGGATTATCGACATGAGCAGCAGAGTAAACAGGTAGCTCTGCCTAAAAAACAGGAGTGAGGAGTGAGGTCCTGGTTTCTTCCAACCAAGCCAACCCCCTTTGAGGGATTAATGTAGTTGGCAGTTGCCAATTTTGATCCTTGTTTGTAACTGTTCTCAAATTTGGCTACATTCTGGAATCATCTAAGACAATGTAAAAACAAGTACCAGTGCCTGGTTCCCCAGAGATTTGACTTAATTGGTATGTGGTACAGCTTGGGTACTGAATGTTTTAAAATCGTCCTAGCTGACTCTAATAAGCAGGAAAGTTTGAGAAGTATTGTCAAGTATCTCCCCTTCCCCAATTTGAAAAATACTAGATATTCATTGGGATCACTGGAAATTAAGGAGGAGGATAAAAAGTGTAAGCATCCAAATTACAGTCCAGGATTTAAAAGAGAGGTGACTCCCTACCTTGTCCACACCTCTTTCAACCCAACGCCACACAAGGCAAAGGGGGGAATCAGTGGTTGCTGACACTCAGCTTACTTTCTCACCAAGGTTGTAGGAGGCTTCAAATCTTATCAGTAACAGGGATCAGTAGTCTCATGTTCCAGTCTCCCCGGCCACACAATACAGAGCACATGCCCTAAACCATGCAAAAACACCAGATAGACACTTGCACAAGAAGATTTTAGCTCCATAGAGACCTGAGAAGCTGCCATGCACCACTATCCACTCGGAAGCTTGCTTTAAAGCAAAGGAGGAGAGCTGATGAGCTCTTTGGAGAGGACTGTGCTTAACAAGGCAAAGAAAGGGCTACAGCCTTTCTCGCCAAGGCTGGACCATCCAAAATCTGGCCCATGGAACAGACTGGTTGTGACTCCAGTTCAACCCACATCAGCGGACCACTTCAGGCACAGTGCTCTTCTTCCTGTCTTTCCCTTTGGGCAAAGACAATGTGACAATGTGGAAAGATGAAGGAAAAGGAAATGAAGAAAAGAAAAGTAGTCTAGTGAACACTCTTGCCTTTCGGCATGGAAGAGATTTGTTATCCATCAGTTGTTGGTTCCAGATCTGCTATGGTAGCATGGTAGCAAGTTCTAGTTCAGAGAGAATAGCACCTTTCTGTCATCTCTAAAGAGAGAAAAGACTTTTGCAAGGGGCCTCCAGATGGTTCAGCTGAGCTCAGCCTGTGCTCTCAGCAGGACTGTAACAAAACCATTCTAGATGGAGAAGGTATAATGGAAACATGGAACCAGGAGCAGCAGATCCAAATTCAAGCCCATTTCTCCCCCTTACTAGTGACCTTGATCAAGTAACCTCACTCTCTGAGTTTTAGTTCTCTGCCCTGGCTCTGTCACACAAGGTAAGACCATGTTCATGTTGGTAGGTACTTAGATTGCTATACCCGTGTAACACTGGTAGCAGAAGGTAGCCTCTTAGACCTCACTGCCTGCTGGAAGGAACATGTGCAGACTCTCCTTAAAAATAATCTCTGTCTCGCTGGAAATCAAACTAATGTTAGAGTAGACAGTGTATCCAATTTCAGGGATACTAATGTGGTCTAAATGGGGCTCAAGGTGTACACATTCTCAGCTGTGGTCTTAGGTCATTGGACACTCTCTATATGGTGACCATCAATCTCTGGCCCATCCAAGCTCTTCTTTACAGGCACAGACCATGGTTACAAGGTAATTTCAGATTGCTTTCTAGTATTTTTTAAAGCACTACTAGAGGGAAAATTCATCATGTGAAGTTCTTTTCTTATTTCACATAGGAGGATAGTTAGTTGCCTACTAACTGATGAAACACACATATGAGAAAGATAACAGCGAATATATTTCCCAAAACAGCAAGCGCAGCTCTGCCTCAATCATCCACTGATAGCGTGTACCCCTGTGTTATTTTTGAAACTCTGCCATCCAGCCAAAGCCATGCAGAGACACACAGTGTGGGTCCACCATTCGCAAGCACACAAACGCAGCAGGAAGTGCTCACTTTCTCCTAACTGCTTCCGCAGCATCTGCAGCTCCTGCTGAGCCTCTGCCAAGGAGACCATGGGTGTCTCACAGCAGCCAGGGAGGGGAGGGCCAGCAGAGCTGAAAGGCAGGAAGCTGGGTGGAGCTGAGGGCAGTGGTGCCTGGGGAAGGCTAACCAGCGTGGGTATGGATTGGAAATGAAGGCCTAGAAACAGAAAGTTAGGGAGAAAGGACATAAGTCATTAGACCGAAAGGGAGAGAAAAGAACGGGTGAAAGATTGAGAAGGTGAAACTATTTCCTGACCAGGTGTCTCCTTGGGGAGTGTCTGTCATTCAATTGGTGATGACTAAGATGGCCAAGGGGGAGCAGAGCTACCCAAGAGGCTGACTTTTCTCACCCCCTCCTTCTTCTCCCCTGCCAGGGCTATCCTGCTTTCACATTCTATGCTCATCTTGTAAACAACTGGTTATAAAAGGCAAGGTAGCATTACCATAGCTCAGGCAGCCATGAGAGCCCCATCCTAGCCATCTGGGCGTGGCAGGTCAGGATGGCTCTGCCTGAATGCTCTCAGGAGCCCTGGGGTGCTGCTGCCAGCATGGGCCAGTCAAGACTCCCCTACACCTAGAACTCCTGAAAGCAGCAGGACTCGCCCTGAGGAGGACTGAGTAGACTAGGAGAGTGGGGACGCTGGCATGACTAATGCATGAAATTCAAGGCTGACGGAAACAAACTTGAGAATCCCAAATCACTGTGCTCATTCACCAAAGGAAAAATAAAAGCCTTGGCAAACTGAGACACAGTGGCATGCAAATCTGTCTGGACATTCAAATAGTTTAAGAAAAATGCTTAACATATGTGGATTCTTCCATCGATGCAAACCTACTGAATTGTAAACTCTGGCAGAAAGTGTTTTAAAAGAAAAAACTTCGCAGGTGATCATTATGCAGCCCATCTATAGACTTCAGGAAGCCTGGGAAGTTCTGATGGTTGAATCTCCTTTTCCCAAAAACAGTTGAAGGGCATGTAGCCCATGGAGGGAGCAGAAACCAAGACGTCTAGACTTGTGGAGACTGCTTCACACAGAAGACAGTGATCACATTCTGAAAAACATCCCTTATCCCAGGATGCTGACATAGTATCAGAGCAGTACAAGACCCCTGAATTACCAAGTGACACAGTCCAGGCCTCCTTCATTCTGATTCTAAAACCTTCGACCTTCTGCTCTTTTTAACCCCAAAGCATTCACAGAGATGTCTACAGTGCTTGATGAATGGTTTTTCCCCATGATTTCCTGGTTTAGCTGGAAATTTTGGCCCAGAAACTTTGAGCCCAAAAAGAGTTGGACACATTCTTTTCCTTAAGATTTGGTTGACTTGCTCTCAAGAGAGACAAGGACGGCAGAAGAAAAGTGTTGTTCTTCTGTAGGCATCTCTACTGAATGCAGCCTCACCACAACCACACTGAAGGCAGGCAGCTAGCCCGTCTTGTTGGGGGGCAGCAGGTGAGAATAAGGTTTGCCCGTTCTGTGCCATTGCTAGTGTGGAGCTGTGATTGGATAATACAACCCCTGGTAACTAACCTGAGGCAGGTAAATGAAATATACAACTCTTTCAGTCCAAGATATACACCATGTATATATCAAGGACCACCGACTCATTCATAAAACCATGAAAGATAATGTAATGTGAACAGAATCCCTTTTAAGGATACGGAAGCATCCTCAGCTATGAAGGAAATAGCCCCACCAACTACAGAGGCTCCTCTGCAGATAAAATGGGGAAAACATACAAGGGAACAGCAGATGGAAATTTCTTTATGCTCTCTGGCTACAGTAATCCTGAGAGAAACATTTTGCCTCTTTGATTCCCAGGGTGAAATGAGAGAAAGAAATGAAGATGATTCTTTTAAAATGATTAGCCAACGACTGGTCAAAATTTGATCTGGTATGCAGATCAAAGTCTGATGTGGATTATTTATTTTTCTACAGTAGTTAAAGACTAATCAGACCCTCTTAGTGAATTTGAATGGTCTTTTGATTTTTGTCTAGGATTCAATGTATCTAAGCTCCTAATGATGCTTTTCTTGTCTCTGAAGAAAAGTCAGAGCTGAGTGAGAGGAGATGAAGCCCCTGCCCCATTGGCCAGTGCATACCTGGATGGGCCTGGCTGGCCTCCTTGGGGGGATTCTGGGGAGCTGGGAAGCTGACGGGGTTGCTGCTGGGTTCGGCCTTAACCTCCTGAGATGAACTGGTTGCTGATGGTTTGGAAGACAGTACAGCAGAATGACTCGAATGATGGATGGAATCTACAAAACCCATGAATGAAAGAACATGTTTGGTATTCTACAAAGAACTGGAATCTGATCTTACAATTTAACCAGGGCAGAGCCTTGTTTTCAGAGAGAGCACCAAGCACAAGCACTGTGAGCAGCTTTCATTCCTTACTTGCAGATTGCTCCTTCAGTGAGAAAAGCCACCTGAGAGGTAATAGTGGGGCTCAGAGCCGGGAACCAAGACAAAGGCACCTCCAAAAATACCAGGCAAGGGCAGCAGCAGATGTGGACACCCAAGGAAACTCAGGGGTTCAGGAGCTGCAGCGGGTGGAGGGATAAGACATCCCATCTTAAAGGAGGAGATCGATCAGACAGATTGTGTGCCCGTGAGGCAGTGGGGAAACAGAAGTCTCCATCCTCTTCTCACTCTTCCCACTGTGGTTTGCCTGGTTCAGCCTGACACATGCCAAGGTGTATCTATAAAGCCTGGATGTAGACGTCTCCTCTCAGCCTAGAAAAAGGTGGTTCCACTCAGAAAGTGGAGGCTACCTGAGTGACCAGGTGAAGCCTTCTTCTCTTCATAGTGTGTGTACTCGCTGGCGATGTCCATGTCAGAGCAGGCTTCCAGCTCGTCAGACAAGAAGGAGGAGCTGCTGGGAGAGCGCTGAGAGTCTGACAAGGCATGGCTGCTGCACGGTGTGAGGGAGCGGGCGTCCAGCTTGGCCTGCAGGACTTCGATCACTTTCTCCTTCTCCTGCAGCTCCCTGCTAAGCCTAGTGGGGTGAAGGAGGACAGAGGGGAAGTCAGAATCACTGGATGAGCTAGTTCTTATGAGGAAAACTACGTAAGTCAAGGGGACCGTGCCTGCAAAGAATAAATGAAACTACCCATGTCTGGTTTAGGAGTGAGAAGTAGGCCGGGTGCAGAGGGAGGGGAAGCAAGAGGTGCCCAGTGCACTGGCCACACGATACACTGAGGACTCGCAGGGGCGCAGCCAGCCCTCTAAGGCACTGCTGCTCCAAGCGTGGTCCCCAGGACAGCTGGAGGCCGAGAACTGCTGGTTCCCGGTCTCCAACAACATAAGTACAGAAATGGACGGTGAGCACTGAGAAACACAGCAGTGCGGCATTCTCACCACATCCAAGAGTACGTAAGCAGAATCATCTGGCTGATGAAGGTTCAGACCATGTGTGGGTCTATGATAGATTAGAGATAAAAACAAAATCCTTTGTCCTTCACCACAGATGTTTTGAGGAGCACTGAGTGGTCAAAAGCATACTCATGACACAAAGGGATTTGATCTAGTAACTACAAAGAACTCTGAGCCTGAACTTTATTGCACATAAGAAACGATGCAGTGACTCATTGAAAACTGGTTTCCAAGGCACTGTAGCCTCCCAAGATCTGCAACATTGAGGGATTTTATTAGGAACTGTAATCCAATTCTTTTTTTCCCAGGGAAACTGTATGGCCACTAAACTAGCTGCTAACTCAACTTGGGGGTGAGCCAACTTGGCAAAAAGCACACTGTGTATTTAAACACACAGAGTCAGGGAGCAGAGGAGATCCTTGGGGTGCCAAGGACCCTTGAAATTTGGTAAGTTTACTTTTAGGTCAGACTGACTCCAGGTTACTAAGCCTGGAGAATCATTATACAAATATAAATCAACAGAATTCTATCAAAAGAGTGTAAAGAATTGGGCTAAAAAGAACAGGAAGGTGTTTCATGAACAAATTAATTCATTACACCCACCTCCCCACTTCTGACTTGTGAAGTTGCAGCCCTCCTTGATCCCTTAGGCCTTGTTCCCAATTACTTTACCAGATTCTATTTGAATTACCTCAGAGCCAGTGGCTCGAGTCCAGCTTGATCTTTCTCACTTTTATGATCCTCTGCAAACCAAATTCAGAAAGAAACAGTAAGAAATTAAACAGGTCTCACTTTACACATTACAACTGCAAGAGCCTATTCGAGTGCAAAATAGTGACCACTCTATGTGTGGTCAGGACATGTGGAAGAATTAATCTGGGAGACCTCAGGCAGCATCTTTAGAGAACAGACCTGCAGGATCTCCAGCGCTCGCCAGGCAGAACTTCCCTGACCTGGCGATCACCATCATGACTGCCTCTGCCCCAAATCAATGCAAAAAAAAGTTTAAAAGGCACTTGGCCAGATTCCCTCTGTAACATACCAGGCTCCAAGCCTGCCACAGAACGACTCCCAGGTGAGAGCTCTGTGTCCCCGCATAGCTTTCACGTAGAACCTACTCTTGCTTTGAGGAAGTGACCAACAGCCCTGCCCCACCTCTGCACCTACCACTGGGATGTGGGTTGGTTGTCCCCCAAAACTGATCCTGCTGTGCCCCCTCGGGTGCTCTCAGGAAATTCTAAGTAAAAGACTCTAACCGTGACCAATATTCCTGGCCTGTGTACTGTGATGTTCAGTGCCCATGTTCAAGTGGGCATGGTGCTGTCCTTTATCTCTATTTGAATTATATTCATGTGTGATGCTGGGCAATAGGCGAAGAAACAAGAGATGTCAAAAGGTAAGTCATTTGCCCAGAGACTGAATGGTAGCATCAGGCTAGAGCTTGTGTCCTGCAGTTCTCAATTCAGGGCTCTTTTTATTGCCATAAAGTCCTCCCATCCCTCCTCCCTTTCTCCCCCAACACTGGATGAACTCAGCCTCCTTTCCCAAAGGGCACATTCCATAAATGATGACGTTTCTACAGTTGTAATCACGGCCTCTCTGACCCTGTGGTTCCTCCTCTGTGCGGCCTACTGGCCAGTCCTGATCCAATAACAGCCCCCGGGAATGAAGCAGAAGCAGGACTTGGGTTAACAGCTGTGGGAGGTGAGGCGGCCACCTGGGGCTAGGCTCTGGGAGTCACCGAAAGGGTACCAAAGCCATGAGGCCAACTTACTGGTGCTGAGTTTGCTGGTGAGCCTTTCTGTCAGCTGGCTGCCCTGGGCGAGGTGCTCCCGGAAGCTCTGTCCCAGGTAGTAGTCAATGTCATTGCTCCTTAGGAGGTCCTCGAAAGACTTTACTGTGTCTTTCGAGTGCTGGGTGAGAAGATAACAGATACCTCTCCCTTCCCGTATTTTCTGACGTAGGTAGGACAGTTCTCGGGCCTGGTCCTGAATCAGGGAATCATATTTCCTAATGAATGAAAGAAGAGGAAAGAGTAAGAATGGAAAATTAAGCTATGGGGGCTTCTGTAGAGATTTCTGTAAGAGCATCTCTAAGAATTCCTCAGTTTATGCTGAGTTCTGGCACCAAAACCAAAGGATGTATTTAAGAGTAAATTCTGTTCTGACAAGCTTGCATCAAACACCATGGTACACCACCATTCCTCCACTGTTTAATATGCATTAGTCATGTGCCAAAAGGGAAAACTAAGTTCTGTGGGGGTAAATACCGTGCTGTATTTTACTTCCCTTACAGCACCAATATAGTGTAGACTTCTAGTTGATAATAAATGCTAAATATATTTATTGAGTAGGCACTCAATAAATACTAAAAATCCAAAAAAGTCCTTTCATGTCCTCTACTTCAAAGACCATCTATATTACGGCAGACTGTATTTTGCAAAGATGGCCGTTACTCAAGCTCCCGTTCCACATGCTTGGCTACAATGTGGCTGTGCCCCTCTTTCATCATTAGGTAGAAGTCATTCTCTACCTCCTCAAATCCGTGTGGGCTCTGTGACACTGTGCCAAGTCCAGGAATCACTCTTAATTCACTGGGCAACTTTTACTTCCTGACTCTTGGAAGCCAGCTACCATGCTGAAGTGAGACAACCACTATGAGAGGCCCAGGCCAGGAAGAAAGGCCCCAGAAGACAGGAAGCCACGTGCAGAAAGAGAGAAGCCAGGGAGCACTGTGTCACCAGACACGTGGATGAAGAAGCCATGTCTAGCCAGACATCTCAGTGACTCCAGCCCCAGCCATCATCTGACGGCATGAGAGACCCCAAGTGAGAGCTACCTCTACTAAGCCCAGCCAATCCACATAAATTACTGTTTGAATCCCCTACTTTGGGGTGGTTTGTTACTCAGCATAGATAACCTGGATACTGAGATGGACATCTAGTCCAGTGTTTTTCAACACGAAGTATTAATAACAATAATAATTATGGCAAATAGGGTTGAGAGCTTTAATATGTTCTAGGCATTGTTATAAGCACATAGATTAATTCATTTAAACCTAATAACCACCCTTTGAGATAGGTTTTCTTATTATCCTCATTTAATAGATAAAGAAACAGGCTCAGGAAGACTAAGGAGCCTGTAAGTACTGGACCTAGGATTCAAACCCAGGAAGTCTGCCTCCAGTTTTACTACTTGTATGTCTGGTCGCTGTATGAAGGCATTCCTAAGAGGAAATCCCAGGGACCTGGTATCTCCCAGCAGGGGTCATGTGTCCTTTCTTAACACCCAGGGCTACCATTGAAATAGGTCCTCTCTGACTGCCCCAATGGGTTCTCTCTTCTACCTGCCTGGGCTTCCCTATTTCACACATAAACTTAGACATCTTCAATCAAGCAGTGATCCACAGAGCACCCTCCTTACCCAGGCCACGAAGCAGATCTCAGCTCCTCGGCCAGCTTCCCTTCCGTTCCAGTTTTTGGGAGCTGGGCTTCTAGCTGGGACACCCTCTGGATCAGACTCTCCAGATCCTTTTTAGCCTGAAGCCCTGGAGGGTAGAAAGCCCCAGTGCCATCAGACAGCCACCCCTCGTCCTCATCAGTGACACTGTGCGGTGAAGTTCCTTCTAGGGCACCAACGGCCTTCAGCTTTCGGGGTCTCTCCAGACTAGATGAATAATCGCTTGTAACTGAGAGGGACCGAACCCGGCTCTTCAGGTTCTGAATGACCTTGTTGGCGTTCTGCAGCTGGGCCTTCAGATCTTTGATGTCCTTACGTAGGACAGAGATGTCTTCTGACTTTCCATACGCCCGGAGCTCCTCCTGCTTCCCTGGTTGGCTCTCCAGGGGCTTCTTCCCAGGGGGGCTGGTCATTGTGGAGTCCAGGTGTCCCTGCTTGGAGCACAGCCCCTCCATCAAGACTGTTTCCCTGAGGCTGTCGTGCTCCTCACACTCTGAGAAAAGATAAGACATCCTCCTGAGTAAAGCTGGGCATGCTGCTGAGGCCATGCCCTTCAAGGTCTTGAGGACAATAATTACTAGAACAAAAGTTAAAGCAGTACTTTATTCAGTGCTGGCACTATGCAGGCCTCCATATGCTGTATTTCTTGTCCTCCAAGAGCCCTGCAAGTCAGGTGTGGTCACCTTCTATTTTACTCAGTGTTTTTCTCCTCAATTTCAATTTGGTGAATGTCCCTATAGCTAAAGTACAGAAAAACACTTTTTTTAGATGTTCAGTTTGCATATCCCCCTGATAGTTCAGTTGGTATCTGCCTGCAATGCAGGAGACCCTGGTTCAATTCCTGGGTCAGGAAGATCCGCTGGAGAAGGGATAGGCTACTCAGTACTGTATTCTTGGCTTTCCTAGTGGCTCAGCTGGTAAAGAATCCTTCTGCAACATGGGAGACCTGGGTTCTATCCCTGGGAAGGGAAGATCTCCTGGAGAAGGGAAAGGCTACCCATTCCAGTGATCTGGCCTAGAGAATTCCACGGACTGTATCATCCATGGGGTCCCAAAGAGTTGGACATGACTGAGCAACTTTCACTGACTCACTCAAAGCTCATTTGATCTTCTCATTAATAAATAGACTTTAGTATTTTTTTTTTTTTCTGGTGGTTCAGATAGTAAAGAATCTGCCTGCAATGCAAGAGACTGGGTTTGATCCCTGGGTTGGGAAGATCCTCTTGAGAAGGGAATGGCAACCCACTCCAGTACTCTTGCCTGGAGAATTACATGGACAGAGGAGCCTGGTGGGCTGCAGTCCATGAGGTCACAGAGTCAGATACAACTGAGCGACTAACACATACACAGTATTTTTTCTGAAATAATCAGTTGGATGGAACATCTTTTTTTAAAGTTCACACTGAATTTTTTCTTTAAACAGGCAGCATGTTGAAAACTAATTGTAGAAATTCAAACTCACTCTCAGCTTCATTTTGGGCATGAGTTCTCCAAACTTTCTGTCCCCCTCTGTCCTGTGTCCCCTTCAGTCTACTGCACCCCTCAGCCCTGCTCCTCATCAGATGTGGGGTTGGCCAGCAGCACCCAAATGTGAAGGCTGCCCTTAGTGGGGGAGGGCGAGTCCCACACCCAAGCTCTCACCAGGGCTGGTGCTCTCCTCCCGCTCAGCCTCGTTCTCGCTTCGGCCACAGGTCTCATAGCCCAGGTCCTGGAGGTCCACCTGCACCTGCTTGCTGTCCTGCTTCACCGACGATCCACCTGCTTGGGGACAGACCGGGGGTGCTACAGAGGATCGAAATTTCCCACATACACTCATCCTCAGCAGCATGCACCCTGGCCCTTGGGGAGGTCAGACCCCGAGTGGGATAGATGCTTCTCTGGACTGAGGTGGGAGAAGAAACACCTGCTCCAGGCACCAGGCCCTCCCCACCAGGTGAGCTTGTTCCCCATTGGTGAGCTTACCTACAGATAACCTGGGCTTCCCTGGGACCAGACATGTTTAAGTCAGACACTGTATACTATCAGCTCTACAAGCCCCAGGGAAACTAGCAAATGCTTTGTTCGTGGGGCTCAGGGAATGTTTGGATGGAGCAGAACTAACTCAGGTTCAAAGACACCAAGATCTGCACTGTTCTGTAAGTGTTACAAACGTGACTGTTTTATGTTAAACTGATAAAAGTTAAATAAAACTTTAAATCCTCAAATTGAATTAGCTACATTTCATGTTCTCCATAACCACATGTGACGTAGATACAGAACATTTATGTCACTGCAGAAGTTCTACGAGAAAGCACCGATTCTAGACCAACAACATGGTACATTTTTGAAGAGTCTACTGTGGTGCAAAGAGGAGCAGAAGAGAAAGAATCAACATATGTTGAGAGTGGTAAGGCAGTCTGTTGACTGTACCAGAAATCAGTGAAGCTAGATGTTAGCTCATTTCCTCCCTATGCTGTCACTGCAAACTTGCTTTATTCATTTATTTGTTTCTGCCATCTGCAAACTGAAGTTAAGTATCCACTTCCATGGGCTTCCCTGGTGGCTCAGTGAAGAATCCACCTGCCAAAGCAGGAGATGTGGATTCAAGCCCTGGGTCAGGGAGATCCCCTGGAGAAGGAAATGGCAACACACTCCAGTATTCTTGCCTGGAAAATCCCAAGGACAGAAAAGCCTGGCAGGCTACAATCCATGGGGTTGTAAAAGAGTTGGACATGATTTAGTGACTAAATAACAAAAACAATCCACTTCCACAGTGCTAAGGTCATAGTCAGGATTAAATTGGCCATGAGACTGGGAAAGAAGAGTGAAGTCTGCAAAGCATGAACTTCTCAGGAAGAAGACAGGTGGTGGTGAACTTAAGACTTACTAAACATGACTCTGTATTTCTCCAGCTGGTTGGCCTGGGCAAAGACAGTGGCTTCTGATATCAGCAGCTTCTCCTGGAGATCCTGATAGCGTTGTTTGCATTGTGCCAACTGGGAGCGCAGGTGCTTCGTGGATCCTGAGAAGCTAAATTCTGACTGCGGCCCAGGGTCATGGGTCTGGGGCTGGTTATCCAGCTGTGAAAAGAGCCAGCACAGAGTCAGGGCCATCTGAGCGCCTCCCCAGGCAGTGGTGGCCACTTCGCCTTGCGAACCCTGTGTACTTCATCCATGTGTCTGTCGTAACACTCCTCATTCCACTTGGCAGCTACTTGCTTTCCAGACTGAGCACCTGGAGAGCTGGGGTGATGTTTTATTTATCTCTGTTGCTACAGCACACAGCACAGTGCCACCTGAGTCTGTGAGGAACCCTCAGCAAATGTTTGTTCAATGGCTGAAAAGAGAAGGGGTGGAAACCCCCACTCATCTCTCCCTGCATTCCTACCCAGTTGTTCTCTCAGTCCTCTGCAATCCATTTTACCTAATCCTCAGCAGGCAATGGCACCCCACTCCAGTACTCTTGCCTGAAAATCCCACGGGCGGAGGAGCCTGCTGGGCTGCAGTTCATGGGGTCGGACACGACTGAGCGACTTCACTTTCACTTTTCACTTTCATGCACTGGAGAAGGAAATGGCAGCCCACTCCAGTGTTCTTGCCTGGAGAATCCCAGGGACAGGGGAGCCTGGTGGGCTGCTGTCTTGGGGTCGCACAGAGTCGGACACAACTGAAGCGACTTAGTAGCAGCAGCAGCTCAACCCCCTCCCCTTAGAGAATCCTGACAGTTCCTCTGAGGCTCAGGAGCAGACCCCTGTGCTGAGCTGTGAAGTACACAGCAGTGATAAGTAAGAGATGTCATTACACACCACTGACTGGCTGCCTTAAAGCCCCGTGTGGCTCTATATTGCATCCTATGGAAATGATCTGGTTTTGTGCCATCTTTCCCCACCATGTTGAATATCTGAAGGGCAGAGATGAAGTCTTATTGCCTGTTTCCAGTGCCTAGTGTCTTGCCTGGAAAATTAAGCACTCAAATATTTATGAAAATTAATTACTCATGTAATATTCATGAGATAATATCATAAAAGAAACCTTTCTAAAGGCTGGATGTTAGAGGAACATTATCACCACTACTTGTGGTGCAAAGGTGCCCTTCCCGTGGTACCTCCTGACCCACAGGGCAGACCTGTTTAAGGCAAAACCGGACACTTCCAGCCTTTCTCCAAGGGCTTTTCATCTAACCCCATACTTACTTGGTGAGCATCCACTGTGAGGGCAGCCCCAAGGTCAAGGCTCTGGGGTCTGGGGCACGGCCTTGTGGTCACACCCTCCTCTTCTAGGCATTGGTGCTTTCCAGGAGAGTAAACCAGCTCTGTGTTCATTCTGTTGATCTCCTTGGCCAGGTGCACAAGGAGCTCAGGATTAAGCTTACTAGTCCCTTCCTTGCTGCTCAACACCAGCTGTTCTTTGAGGAGGCTGATGATATTGCGGGCATTCTTCAGTTTTCCCTGGACCTTTCTGAATTCAGCCTGAAGGCTATTCTCATTCAGAACCCCTTTGGCAACCACAGTCTCCACCATCGCCTCGCCCTTCTCCTTGTCTTCCTCAATCTCCCATCCATCAGACATTGCTTCTCCCATCTGCTCTTTCAGCTCTGCATTCTCAAGGCAAAGGCTCAGCATGGTGTTCCTGCAAGAAACATACACAGTCAGGGGCCGGGTCTGGTCTTGGCCTCATTTCCTAAGAGCCCGGTTAACCCACAACTCAGTCCATCAGAGACTCAGAGACAACCCAGTACATGAAGTGACTTCAGAGACCTATTAAAACATCCCTTATTTTATATACAAAGAAATCAAGGCTCAGGAAGAGCAGGAGATTCCCCACACTCCCATAAATACTTGGCAGCATTATCACTAAAAATCTTGGACTCAAGACACATAGTCTACTTGTCTTTACCCATGTTTGCAACCTCATGTTCTAATTTTCAGTGGCCTGTAGAATAAACAAGGATACTTAAACTGTTAATAAAAAATTAAAAAGGACATTGCCTGGGATAAATTTATTATTATGTAGACTACAGTTCTATTAATTATCATCAGTCATTTTTCAACTACTGGATGAGAAACTGGGACCCAGGAACACGGAAGAAACAAACAACACTAACCAGAACTGTAGTCAAATGTACTTATGCTAATTAGTTGCTTTCTGTCTGGCTCCTTTGTAGGAGATCATCTTCATGAGAGCAGGGATTCTGTCTGTCCTGTTCACCCAGTGTCCCCAGAGCCTCCACAGTGCCAGCTGCACATAGAATACTCATATTTGCTGAGAAGATATAATGGGCTAAACAACTAATTTTCACCAAGATATTCTGGTTGCAGCTTTTCCTCCCACCAAATCCTTTACTAGGATTGGATGAAAGCAATAAAAAGTATGGCTTTAATAAGGCAATTTACTTAAAAAGGCAATTCACTTCATTGACTTAGTGGAGCCACTGGATGCTTACATGAAATTCTTAAGTGCTATGGTTAGTTCAGTGTCTGCAACTGAGAAGTTACAGAATTCTGCTCTTGTCAACTGCAGACCTGAGGAATACTAACAGCAGAATCCTAGGAGGTGCTTGCTTAAAAAGCTTTAGGGCTAAGGCCTAAGAATCCACATTTTATTTAAGTTCCACAGGTGATTCTTAAGCACATTAAGTTGAGAACTGCTGACCAGAGAGACAAAGGAAGTAGCTGATTCACAGCCTGAAGGACCAGCAGTTGGCTGTGCCTCTACACTGCGTTTCTCAGAATCCTAAAGTTTTGGAATAGAGCAGAGCTTGTCTAGAGTGAATTAAGGGTGAGCGTGGTTTAGGACACAGGAATCAGAGAGACTGTGAGAGTTTCCTCAACAGAGAAAAGGGGAACAGGTATTTTACTAAAACGGAGGTGTAACAGGGAAAGAAAGGGGCGAAAGGGGCACATGTGTGGTATAAAGAATATTTAATGTTATGTCATAACTTTGTATTTGGGGGAAAACCCTGCTCTTTTCACAATACAAACTAACAAAAGCAATGCTCAACGAAATCTTCCCAAAAGAGAATTACATAGAATTACGAATTACATAGTCAATCTTATACAGTATCAGTGGTCCTTCTATATTCAGCTGTGGGATTGAAAGAGATGTACTGTTCTCACCCATGATAGCACAACAAAGTTTACACATAATGAAGTTTAAATCAAACTTAAGCTTTAGCTTAAGTAGAATTTAAGATGAGAAATATCATGATGATTCAGAGTAAAAGAACCAGAACAAAGGATGATTGCATGAAAATTTCAAAAAACGTTCGATAAAGCATATAGGAGAAAAGGCTTAGAAATTAATATTTGGGAGCCAGGGATCTTGCCATGGACTATTATGCAAACTTCAGCAAGTTTGCTAGAACTTTTTGGGCCTGAGGTTCCTTAACAGTAAAAGGTACATTGTGCTAGATGTCAAAGTACTAATATTAATATTATTCTATGACTCAGGGACATTTAAGTGGCATACAATAGACATGGGAACTATAGGGTATGGATTAGGAGCTGTTCATCTGCACAGCTGTGTTCAAACAGCAGGCCATGAGGATTGTGACCCTTATGGACAAATGAGTGAGTGGATTATCCCTATGCTATTAGCATGTTTTCCAAGCTTCTTTGGGGGGCGAGGGGAAAGATTAAAGGCAGAGCCATTCTAGCCAATGAATAAGTTACTTCCCACTTTTGCAAAGTAAATAAAACAGAGATTATTAAAATTGTTATTCCACAATTTAAGGATTTGTGCTGCTGAGAGAAAGATGAGTGGAGGCTCTGTGTAAACCCTCCTCCTCATGGACTGTTCTGGTTCTGCATATAGCAGTGAAGCATCTTGGGTAGCAGGAGATTCCTTACACATTCCAGTCAATTCAAAAGAGCAATACCTGTCATACAACTGGGAGATTTCCACTTGTGACAGTCATACATATAGCAGAAAATGGGCATTTTTATATTAAATTAAGAACAGATTTATTTGAATAGGGCTTCCCTGGTGACTCAGAGGGTAAAGCGTCTGCCTACAATGCGGAGACCGGAGTTCAATCCCTGGGTCGGGAAGATCCCCTGGAGAAGGAAATGGCAACCCACTCCAGTACTCTTGCCTGGAAAATCCCATGGACTGAGAAGCCTGGTAGGCTACAATCCATGGGGTCACAAGGAGTCGGATACGACTGAGCGGCTTCACTTTTACTTTATTTGAATAGTTCAAATGGTAATTATTGATAATCACCATTATTCAGGGCTTCCCAGGTGGCTCAGTGGTAAAGAATCCACCTGCCAATGCAGGAGATGCAAGAGACACGGGTTTGATCCCTGGGTCGGGAAGATCCCCTGGAGGAGGAAATGGCCCTCACTCCAGTATTCTTGCCTGGGAAATCCCATGGGCAGGGGAGCCTGGTGGGCTATAGTCCATAGCATCACAAAGAGTTAGACATGGAGCACGTACACACACACACACACATGCATTATCTAGTATTATTAGCTTTTCTAAGAACCTGTAGAACCATGCATGCATGGAGCCTGGGATGTGGACCAAGAAGCCCCATGGTGGCATGAATTCCTTGGCTGCAGCAATGTGGTCCCTTGGCTACAGCAGCCTCTCAATCAGCAGGCTCCTCTTCTCTGGGGCACATCCTACCTGATGTGGGCCACAGAGGAGAATCCTGCTTCCTCAATTTGAGCCTTTAGCTCCTTCAGTTCCCCCTCAGCTTTCCTCTTCTCCTCTAAGTGCCGGTGAATTTCAGCCCTCAGGTGGAGCATTTCCTCCTGAAGACCCCTGTTACCGTCCCCTCCTGTCAGGGTGGGAGGAGCAGGAGACACATTCTGGGTCTCCACAGCTGCCCGGCTTTTCTCCAACGCCACCTTGATGAGCTGAAAGAAAACCACGGTTTAAAGAAGTTAGTTCACTAAGAGGATCTATGAGGAACATCAGAGCACAAAGGCAGCCTTTAAAGGGACCTAAAAAGGTAGACCTCCCTCCTAGGACTTTCCCAACCATGGGATCCCTGGAGACTGGGTTGGGTGAGAGGACGCACCACACAAGCAGGGAGAATTTTTGCCGTGGGCAGCAGGAAGAAATTGAGCAGGTGGGTGAGGAAAAACCACAAGCACACAACAAACTTAAAACAAATGTGAACAGACGAGGTTTAAAGAGAACTGGAGAGTGTGGATGCTCTTGATTCTTCTCTTTCTTGGGGGACAGAGTTCCCTGGGAGCCTTCTCACAAGACAAAAACTTCATCAGTTCCACAGCACTCAAGCCCTTGATTGCAAATAGCATGGCTAAGATACCACAGCTTAGAGCCTGAGGCTGGGCCTGTAACTCAGACTCTGACAAGGATGATTATGAGGAAGGATCTGGGCACTCAGGAGTCATAACCAGAGAAATAGGGTATGGGTGGAGTTACAGGTAAGACAAAGAAACTAATTTCATTGGCAGCAGGAGAATCACAATCTATAGTTGGCGAGAAGTTAAAGTTGAGACCACCTAGATGGGATGGGATGGGATAGGAGGAGGGTTTGGGGGAGAATGGATACATGTACATGTATGGCTGAGTCCTTCCACTGTCCACCTGAAACTATTACAACCTTGTTAATTGGCTATACCCCAATATAAAACAGAAAGTTGAATAAAATATTTTAAAAATAAAATAAAATGAGGCCACCTGTCCAGCAACCACCTTCCCTGTTGGCTAACACTCTGTGCTGGTGCTGCCAGCCAAACTCTGTCTACAGATCTAAGCAAGTGAGAAGAAAACAAACAGAAACAATTTCCAAGCAATTTGGTTTTTGAAGATACTCTTGAAGTTACTCCTTAAGATTTTAACAAAAGCAGACTGTATGGTTTTTTCCTCAAATAACAATTTTTTAACCTTTAAACTTTTTTACTGTTTGTCTTAGGGGCCTCTCCAGCTTTTTCATCATGCTCTTTAAAGAAACCAAAACCCAAGTATGATAATCTACTTAGTGTATGACCAATTATTTTAGTACATGAATTTCTTGCCTGTCAAATATTAATCTTATATCCCAATGTTATAATGGCTTCTTTTTCCTTTCAGCGGCAGCATTTTGGGGTTTTGCTTAACTTCAAATTGATTTTGACCTCCCAATTTTCCACCTCTCCACACAGCTATTTCTGGGTCATGTTTTCTCTCTATAAATATACTGACTTGTACCTGTCACAAATTCTTTCTGCCTATGAAGAACCACTTACAATCATCAACATTATCAAAATATTTATGTGCATCTCCATAAATCATGTAGTGGCCACTTGATTAGGAATGACTTGTAGAATTAATTATATTCTTGATTCCTTCAATTAGATCAGGAATATATTGAACAAAACAGGGCTCAGAGGAGCTTAAATGAATCAGTGATTAATAGATCTGCTTGGCTCGGCTCAAAGCCACTGACTGTTGCTTTGGACCTCGTAACAGCATGCTAAAATCTAGGCTTCAGGTGCGTGCTGGGGTTGATTCATGGCGTGTATGTGTAAAGCGTTTAGTAGCACAGCATTGGAGGTTGTGAAGAGATGTGCAAGTTCTGCCCTCTCCAGGAAGAAAGGAGAAGCTGCCCACGTGTGCTCATTTCCCAGCACCAATCCCACCTGCAGCTGTAAGCCTGAGATCTGGGAGGCTCCTGAGAATGTCTCTATGGCTCTGCTGCCAGGCTTAGACTGGTGGCCATCCCTGCATGTGCCACGAAGCACTTGGGACAAAATGGAGGAGGACTGGATAAAACCACTTTTGAAAGCTTATGACCTAACCTTTCATTTGAATTATGTGACATTATCTTTCTACATAAGCTCTTTGCAACTAACTCACCTAAAATAAACACTGCCATCGGCCTTGCATATGGACACGGTTATTCCTTGCTGTTAATAAAGGTGCTCAGTTGCTCAGTTGTGTTTGACTCTTTGGGGCCCCAAAGACAGGGGTCCTCTCTTGATGGAATTTTCCAAGCAAGAATACTGGAGCAGGTTGCCATTTCCTACTCCAGGGAAACCTTAAGGGTTCCTTCTGCTTAAAAATAATGTCTAATTTTAATGATGCCATCTATTTTTTCAGTGCCTTCTGGATGTATGTTATCTTTTATTGATTTAAATACAGTGGCTTTCTTTAAAAAGGGAAAATAAGACCCATGGAATGTCAACACTAGAATGGACCATATGGTTTATCTGGTCTGATTTCTTACTTTTAAATGAGAAAACAGAGATCTGATTTGTTCCCAGGCTAATCTGACTTTTGATATTTCAATGTCCAAGGGAGTTTATTTTGACTGCTTTGTCTTTAAATTTTAAATGCAAACGCATGAAAAGTGATTCTGGATCTAGCATTTTAATTATTTTTTTCTTTATCATCTATGGGAAGCTAATATTTCTATTGTTTTTCCTCAAGCAAAACCCCAGGGTGTCAGTGTATGCAATAGTGGTATGAATCCTGTGGTTCTATTGTTAATTACATCACATAAATTATTGTTGCTGTTGTTTTTCTCATTTCCTAATTTTTCTGTTCTATTGCTTCCATTTTATATTTCAGCTTTTTGGTGTGCTGGTTTTTCCATTTGCCCCACAGAAGTCAATGTGCAAACCTGATCTCTTATTTGAATAGAATGGCTTTGTTTTAGCCCTATTGCTCCATACCTCCCACAACGTATTCAGTTCTCAGACAGCATTAAGGTATTAAAAGTGACCCTTTTTCAAGTTCATCACTGCCTTTCTTTCCTTTGCATTTGTGACTGTTGATTAGTTTTCTCTATTGCAAAAGTTCAAATGAAGAAAGACAATGATGATTAGTTTCTTTCACAGGAATTTCCTAGGTATTATAGACTTTACATTTGATTGAGAATGGAATTGTGTGAGAGATACCTGGGGGAAATTACCATTATGGCCAGACCTGAAACTTCCTGAGGAGGGTGAGTCCAAAAACAAAGATGGAGCAATATGCTTTGGCCAAAAGTTGGTTCTTGCCTTAAAAGGAACATAAAGTTGGATGGATATGTGTATAAGGGGAAGTGTGTGTATGCCTGAGGCAGGAAGGGAGCTTGGTGTTGAGAATAAGGTCTACTCCCAAGGACATAACTAGGAGAAGCTCAGAGCACAACCTTAAGGGACCAGTTCCCTGGAAACAAGCAGATACATTTTTGAGAATCTGGACACAAGACAGTTATGACAAAACAAGCTTTATTTAATTGGTAGCAGAAGATCCACGCCCACAACCCTCAGAAAACTTGCTGTAAGTTTACAATGATTTCACATACCTCCTTCCCAGAACTGAAGATTGACTCTCAAGGAAAGGAGATGCAAAGAAAAACAGTGCTTACCCAAGATATTCTTTCATCCAACAGATAAATACTTGTCTAATTTGTTAAGTATCTCCTATGCCAAGTGATTGCAGAAGGAAATGGCAACCCACTCCAGTATTCTTGCCTGGAGAATCCCATAGACAGAGGAACCTGGAAGGCTACAGTCCATGGGGTTGCAAAGAGTCGGACACGACTGAAGCAACTGAACACATGCCAAGGGATAGGGAAGACACTGCAAGGCAAGTACAAATGCCCCAATGTAACAATTTATTCCAGGGTTGGACTGACCTCAAAATGTAGTCTGATCATTTCTCCACTCTCAGCTATAGGAAAAAGAAGGTTGAGGAAGAAGTGACTTTACAAACCAGTCTGCCTATAACTGAGAATCAGAGTGGAGAAGCCCTACTATCACGCATAGTTTGGACCACATCTGACTCTTTCCGTATCTGTGGCTCCTGCTCATATACTCTGAAGTTAATAACCATCAGTGTCAGCTTAACAGCTGACATCCCAGTCAAGCTCCGTGTGAGAGTAGATATTTTCACATCCTGCAGACCCTTCTCTCCCACCCAAAATCCTCAGTGCAATCAGGGAGTGAGAGGTGAGGCGAGGGATCGGCCCAGAGGGGCAACCGAGCACATAATTAAAGTTACAAGCATTGGTTAGGAGGACTCACAAGCTGTCCAAGCAAAAAGAGAAGTGGAGCTCGTGCAGGAACTCAAGGGATAAGTTAGGGCCAGGTGTGTTTAGAGCAACACAAAGGGGGTCTTGGTAGAAGGTAGAGAAACTGTGTTGAGAACGGGAGGTGTTTCAGACAACTGCTTATGTCCTCAAGAGTCAAAGATTGGGCCCAATCCTGTGAGGTTTGGGTCCTGCTCAAGTGGGTCTTTCTGTAGGGTTATTAGACATGCCTCGTCTTTTTCTTGTGCAGGAGATGGAGAGGCAGGCTCATTTCCCCCATAGTTTCCCAACTGCTCCAAGGAAGCTCTCTCTGGAAACGCCCAGCTGCTTCTGCAGAACGACAGATACCAATGATCCACTTGCTCCTGAAAAAATCTACACGACCGCTCCCTTTAGGACATGAGATTGCCAAATGTCCCTGGGCAAGGTGAAGACACAGAGGCGTTCCAGTGGATGCTATGGGATCACTCTCGGTGACTGAAGTCCAGGACATTCTACCCTTGAACTCGAGAAAATGCTGGTTACACCTTCACTGCTGGTCAATGAGAACAATGTTTCAGCCTTGGGTACCACATTCTGAGGTCCGACCAGGGCTTGCTCTTGAAGTGTCATCTGCTGGTCACTGACTCATCACCACTTGAGCAGTCAAGTGCCCAACAAAGTTCTCTTTTATATAGTGAGACTTCCCCGAGAATAAGCCTGGTTTTGGAGGCATTCCAGTCCTCTGTAGTTCCTCAGAGAGCACTCTCCTGAAGCAGGGGCCAGGCCTGCCACCTCCCCAAGTGGCCCTTTGGTGACTGTCTTCTGGGATGTGTTTCGGTTACAAAAGCCCAAGATGGTAAGTGTCCATGGTTTTGTTGTGAGTAAAAATTCTTCTGAAGCTATAGCTATAGATGGTACGTAGGGGCAAAGGAGGGCAGGAAGGGGCAGGGAGCAGGAGCACAAGATACAAGGAGCAAAAAGGGTGGATTGGAAAGAAAAATGGAGTGAGAATGGGGGTTGGAAAGGTGGCTGGGAAGCTTGGGGAGAGCAGGAAGAAGACAGGGAAGTGGTTTATGCACAAAGAGAGCTTCTCATGCCAGGCCCACGATGGCTGCAGGAGACCACCAGTCCCCGAAGGGCTCTGAGCCCTCCACCCCGGGACCCCAGGACTTAGCTTGGACTTACTTGCTGGTGGCTGTTGTGTGCAGCCTCCTCCTCGATACTGTCGGTAAACTCCGTGCTCGCATCCTCCGTGTCGTCCCCTGCAGCTGTACCTAGGAGTGGGTCCAGAAGAGAAAGGTGACTCCCTTCGCAGGTGCCTTCCAGACAGCAGCTTAGATTAAACTCATTTTGCCATCTGCCTCTGATTTCTTCCTTTCCCCCCAGAGTGGTCCCCTTGCCAGAAGGGCAGACAGGGAAGGCAGCACCAACACTGTAGAAAAGTCATCACTGATACTTTGTTACTAACACTCCAGCTTAAACCTCAAAAGGTAAGCTGGCTTCAACTGCACAGCTGTTAGACTGCAGGACTAAGTGGTTACCCCTCTCACTTCTTTCCAGAAAGCCTGAATTATTTCCTTCCTGCCACTATGTAATAATTTTCCCTACTGTGACATGGACCCAATGCGACAACTTTTTCCCACCACTGAGTGCAGAGAGGGTCCCCGATTTCCTTGGGATGGGGCAGCCCTGCTCCTCCCACGTTTCCATTGTTGGGATCAGTCGTGCGTGGGGTGATTACCTCGATGAGGAACCTTCCTGCAAGGGTCTCGTGTCCTACAGCAGCTGAGGTCTAGTCCAGCTCCAGGGCCGAGAATGGTTCAGCTGTTTCCTAACCCCTTCCTCTTACCTCCCCTCCTCCCATCGCCCCTAAACCCTTGTCCAATGCCAACATCCTGTGCCTGAAGGGTTTCTCGCACCATTTTGTCTAAAAGGAATTTAATCCATTCATTCACTCACCAAAAATGAACACAGTCACCCTGGGACACAAACATCTATGCCCCACACCAAGGGACAAGTAGCTGCAGTTCATGATCTAGATATATGTCTAGGGCAGTGCTGACCAACACAAGTTTTTGCAATTTTATGCCTTTGCTGTTCAGTTCAGTAGACACTATTCACATGTGGCTACTGAGCCCGAGGAAATGATTTTTTTCAAACATCTAAAAGTAAAATATTCTTTTTAAAAATATTATCCTGTTATGTCTAATCCTTTTGAAGAAATTCTGGATGGCACTGAGAGAATTAGTAGCAATACAAAGAATCACTTTCATAATTTTGTATCTGAAACTATGGATACTGCTTAAAAGAATTTTCATGAGGCTTTTTTCTTATAAGAGTCCCAATGTTTTGTCTGTCTATCTTTTAAATGTAATTCAAATAGTCATACACTTGGCTGGTGGCTGCCATTTCAGACAGCACAAATATAGGGTGTTCCTTCTTCTCCACATCTATAAAAATAAGACTGTTCATCAAATTTTAGATTAAGACCTATCGCTCACATTACTGATTTCTTCTGAAAATGTAGGAATTTATAATTAATTATAATTATAATTAATTCAAAGAAAATGTATCGTTGATACTCCTTGGGTCTTACAGAACCTGCACAAGTTAAAGAACGCTGAGATCCAGTTCTGACCTTGGCCTCGGAAACCAACCTGTTACAACTCCTCTTCTGGCCACTGAGTAACCTGAGCCTCAGAGATTAGGTGGCTTGACCACAGTTACACAGCTGTAGCTAGCCCTGTATAAGAGCCATGCCAAGATGGCAAGTCTCTGGATTTTCAGGCAGAGACCACTCACTGTTCCTTCTGGTGACAAATCAGATTTTTGTCTCCTCCTCCAAGAGCAGAGAACCTGCTCCTGAGCTCGCACACCATGAATGAAAGGCTCTGCATAAATAATGAGCATTCACTACCCTCTACAAGTAAGATGAGCAGGCCAGCTCACACCTACACTCCATCTCTCGGCATCTGCAAGGTTATGCCAGGGTACTTGCAATGGCCCCGGCCAATCTCATGAAAAAGTACTAAAAGCATGTTGTCCTAACAGCTTAATTTTATGACTCATTTGCTGATCTTTACCATGAATGCTGTGTTCACTTCGGACCAAGGCAGTACCCTATTCAGTAAAGCCCTGCTCACAAGGAGACACCTTTACCACCCAGCATCTTTGGAGCTCTGTGGCAGACTGTTGTACAATAGAGATTTCCAATACTTACTTTTTTAAACCAGCCCCAGAACCATCTCATTCAGGACGCTGGTTTTCTAGAGGTGAATGAACACACTTCCTAAGCTGTGGCTGCTTTGGGAACTCATTGAACCCAGGATGCTAATTCACTTGAGGACAACTATGGTGTATTATGCTCACTTTGAACACTATTGTTCACTGTTCCCTGAACAATAGAGATCAGAACCTTTTTTTCTTTCTCTACAAAGAAAATGAATTGTTCCACTCAGTGACAGACTTAAAAAACACACTTTTCATATTGTTTCCCTTCTGAGTGTTGAAAAGAATAATCCTGTGGTTGAAGAAAGTTCAGCTCTATGAGGTCAGGATTCTCACCCCCACCATACCACATCCTATGATGATTCCTGTACAGGATTCCAGAAGTAAGGTAAGTGGAGATTAGAAAGGGTGATTGTCACTGGCCTTGAAGGCTTCTGTCTAACCCTTTCTGCCCTCGACTTTCCTTTGTCGACCTTTCTGATGCCACATCTGCCTTTCTATTAATAATGTTCTCTCTTTAATTCACTCTGGGGCAGGATACCATGATTTTGACTTCATCAAGAGTTAAACGAAGACAAAGCAAAAATGCCCATTTCATCCTGACACTCTACTGCATAGGGGTTTTGTTTTCCTTATTCATTTTCTCAGCAGCAGCAGTCTGTGGTACTTCCTTCAGGGCAGCTTGACGGGTACCTCAGCATTTACCAATTTGAATGCAAAAGGCTTTTTTGAATGTGTTTGTTTGAGGGGTAAATTAAAAAATATATATATATATACATATATATATATATAAAATATTGAAATAAGTTATCCTGCACAAAGTCCTACCTGTAAGTTTACAGTAGACAAGCCTCTGCTGTTACCATTCCTGGTTTTAAAAATGACAGTAAGAACTTCCCTTTTGTGGAGAATACCCTTTTCTAAGCTTTTCCAAGCAACAAAACACTTCTCAGAACTATAAATTTCTAATTTAAAGGTACTATACTTTATACTGATGAAGTTATTGCTAATGTTTGATAAATATGAACTAAAATGTTCTGCCACCTTTAGAACTACTGAAAGCTAAGAATCTGTTCTTTCAAATTTACCTTGTCTCTCGATCTCCAGGGTAAGTTTTACATGTTAGACTGGAAACTGTATTAAAAACTTTTATTTGAGGCTTCAATAATAGTTCTCAAGTTGTGGTTCTCCCAAGTTTCAAGGCCCTGAATCACACAGAAGGAGGTGCTACCAAAACTTCCCTCTCTTGAAGCATTACTTTCTATCAACTATCTGGCTCTATAAAGTACATAGAAATAAACTTCTAAATACAATACTTTAAAATCTTTGGGCAAAATTTAAGTGGTATGAAAATATAAAGTCTTTTTTATCACAGAGGCAAAAAGTCATACTTTTGTGCTTTTTAAGTTGAGGATGGCATAATTATTGAGAACATGGACTCTAGAGCCAGTTTGTCTAGGTTAGATTTCTGCTTGCATCATTAGTTATGCGCCTTTAGACAAATCCTTTCCATAACTTAGTTCTCTCACTTCTTAGGGTTAATAGTAATATCCACTCCATACATTTTTCAGCTATAAAGGGTTTGGTGCCTTTGAAGTGCTTGAAACAGTGCTTGGCATACACTCAGTATATTCCTTATTATTACTATTTTACAATATTATTGGCAAACTGGTTTATGTGCTAGAAAGTAGAGAGTTGAAAAAGGGCATAGAACCTAAATGTACTCAACAGAACACTCAGTGGTAAAGAATCCGCCTGCCAATGCAGGAAACACAGGTTTGATCCCTGGGTCAGGAAGATCTGGAGGAGGAAATGGCAACCCACTCCAGTATTCTTGCCTGGGAAATCCCACGGACAGAGGAGTCTGGTGGACTACAGTCCATGGGGGTCACAAAAGTCAGACAGAACTGAGTGACTAAACAACAGTGTTTTAAGGGGATGATCTTAAGTCTATTTGATCTTAAGTCTACCTCTTCGCTGCTCACTATGGAGGGTTGAGGTAACACTCTTCTAAGTTCTTCCTACTTTGCAGGACAGTTGAAAAAAACACAGATCAGTAGATTAAGATGAACTCTTGAATAGGTGTTTTAACAAATAGGATTAATCATCATTAAATAATAACTCCTTAAAACTCCATCATGCACAAATAAGCCTTGAGGGAAAGTCATGAAGTATTATTTTAATTCTTCAGTAATGAGCCCCAACTGGGCTGCAACAAGACCATTTTCTCCAAATTCTACTCTACAGTCATTCTTTTTTTCTTTTTAAGCCATTTATATGCAACCAAAAGAAAAAGAATAATATTTTCCCATAAAGTTACTCAGAACACAAGAGTCATAGCTGACTAATTTTGAAACGTGATTTAAAGAGCTAAACTTTATAGCATGAAAAAGTTTGCAGTAACAAGTGCCTGGCTGTTTTTCCCTCAGTGCCAGGCTCTTTATGTCCTCCGGGCCCACCTCCCTCTCACTCTTAGGCACTCTACCATGAAATTATAAGAACTTTCACCTGTTCACCTCATGAACCAACTATTGATGACTTAAATATTAAGATCCTACATGAGAGGATCAAAGAAAAAAGGTTTCCTATCAAACTGCAATTTTACCTGCATCCATTCCCTTCTAGAACCATAAGAAAACTAAGATTTCATAGAGTCTTCCATAAGCTTCTCCTGAGAAATAAAATTCTTTAACTAGACATTCTAATATTGGAACCAAAGTAGCTGGGGGGGGCGGTGGGGGGGACACATGTCTGCAGTCAAGTTCCTTTATGGTGTATCCTTGTCTTTAAATCACAGTATCTCTTAGGTACCCTTCCAGCTTACAAGCTTATAATTCAGAAGGCAACTGTTTTCAGTGACTTAAAATTCTGTAATGTCAAGGAATTCTTCCTTCTATGATCTCTTTGTTCCTCAAAGAACACAAGAAACAGGCCTTTCCAGAACATACACAGGGACAGCACCACCCATCATAACAATTGTTCAGTTGCTCAGCTGTGTCCGACTCTTTGAGACCCATGAGCTGTAGCGTGCCAGGCTTCCCTGTCTTTCACTATCTCCCGGATAGCTCCTAACAATAGGCTCCTCAAACTTTCATCCCACTTTCCACTACTCTCCTTCAGCAAGCAGAGCAGGAAGGGTTTTTTAAGGTAAAGCAATCCATTTCACATTTCTAGGGGAAGTTTAATGCAGTTTCTTTAGCTTCATTTCCTTGAGTAGAAAAATTCAGGTTTCTTCTGCTTCCTTCCTTTAGTTAAATAAATACAAAGGCATTCACTTATTTCAGAGCCTTATTTAACTTGGAGTTTTAGTACAATCATCAATAGACTGGTTCTCCTATAAGGGGAAAAAAAAGATAAAGAGCTTTCTCTACTTTTCTCATTGATCTTTTAAGAATGAAACCAAATAATTACTGTTTGGCCTTTGATACTTTTATTGGATAAGTAACAATTTTGTGTTTCAACTAAAATAGCTGAAATTCTAACACTTATATATAGAAAAGTACATGCTCCATGCTAGCACAAATGTTAACACAGTTTAACACAACACAGTGCCATGAAGAAATGAAAACTTACAGCTTGTTTTGGTGGGTAAACAGGCCTAAGAGGATCTAGTGCCCAGTTACTGGATGTAACATGTTACTTCCTTCTTCATCTAAATTGTTAGGAATCACTTTTTCCTCAACAGCCCTAAGATCAAAACTTTAAGTGGTAAGAAGTAAACCTGCTTTTATTATCAAATTGATCATACTTAGTGGAAACACACAAATTCATGGTTTATAAAACATACTTGTATATACACATGCCTCTAAAGTTTACAGACTGAGAGGGGTATTTCAAAGCAATTATTTTGTAATTGCAAAAGGAAGCACTGTCTATTCATGTTATACACTAAAAACAAATCTACATGCATTTGCTAGACAATCATGAGTTCTCAAAGGGAACAAGGAAGTCGATTTGGTTCATGTACTTAACAACCATACTCTTCATTATTATTTTAGATCAAACATTTTCTGATGTTGCTGAATTTTTTATTTTATCCTTCCAGCTTTAGCAAGAAGAAAACAGTATGATAAAGATTTTTATTTCTGGAATTTGACTTTAAATAACAAAAAGGGAAAGTGATGCAAAAAGAATTAGTATATCATTTTATAAGTTTAATTACTCTTATTTGAAATCTGATAAAATTAGTATTGTTAGCGCTACAGTTTAATGTCTCTCTTCCACTTCCCATCCTTTGTTGGAAGCAAATTACAAACACTGATTTTTTATTTGGGAAATTTATCCTGGCTCAGTGATAATATGGGAAGAAGTTGAGGACTTACCTTCTGTCAATACGCACACTACTTACAATTTATATGATAGTCTTTTAATTGTAATAAAAATGACTTAAAGTTAATTGCTCCAAATGCCTAGTGACAAGGTGGCTTAAATTCATATTCTAAAATGCTTTAAGACAACAGAAACTATCACCCCACAGAAATTATTCTGCTGTCCTGGCCTGTGGACTCATTCCTTGTTTTTCTTATTGGGTTGCCTTATATAAACTCCATATCCCCAGCTATTTTTTCTGCAGTACAAATGATTCTGCAGTACCAAAGGTAGAAGAATAAAAGCTCTCTGAGCTTCACCACAAAAAGAAATGAGAGAAAATTCTCTAAATGTTTGTGTCTCACAGGATATTAGTATCTGAAAAACAAAGCTAATTTCACTTATCACACCTCTAGTACCATTTCTACAAGGCAGGATGGAAAACGGACTTGAAAAGTGTGTGAGTCACTATATTCCTTCCCTACTCTCTAAGAAGTTTGTCACATATCCCTGCACATTGGCTGCAAACCTGCAGAGTTACTAGTGAGACCCTAGTTGAAGAAGCAACTTGAGTTTTTCAGGGACATGAAGATTCTGTGACTTCAAAAAATAAAGAAAAGAAAGAAAATGACCAATAAGTCAGAAAACAATAACTTGATCATATCAACAGGAACCAGAATTTTCTAATACTAGCTCAAAGAAAGCAAAGGTATTAAACAACTGTTTCCTCCAGGGCTTACACTCCAAAGGGAAGTGATTTTAGGTAGGTCACTTATTCCTCAATGACAGGAGCAATTTGGAGTGTAATCTGTTCTGTTTCTCCTTGTCCTAATCAGAGGATTCTAGATCCAACTGAAGCAGAGAGAGGAAGAAGATGACTGAAGCAGAGAGAACTGAAATCAATTTTCTTGAACTGTTTTGAAGCTGTGAGCCAAACTTCTGAACCAGACACTGGATTAGAAGCGTAAGCAAGCATAACAGTGATAGGCCTTTTACAGAAATCTGCCACTGGGGTCATTTAGGCATAAATGGTGCAAGTGGAATAAACTAAAGAACCTCCTCAGGAAATTTACGGCTTGGACCTACTATCCTATTCAGGTCAAGATTTTCTTGCTCTTTCACAGATCTCTGACTGTACATAATGACAAAGACAAATCTTTTAAAAATACAAATGAGGAAGTAGAAGAAATGAAAATACTGCTGCTGTCCACAAATGAATGAAGAGAAGTGGGTGTGGGAGGGGGGGTAAGGATAAGAGTTAAAGGCTGACAATATTAGAACAGTCCCATCAGGCCTTTTCAAAAAAGTTACTGTAACTTGACTAAATAGTTAAAAAGAGAACACCAGAAAATGCTGATTTATACTAGGTATTATCAATGATCAGACTTCAATGATACAGTTTAATCCTGTAATAGAAAAGAGTTTAAAGGAAATATCTATCAAAAGGACTTCCATTTCACTCATTATATAAATCTTCTTGGAGGTCCTTTTCAACTCTTTAGTTTCTAAAAACTATATAGACTTCAATTACCTTGACCTCTTACAACCATTACAACCAGAAAGGAAATATGTGAAAGACCAAATCTATCAATACTATCAAATCTACCAAATCGATCAAATTCAGATTCTTCTGAATTTAAGTTCTGTTTCCAATTAAGCATAGTCTGAGTGAGAATTTAACTCCATTTTATTTCACCTTTTTCCCCCCTCAAACATAAGGTTCTATAAGCACACAAGGCTTTATCTAAAGTTATTGTAATATTGAAAAACTCCTGGCAAAGGTAGAACAATTCAGTAAAAGAAAAGGTCTGCACTCCTAAGGAGGGAGTGGAATCTTATTATAGCATGCTAAATACAAGTATATGAATGAAGGGGCCAAAGCATCAACTATCTGCGGGATACAGAGCAAAATTCATTAGAACCATATTCTCTAAGAAGATGCCAAATTATCACACAAAATTGTTCCAGTTAGCACTGTTCACAAGCCTTATTCCAACTCTATAGACCAGAAAGTCAGAACCAGATTTTAGTCACATCTATGATATCAAGATCAAACTTCTAATTTCTGTGCCACTAAATCCCTTAACTTTCTAAAATGTTTCCTAAGGACCAATATCAAAGGTAAGAAACTAAAGAACAAGTTACTCCATCTTTTCAGGATCCGAATCAGGACTAGAGTTCACTTACTTTCTCCCCCAATCTATGTATTTTGTTAATTTTTTGGTAGGAAGTTGGGTTTCTCATTATTCATTCCACTACCTTAACATTTCTAACATTTAGCAACTGTTCAAGATAACAAGGGAAATGCCTACTCTTGTAGGATGACAGAAACAGAAGTAGTAGCTGACCTAAATTACTGTAATCTCTATGAGCCATTAGAAGCCAAATATCACCCATGGCTGAATCTTAACAGGAAACTTAGCACCACTGTCTATTAGTAAAAATAAGAAAAGACATTTCCTAAATGCCTTGTAATCATATGAGAGGCTAGTTGGTGGGTTGATATTTCTACAGCTTGATTATCTGTTTCTTTACTTCTAGAATGTTACAAAAAGCTTTGTGCAGGAATGGGTCACTAAAAATTGGAAGACTAAGAAAAAAATGGATGATTCAACTTATACTTCCTATCTCCTTTATTAAATGATGCCTTTTCCCCTCAAAACAAGCCCATTAAAACTGTAAAGCATTTCCATTTAAGAGGAAGCTTATGGCTAACAATCTTTTGCAAATTACTCAATCAGAGAATTCCAGGGTGTTTCTCCAGGAAAATATTTTCTTCCCTGTCCACGTTAGAGTGATGCTCTGTTATAGGTGTTGCTGAGGTTACAGAAACTTGGACAGAATTTAGAATGCAAACAAGCCATGTCAGCACATGAATGTGAAAGAAGTAAAATGTCATGTAAAAAAATGGGAGGGAAAAAAGAAAAACCATTGTGCTCCATGTAGTTTAGAAAGGGTACTCAGTTCCATTTATGGTGCTAAAGAGCCCCAATCCCTAGTTCCAAATTCCATGTTTAAAATCTGAAACCTCAGCTTCTAAGCTAGGAAAATTATACCCAGCAGAAATAACAAATTTCAGGAGCTTGCAAAGCTCCAGAGTAACCTTGGTTACTGTTATTTTTTATTGATATTTAAGATAGCAATTACATTGATATTTAAGATACCAGAAGTATAATCTAAAGGGCCTCCTTTCTTACTTCCATCATGTTGCAATAACAAAACACTGGACAATGACCAAAACCTAGAAAGATGTGTGACATTTCTTTCTAAACTATTCAAACACATCAAAGCCAGAAGCCTTAGTTGTTTTAATATGGAGAAATGCAAAAGCACTAAAAAGTCAAAAATATAGTACTCCAACTAGTGCCACTACCAATGAAAAAATTACAAGAAGTAGGCTATTCTGACCATAATGAGTTATTTGGTGAAATACTGAACTTGAAAGGGGACATTACATTTGAAATTATCCTTTTATGTGGAGAATTCTGACCCTGAAAGACCTGGGAACCTCCTTAAAGTTATGTTCTGACTAAATATTATACGCTTGATCTAAAGAAAAAAAAATTAATGTAATTTAACCTGCATCTAATCTCTTTTCACTGTCATTCAATAATCAACTCTGAAACAATATTAGAGGTAAAGGTTTACTATAAATGTTTTAACAGTCTTTGCCTCTGCTCTTTAACTTGGCCTTCCCAATACTTTCAGTCTACTACTGCAAGTCTTAGCTTTGATTACCTTCTAAGGATTATACCATTTCTGCAGAGTCATTCTTACAGACTCTCATTCTCTCTCTCTCTCATCTTGAACCTTTGATTAAAAAATTGCTCACTCAAAGAGCAGGAGTTGATCGAATGGCAAAAAAAATACACACACATGCATTTATGACATGATATGGAATATATGAAATGGATTGTGGAAGTGGGGGAGGAATAAACTTTATTGGCCCATAGAAGGGATAAGGGAAAAGAAGGAAGGAGGGGTGAGGAAACTAAAAAGGAATGATTTAGAGTGTGCAAATATACCTTGTAACCTCCACCATTCAACTTAGAGACAGTTACGAACAGTGAAATACAGGTAGACTAAAGTGAGTTTCACTTCGTAGGTGATGCTACTTGTACCAGTTCTAGCATTAGTAAGTCACCGTTTAGTTCAGACAGGGCTCTCTGGTTAGTGCACACAAGGGTCTCCATCCCGGGCTGCAGTCTGACCCGCCAGTGCTCAGAAGCCATGCTCGTGATGAACTCGCACACTTTCCAGTTCCCCACCTCCAATGGCGGCCAGGGTCTCCAGCCTGCTTAAGCGCTCCAGGCTTCTTCCGAGAACTTCTTCTAGCCGATTGCGTATCACCTGGGCCCCTTCTAGTTCCACCTGCAGAGTTCGGTCTCTCTCAGAGCTGATTAAACATGCCACACATGGAAGGAAAATGAATTAGCCATCAATGTAATGAGTCCATTGTTGTTGTTTAGTCGCTAAGTCGTGTCCGACTCTTTTGCAACCGCATAGCTGTAGCCCCCCAGGCTCTTCTGTCCATGGGATTTTCCAGGCAAGAATACTGGAGTGGGTTGCCATTTCCTCCTCCAGGGGATCTTCTGGACCCAGGGATCGAACCTGTGTCCCCTGCATTGTAGGCAGATTCTTTGCCACTGAGGTACCAGGGAAGCCCATAATGAGTCCATAGATGCTTCCAAAGAGCCAACAGTGCCACTCTGAGCCATGAGACTCTAGGAGACACATTTTACTGTGTCTCTAGAATACAATCAATGAATGTGGTCTTTGTTGTGGCACCTGTGTTCATCGCTGGTAGACTAGCAAGGTCTGCTTTCTGTAAAGTTTGTCCTTTTATCCGAGATTCTGGGCCAATCTGACATAAAATTATAGTTCCTAATATTTAGCTAACACCACTATAAGGTTATAGGAGAAATTTCATTTTCTAACTGAATGCGTTGCTGCTGCTAAGTCGCTTCAGTCATGTCTGACTCTGTGCGACCCCATAGAGGGCAGCCCACCAGGCTCCCCTGTCCCTGGGATTCTCCAGGCAAGAACACTGGAGTGGGTTGCCATTTCCTTCTCCAATGCATGAAAGTGAAAAGTGAAAGTGAAGTCCCTCAGTTGTGTCCGACTCTTAGTGACCCCATGGACTACAGCCCACCAGGCCCTCCGTCCGTGGGATTTTCCAGGCAAGAGTACTGGAGTGGGGTGCCACTGCCTTCTCTGAAAAACCAAAACCCAGGAAAAACTAACTGTAAACTGAATTCATGTTGAGCCAAGTAGGGTTGGTTGCTACTGAAGGTATATGTTTTGTCATTTGTTAACCAAACTTTACAGTACTTTGAGAAGGAATCCAGTTCACAGAGTCAGATTCTTTAACAAGTAACACAAGTGGTCCTATCATACCCTTCCTCTGCCTTCATTTTCTTGAAAGAGAAAGAAAACAAATTTGACTCAGCAATACATTAGAGAAAGCTGAAGAGTGACAAAAATAAAAATTAGGAAACAAAGAAAGGGGCTAGGAGGGAAGACAAAACAAGAAAAAAATAAAGAGAACAGAAAATGTACCAGAAAGATAATAATATATATGACCAAAAATTAAGAGGTACAGGAAAACATATTCATCATGATGGCTATTGGTAATCTTGCAGTAATAGTAGCCATAACAACAAATATATTTTCTTCAGTGACATTCAGTGAATATCAGGGCCCTTTATAGTCTTACTCTTATTATTAGAATATAATGAAGCAGCCTTTAATAGGACAAGGAGCAGACAAATGAAAGAAGTATACAAGTTCTTACTACATGCAAGGTACTAATTGAGACACCTGACATGTATTCTCATTTGATCTTTGCAATAACTACATGAAACAGGAAGTATTCCTGACTTAATTTAGACGCTGAGGCTCAGAGGAATCCATAAAACGAATGACAAATTGGACCCCAGTAATGGTCCACTTTCTTTTTCTTCCCACTTTCTAAGCTGTAGGCATCTTCACGTAATGAGGAATAAAAGGAAAAAATGCAGTCACTCTCTCACCTCTCTGGATGGGCATGGAACTTCACCAGACTGCTATAGAGCTGTCTCTCTGCCTGTAAGGCCTCATTGAGCCGACTCCGCTCATCTACCAGTCCTTCGAGCATCAGCAGCAACTGAGGGGAAAAAGAAGTGAAGCAACACGCAAGCAGAAACATGAAGCCACAGTTAATTCTGAGAAAGAGATCAAAAGAACGTATTAGCACGGACAATGACTCAAACAGCTCACTATCTCATTACTGACTTAACCTTTCTATATAGTATGCTACAGTTTTCAAGTCAATGTCATATTTGTCATAAAGTTTTTATCTTTTAAACTCTGTAAGGCAGAATTCAACTATGGGAGGAAGAAGAAGAAAGAAGAAAACAAAGCCAGAAACACAGGAGACAGGCTAAGAGGGAGGAGTGGGAGACAAAGCCAGGATAGGGCAAGAGGGACACAGACAGCAGGACTCACAAGTGCTCTTCATCCACTGAGTAAACATTAACTGGGCCCCTTCTCTGTGCCAGGTTCTAAGGACAAACTTACTATCCAGCTGGGGAAAAGACATCCATCAATCACAGACAGGTGTCACTGTGAGCTACAGTAAAGTGCTCTAAAGAAGACGACCTGTGATAATGCATGACCGGCAACCTGTTTAAGGGAACTGGTAGCGTTAAAGCCAGTTTGGAGTGAGATGAGTAGTTAGTGTCTAGAGACATGGTAACAGAGACACGGAGGAGTACAGGTAAACCGGTCTTTCGATTAATAACAAGATTGGCACTCAAGAAAGGTCAGATCTGGGGCAGCGGTTACAATGGAACCACACGTGGTAGAAAACAGCACCTGTGGCTGCTACTGGCCACGGTGGGGAACTTGGGAGCACAGATTCTCGATGAAATTCCAGCAACAGCCACCATCATAAGTAACTGACATCTTGTTCACTGCTGATATTGCAGTAAAAATAAGGCCTGTACTCCAATAGCTTACTTGTTGTCTTCGGTTTCCAGACGTTTCCTGTCCTTGTGATTCTACTGAAGCCACTTTTTCCCGAAGAAGCAAGACTTCCTGGGTCAGGCGTTCCATAGCTGGGATGTCTTCAGGATCAACCAGCTGCATCTGCAGGTCCTAAAAGTAAAAAAACTAGTAATAAAAATAGTAATAAAAAAAATGCTATTCAGCAGAGGAACAAATGCTCTTGAAATAATCTACTACGCATTAAGTGGGATATTAATAAGCCGTGATAGTAACAATAGCTTCTTCATGAAATCTGAGCCACTCTGATATCAGTCAGAGAGAATATGGTAACACCAAGAGGCTCAAACAAGCACCGCATCCAGAAGACAAGCACCGGCACAGGGACTCAATGAATCCAAGTGCTGTCTGAAGGTGAAGGTATTCTGAGCTGTAATCATTTCCAAGAGTCTTTCAAAAGCTTTGAACGACCTTTATGAGGTCTTCCTTAATCTGTATGGTCCTGGTCAGGGACTCCATGTCAGCAGCCTGAACCTGCAGCTCTTGCTCCTGCACAGCCACCATGGACTGGAGTGCAGACAGTTCCATCTGTGGAGAAAGAAATCCTGAAGTCAGTGGGCAGAGGAAATAGTGGGTGTCATGGTTACATTTTGACACTGAAGCAGATGCTTTTCCATATCATATTATTATCAACCAGTAGTGCAAATAAAAACTAGAACATGAATAGTGAGCTACTGGATCAGATCCATAAACCACACCGTGTGATATCAAAGGATGTTTCATAGGAAGTTGTAATGTGGTTTTAATGATGTCCTCTACTTTTTGTTAGCACTACAAAACATACCAAATTGGTTTGTTTTTTTAATTTTTTTTTTTTTTGGCTGTACTGCATGGCATGTGGGATCTCAGGGAAGTCCAGAAACATTAGTCTTAATTGAGTGTATGTGAGAGAAACAGGAACAACATAATGGCTAGGGTAGAACCGAAATTTTAGAAAAGGAGGGAAACTAGGGGATTTTTTTTTAAACTCGTATTTTTAAAATACCACACAATTTCACATCCTCAAAACTTGAGTCATATAACATGATTCTGTTTGTAAGGAGAGATGTGGTAATGAAAAGAAATACAATAAGATAATTTCATCACAAATATGAACACAGGTTTTATATTATAGATCTAACTATGGGAAAGAGGTGGAACAAAAACTGAGGAGCTATATAGACTGGCCAACCAGACTTAGTTTAGGGACCCATGACACTGTCTGATCTTCTACAGTAGAGGCGATGGTGACATAAAGGTTTTTTAGTTTTAGCCTGTAACCCTATATTGTGGCCCTAAAGCTTCCTCTCTCTTCATCCAAGTTGGACAAACAATTAGTTGTATAGGGAGGCAGAAGGGGAAGGGATTCTGTAAGGCTGAGAGGCCTCTTCTAAGAAAATGATGAAAACTGTCACTAGAAATAGAGCATATGGATGGGAAAAATTATCTGCTCCGGGAAAGGACTTCTGAGGAAGCATGCTGAGTCGCAGAAGACCTGAGCTTAAATCACAGCTTTAGTATTTTCTAGCCACATAACAATTCCTCTCCATCTTTTAAAACAGTGTTTCAGCTTCTTCTTCTGTAAAATAGGGCCAACATTAACCTACTTTGCAGAGTTGTAAATATTAGTGCTAATTTAAATGCCCAGTGCAGTGTATAACATACAGCAAGTTCTCAATAAACATTATGGATCTTTCTTGAATGTCTCTTGTTCTATGTTTCTAAAACTAATTTCATGGATCTGTCATAATTATAAGCAGCAATTATATAGCACTTCATTTTTTTCACAAGTCTGCTATCATTATTTTATTCCAGTTAGATATGGGTAAAGAAAACTGTGTTCTTTCAGCACTTAAAAAGTTTTAAGCAATTTCTACTTTTCTCTAGAAAGAAAAAAGGCTCAACTTGCACTTGGACCCAGATATTATACTTGGAGAATTTTACTCTTTCCTTTTTAAAAAATTTTTTTTAAAAAATTTATTTACCTTTAATTGGAGGATGATTGCTTTACAATGTTGTGTTGGTTTCTATAATACATCAATGAATCAGCCATAGGTACACATATGTTCTCTCCCTCTTGAATACTTAAAACTCTTTTGAAAAAAAAATAGGAACTTAGAAATTAGACTTAACTAGAAAACTCACCCGACTTTCTCTCTCTTTTTTAGCCATGAGCTCAAGTTCCTCTTTGGCATTACTCAGTTCTTTTTCCAGCCCCGCAACTGTATCCACCTCCCCTAAAGATGAATACATAGTGCTAGTTACAATCAGTATCAACATAATACGATCTGTGCTGCCTTGTTTCTGAGGAATTTATTCTAAGATGCAACCCAATAACAACAAAACATACATACACAGGATGTTCTTTGCAGCATTATTTGTAATAACAAAACACTGCAATCCATCTATAAGCCTATAAAAAGAAGATTGAATACATATAGTATATCCACACGATGAAGTTCTATATATAGCTGTAAAAAAGAATGAGGAATATCTTTATGAACTGATATGGAGTGATTTCTAAGATATTAAGTACAACAAGCTGTTTAGAAAACAATACATCTATGGAGTATGTTTTATGTCAGGAAAAGGGGACGCATGCATGTTACATATACACATAGGATTAATCTGCTTACTTCTGTAAAAAGAAACACAGGAAGGATACCTCAGAAATGAAACCAGTTGCCTTCAGAGGATGAGTGAAAACAGGAGAGAAAGGACAGAGAAGTAGATGGGACTTCTGAGTACACTTTTCTCTATTTTTGAGCTTGGAACCATTTTAATGTTTTATTATCAATGGGTAAAGTTAGTTCAACAATAATGAGGAAGAAAAATCCAAAACTGAATACTAACAAAAATGAATGAAACTAAACGGCAAATAGATAAGATAATCACCCAGAATACAACTTAAAAAATTAATCCAAATAATTTTTGAATCCAATATTCAACTGTACATCCTCAGTTGGAAATATTCTAAGGATAATAAGAATTACAAAGAAATTTTAAACATTATTTAATAGATTTACTTTTGATAGTGGTATTCATATAGCCATTCTGAAACTATTTTTCTGTATTATGCAAATATATAAATATAGTGATGTTATAGGTAACCAGGTTTCTCAATGTTGGGAGAAGGGAGATATAAAATAAGGGAGAGAAAGAACTTTTACTGTTAAACTGGAATTAGAGGAACCAGTATCAAAAGGTGTTACACACACACATACACATCCTTAGCTCTTTTCACTTAAAAGGGCCTAGAAGCAAAGGACATACCTGAAGTTATGAACTTATCTTATGCCCAGGTATTAGTATATAAATGCTATTACCCATTAAAAGGAACTAGAGAGCTCCTTGAAGTAATGGATAATTTCAGGGCTGAGGCAGGCAAAGAAAAAGGTAATTATATAACATCTTGTGCCGGAGTGTATGGAAGTAATCAAAAACTGATGAAGAATTATTGAAAGGACAGAGAAACAGTTTGAAGGGGCTCCAATTAGCCAAATCCCAAATAATTTGGTCATCACGTGGAAGAATGACAGAAATGGGTAATAAAATATTTTTTAAAAAAAAAACAAGCCATTACTTCATACTTCATACTTTATATCATACTTCATGATATAAACAAACAAAAGGAACAGAAAGGATAGGGAAAGGGCACCTCTTCTTTATACAAGAAGACACATTACTAAAGAAAGAAGAAATTTTAGAAACAGAAAATCAGTTTTCTAAACTACCAAAGTAACAGTGGGTACAAGCAAGCTTGAAGATGCTAAACCACTGGGTGAATGGCTGTGGGAAACAGAACCATCAACACCTTAAGGTATTTGGGCAGATCACTTATCTCTTATTAATTACAAAGGCGAAAATGAACCTTTACAACGGAGACATCTGGTGGATACAACCTTAACCGAATGACTAAACTTAACATCACTGAACATAACACAAGTAGTAACATGGGCTCCTGAGGCATTGCACCAAGAAAGATATCACCCAAGCAGCATTCTTGCCAAAGATGTTTAACTTGAATCTAACCACGAGGAGACAATCAGAGCCAAACTGAGGGCCATTAGCTGGCCCAGAGCTTTAAAAAATGCCAGTGTCAGGGAACAGACTTGTGGCTGCCGAGCGGGGATGGCGGAGGGCTGGATTGGAAACTGGGGGCTGGCAGATGCAAACTATTATATACAGAATGGATAAACAACAAGGTCTGACTGAATGGCAAAGGGAGCTATATTCAATAACCTGTAATAAACCATAATGCAAAAGAATCTGATAAAGATATATACAACAGAATCACTTTGCTGTACACTGGGAACAAACAGCACTATAAATCACCTACACTTGAAATTGAAAAAACTGCTAATGCCAAAAAAAGACAAAAAAGGCTAGAAAATGGTTCTAGATTAAAGGAGACTAAAGAACCATGACGGTAGGGAGGGAAGAAAACAACCAGCTATCAAGAGTATTACAGGGACAATGGAAACCCTGAAAATAGACTGCACAGTAGATGCTAGGACTATGTTAAAGCTACATTGACTGAACTTGGTAATTGTAGTTACCCAGGAGATTGCTCTTGTTTAATGAAGTATTTAGGGATGAAGTGTCATGATCTCTGCAATTTTTAAATGGTTCAGAAAAAACATTACATCTGTGTACACGCACATACATGCAAGAAATGATGCAAAAGTGGCAAAATGTTAACAGTTGGTGAATCTTAATAAAAATGTACATGGGTATTCACTGTACTATTTTTGCCACTTTTATATAGGTTTGAAATTTACAAAATAAATTGGGGAAAGATGCTTTTTTAAAAAGGCAAATAGGGAGTAAATTAAACAAATCCAGCATCTTTACCCTTCGACTAGAATAAAGTTTCCCACTAAAAAATGATTACCTGCACAGCTTACCTATGAATTCCACAATGCCCTATACTATAAAACAGACACAAAGTTTTTACATTCTGAAAATCATTTAAAAAACTGTAAGTTAATTCTTCAAGTCCACAACACTTCTATCAGCACTATAATCACCAAGTCACTAATCATGGTGAGCCCCTGTTTCTGTAACACTTCTCCAGATCCTGATATTTTGGTCTCTGAGACTAATCTAAGGCATTCGTTTTGAGTTTTGCTCACACCTCACATATAATTCAGTTACTTTTATGGAGTTCAAGGCCTACAACCACCTCTTGGATGGGGCAGAGCTTGGCAAATGACTCAATGTACACTGCCTACTCTTCCCAATACTGTAATGTAGCTTATGTCTAGATGTAGTAAGTAGCCTCAGCTTGCTTCAAAGATACTCAGGAGAAGGTATCAGCCCCATGGTCCTGCCGTGTAGGTTTGAAAACACTGCCTCCTGCATTCTTGAGTCCCTGCAAAGCTATCTGAAAAGGAAAATTAGGATGCAGCTTCTTTGGGCCAAATTGTATAGCCAGAACAATAGCTTTAATTCAATGTAAGGTAAAGTCAGTTCTCCCAAGAACAGATATATCTTCAGTCTTTCAGTGGAATCCAAGCTTATTTTTTCCATTAAGGTAGGAAAGGAAAGAGTCTTGGCCAAATCTGTTAACAGAGTGTTACAAGAAGGAAAGACAGAGATTCCTTAATGAAATCAAATTTGATACTTACCTAACGAGGACCTGGGTACGCTAGCATCCCCTTTGGCAGTCAATGAAGTGCTATCATCTCTGGAGGGTATATGCACTGAACCCTAAAAATTGGAAGAGTTGGGGGATTTAGGAAGATACAGGAATCATGATCACAATGACAGGACTTGGAACATCCTCACACAACTTGGAATTAAAATTATCATACTTATGCCTCAGATATATGAAAATATAAGAAAATATATATATTTTATATATATATATATATATATATATATAAGAAAATGCAGCTGGCATAAACATCTATACAAGTCTATAGTTCTTACTTGATCAGTTTGCTCTCCAAGATGGGGGCTGATGGAGGTAACTTCAGCTGGTCGGTTAGAGAGGGGTGCTTGGGACATCATGAAATCTTTCCCTCCTAAATATTGGCGCAGGGCCTGTAATTCTGAATTTCTTTCCATTAGAGCTTGTACCATCTTTTCTGCAGCAGCCTAGTAAGGAAATCACAAGCAACATGAGACAGAGACTCTAATAAAACAAAATTTGTGTTCTGATGTCATTTGTTAAAAGCCAACCATTTAAAAAAAAGTTAGTGGGGCTCTAAGAAATCGTTTCCTTGCTTTCATTTTACAGGAAAAAACAGTCAAGGAGTGGAAAGAAAGTCTGTCATAGACAGAATACTGGAAAAACAGAACACAACATGTCTATCATAGATAAACTCATCTGAAATTGGTTCTGCTAGAAATGCCAGGCTAATACCATATTGAACTGGGTAACTGATGTCTTTCTTTACTTGGGGATACATGTGCCTTTGGCATGGATGGTCTTGCTCAAACATTTGTCATTTGCATGGTTTGCTCCCTTAAAATGTCTAGGAAAGTGTCAGTCACTCAGTTGTGTCTGACTCTTTGTGACCCCATGAACTGTAGCCTGTCAAGCTCTTCTGTTCATGGAATTCTCCAGGAAAGAATACTGGAATGGGTTGCCATTTCCTTCTTCAAGGTCTTTGCCAAATTTCAACTTTTCAGATTGGCCTTTTCTGCATTTCCTATCTAAATGCAGCAAGCTCATCTACTCCCAATTTCTGCTGACCTGCTACATTTTTTTTTACATTGCACTTACCAGTAATCAATATATCTATTATTGTCTCTCTCTCCTCCAACACCTGCAACTGGATGAAAGTTTTCTAAGAGCAAGCACTGTGATGTTTTATTCAGTGCTGAATCCCAAGCTCCCAGAACAGAGTCTGGCCCATAGAAGGCACTCAATACATAGGCACTCAAGACCTAGATATTGAATGAATCACACAGGAACATTTTATCAGACCACATGACCAGGAGAATCTGGACCTCAAAATCACACCAGTTTATTTCATTTCTAATCCCATAGTTTACTAAGACACATGATGGCACAATAAGGAAAAAATTGATAAAGAACCTGCCTGCCAATGCAGGAGACATAAGAGACATGGGTTCGATCTCTGGGTTGGGAAGATGCCCTGGAGGAGGGCATGGCAACCCACTCCGGTGTTCCAGCCTGGAGAATCCATATGGACAGAGGAGCCTGGTGGGCTATAGTCAACAGGGTCACAAAGAGTCAGACACAACTGAAGCAACTTAGCATGCACACCACATAGAAAGTCTGCATTTAATTAGAAAATCCAGAAATAATAAACTAAGACTAAAATTACTAAGAATGTAAGATGATGGATATGTCAGATATAGCATCAACTATCTCTGGGGAGAATTACTACTGTTTTAAATAAGAATCTGAGCCCTCGCCATAACTTCTAAGAGAAATGAAAGAACAACCTTCTAGCTTTAACATGGAAAATTCAGACTCTTTAGGGATTTGGACATAACCATCTTAGATGTAACAGTACGTTATTAATTTGCCTTAATAAAAAACTGTTAGACTATGGGAAGAAACAAAGTAAATAATACACAAGATATCTTGTGTCATACATATGATCTAACTGGCTTGACTCTTTCTAGTAATGCTGCTTTTAGCACCACTCCCTCAAATGTGGTTCATGGACCAGCAGCATCACCATCATCTGGAAGCTTGTAAGAAATGCAGATTTTTGAGGCCATGTTTTTTAAAAGCTATTTGAGGGATTGTTCTGCATATAAAATTCAAGAACCACATCTAGAAGAATACAATCACTACTCTTCCTTGAGCTGAAGATCTTTTGTAATTTCAGGCATCTCTTAGATTCCATTATTTTACTACAAACGCATACACAACATATATGTATATATTAAGTGTAATAAGACTAATTCTTTCACATGACAAAAGGGTGAAAAAGAAAACTCAAAGACTCATTAGTCTCCTGCTAAATTTTTAAATAATTTACAATGATTTTGTTAGGTCATTCTAAAAGCAGTTTCTGCAGCACAAAGCAGCATGTTTCTAACAAAATGTGTATTTACTTCAGTGGGCCTAAGAATTGGATGAGTGGAATATAACCATCCCATACTAAAAGGAAGCATTAGAGACTATTACAGTCAAATAACATAGGCAATGGTAAGAATCTATTTCCCTCTGAAAACTGACTAGGGGGAATTCTGAGTGACAGGTCCCTGAAATGTAGCACAAGCCAACTATATCAGACTCTAGCCTTTAGGAGAAAGATATATGGAAATGAGGATTAAATTAAGAATTTGCTTTTGAAATATTTGTGGTACATATACACAATGGAGTATTACTCGCCATTAAAAAGAATACATTTGAATCAGTTCTAATGAGGTGGATGAAACTGGAGCCTATTATACAGAGTGAAGTAAGCCAGAAAGAAAAACACCAATACAGTATACTAACGCATATATATGGAATTTAGAAAGATAGTAACGATAACCCTATATGCGAGACAGCAAAAGAGACAAAGATGTATAGAACAGTCTTTTGGACTCTGTGAGAGAGGGAGAGGGTGGGATGATTTGGGAGAATGGCATTGAAACATGTATAATATCATATAAGAAACGAATCGCCAGTCCAGGTTCAATGCAGGATACAGGATGCTTGGGGCTGGTGCACTGGGATGACCCAGAGGGATGGTATGGCGAGGGAGGTGGGAGGAGGGTTCAGGATGGGGAACATGTGTATACCTGTGGCAGATTCATGTTGATGTATGGCAAAACCAATACAATATTGTAATTAGCCTCCAATTAAAATAAATAAATTTGTATTAAAAAAAGAAATATTTGTGCATTGTTATTTTGAAATTACTATATCCCATATTACTATGAGATTGTTTATTCTCATCATGGCTTTGAAAAAAATCTTTTCTTCCCTCTTAAGATAACTCAGACTTTACATGAATTAAGAGAAAATGTACAAAGAATAAGCTTCCCCATATCTTGGGTAGAAACAAAATATCACTCAAGTCTTGATAATTTAGAATTGAAATCAAAACACTCCAGAACCCCATATTTCTTATGGTCAAAATGATCAGAACATTAAGGAAAGGAAAATGTTATCAATACATAATGAACTTAATGAGTGGGAATATGTATTATTTAGGCACCCTCCAAAAGCAAAGTGTTCTAGAAATAGTTCATATGGGCATCCCTGGTGGCTCAGCTGGTAAAAAATCTGCCTGCAATGCAAGAGACGTGGTTTTGATCCCTGAGTTGGGAAGATCCCCTGAAAAAGGGAATGGCTACCTACTCCATTATTCTGGCTGAAGAACTCCAAGGACTGTATGGCCAAGGGTCACAGAGTTGGATACGACTGAGTGACTTTCACTTGATGATTCATGTAAAACTATAGTCTAGTCAATAGGCTGAAGGAAAAAAAGCTAATAGAATGGACTTAAGACAACATAAATTTTACAAGTTACAAGGGTCTGATGCTTTCTGTAGTGTGGACTATAAATGTACAGGGCGATGCTCTCCCAGCCTGTGCATTAGTCCTTACGTGGCTCTCCTGCTCTCTGGTGCTCATGGACTGAAGCAGGCCCTGAATCTCCATTTCATATTCCACTGCTTGCTTGTTCCGATCACTCAGAAGGTCCTGCAGCATCCTTTCCTTCTGCTGTAGACGCTGGCACAGCTCCTCAACTATCTCAGTCTGCCCTGGTCCAAGTTTGCAGAGCAATGTTGCGGTAAGATCCTAATTCAGGAGAGACAGTGTAAGTTCTGGAGGAAAGAATTCCCTCTAATACACATCAAAGGGCTTAAAAGAATCTTTCATAGAAGAGACAGCAAGTATGATGTTTTACTCATTTTTGTTGCCCCAGATCTAGCACAGGCCTTGCACATAAAAGACTGTCAATACACAGTGAATGAACACTAATAATACAGAAAAAAAAAAACTTAGAATGACAACTTACATGTTGTTTTCTAAAATAAGTCCTTTCCTTATATGCTCAGGGCACATAATATTGGGGATAAAGGGGCACTCAATTCATTTATTTTCTCCCCAGTTTAACTTTATAGGGGAACACACAATGATAAACTGCAAAAAACAACAAGCACTGTTTTTATAAGCATGGTGATGTAGCTCCTAGGTCTACACTAGGAGGTAATACATGGTGGTTAAAACTGCGGAGCCACACCATCTGGGTTGCACACTGGTTATACCACTTATTAGCTATGTCACTTTGGATAAGTTAATTCACCTCAGAAGTCTGTTCCCTTGACTGTAAAAGAGGAATAACAGTATGTACCTCATAGGTTTGCAAGGATTCAGTGAATTAGTATCCATCTTAAACGGGGCTTCCCTAGTGGCTCAGTGGTAAAGAATCTGCCTGCAGTGCAGGAGATCAGGGTTTGATCCCCGGGTGGGAAAGATCCCCTGCAGGAGGGCATGGCAACCCACTCTAGTATTCTTGCCTGGAGAATCCCATGGACAGAGGAGCCTGGTGGGCTACAGTCCATAGGGTTGCACAGTCAGACATGAGTGAGGCGACTAAGCAGTAGCAGTAAGCTCTTAAAACAGCGCCTGACGCAGCATATGCACCATAACAAAGGTTAGTTACCATACTGTGGGTATATTTTTTAGATCTCATTCTCACATAACTTCTTTGAGAAAGATAATTGTTCCCTTGAGTTTATAGGCGTAGGGGAAAAATTCCCGTGAAAGCCAATGACCTGCTCAGGCACAGGATGGAATTAAACACTTGGGTCACCAGTCTCTCAGACCTCAAGAGTCCTAATCCAAGACTGAGATTATGTCATCACTAAACCGACAGCCCGTAAGTTAACTAAATCCTTGCCTCCACTTCTTTGTTCCTGTCATGCAGAGATGTCTGTAGCTGCTGAATGATGCTTTCTTGCTCCTTCTGCCAACGGCTAAATTTGGTTTCCATTTCTTCTTTCAGCCACTGGAGGTTCTGACAGGTGGCAGACAACTGTTCCACTTCCAGGCCTTTGGACCTCAGGAGACTCTCCATACTCTACAGTCACAGAGACAGCAGTTGCTAAGTCAAAGAGCCACCCCACACTCCTCAGCATGAACAGGAGACCTGACTCACCTTTACATTATCTCCTCCATTATCTTATCTATTTATTTTGCAAAAGGAAAAACTGTGTATCTAATCTAACAATGCCATATTAGTCTATTTTTTGTTATTAGAAACTCTTATCTAGTTTGTAGAGAGAGAGATATAATGTATGTCCTAAATAAAGTATTTTGGAGGAAGTGAAGAACTTCTTTAAGAAGTTCCAGATGGTTAGATATTAAAGATCTAAAAGAAATATACAAAAATAGCCCAGAGTAAATATTAATAAGAGAAACAAGGACTCTTGACTGTGGTTATACACAGACATGTACATAATATTAATGAGAAAAATACAATATAACAGTTGTATCTGAGCAATGGTTCTATAAAAGCATATAAACACTGGCAAGGATTAGAAATAAATTAGAGCTATGAATCCATATTCACTGCCCTGTCCTACAAAGTTCATACTAGAAGTGCTAAAACTTCTCACTCCATAGTCTATGATAACAGAACTAATGACTGCTATTTTTGTTTGGTTTTGTATTTTTTAATATATAAAACACATATCCTGATTTTCAGCAAATGATGGAAGGGGTGATGCTTCAGGCTTGGAATCCAAGTGGGAGAGGGATGCTGAGTCATGACGGCGTTTGCTCTAACCTGCATGGTAGCTTCATTGGCGGAGAGGATACCGCGCAGCCTCTCTAAGTCGTGATCTCGCTCTCTCATGGCAAGGTGAAGCTGACGCAGTTCTTTTTCCTTTTCTTCTAGGCTGGAGAACTTTTCATCTATAGCCCGCTGCAAGCAAAATAAGCATCCCAAAGCTCCGTAAGAGCCACTATTCTGATTACGCTTATTCAATAAGATTCCAAATATAAAAGAATAGAAAATCAACTCCAAAAAGCAGCAAATTCAGTTAACACACATTTCTATAGTCCCTCTGGGGACAGAATAACCCATAGCATCATGAGCAGAATTATGGTACATACCTCTAGGGCAACATCTCTATCTTGTATTCTTTGCCTAAGTTTCTCAAGCAACATTTCATTTGCTTCAAGGGTTTTGTCTGAGTTATTTCGGTACTGCAGGAGCTCCCGAAATTCCTATCAGGACCAAGAAATAATTTCCTTTATTCATTTTACTTAGTATTAACTGAATTCCTACACTGTGTCAAGCAATCTGTTAGTGTTTCAGGATAAAAAACACAATGTGATCACTCTCAAGGGGAACACAGTTTAGCAGAGATAGCAGACACACAAAGCGCTAACAATTCTGCATCATATATATGTGAGTATACAGAAACACATCTCCTGGGGGAACACAGGACGCACTGTCTAACTCTGCCTGAAGGTGTCACTAAAGTTCGCAGGAAGGAGGTCACATTGCTCTTAAAGCAAGCACTAGGAGTTTCCCAAGAGGCTGTGTGAGGTATTTCTGTCAGAGAAAAAATGTAGGTATAATATATGTATGCGTATTATGAAAAAAATCATATGGTCAGTGAAGTATAAGGTATTCAATGTGACTAAATCTTAGAGTAGGTGGTAGAACTGACCACTCTCTCCCTTAGTCTTCCATTTTTTCCCTATAACTTACATTTTATCACCTAAATAGCTGGATATATAGAGGTCTTCAGCGGGAGCAGAAGACATATCTTCTCTTCATCTTCCTCTTCCTGGCCTGGTATCTGACTCACAGAGATGCTTAATAACTATTGGCTAAATATTTACCGCTGAAGTCTTTCCGGTCTGTAGTTCTTATTTCCTACACTTGCTGGTTATCATCTTGGTTCACGGATTGTACTTTCTATTTCTTTTGAATCCTCCTGGTTCCCACATCTCAATGATCTACATGTAGGAGGTACTCAACACAAGTGGACAGATGATATGAACATAAATGCCCGTGTCCTGTGAACCCAGTTTTAGCTGAGTCATTCTGTGGACTCACCTGAAGCAGCTGCTCTTTGTGACTCAGACTGTAGTGGAGGTGCTGAATGTGCTGCTCTTGGGTGCGAATCTCATTATATTTTTCAGCCTCCAGGGTATGAAGCTGTTGGCTCTTACTCTGAAGTTCTCCTTGTAGCTGCTGTAGGGCTTTTTGCAATTCCTGAATTAAACAGATTCCCTTTTTCAAACAATCTAAAATTTTCACATGGTCATTAGATACAGAGGCCTTAAAACTTTCAAGGCATAGAGACCAAAAAAATAAAGTAGCAAAAAGTGCCATTCTTAAAATTACGAAAGAAATACTACAAGGGTCAAATAGGATGAGGGAAACTATGGGAACTGTGGATGGGAGTATTAATACTCTGATTCAATACTTACTTTTTGGCTTAAAAGTGATATATCTACATAAGCACTAAGTGGGATTTGGTTCCAGTGTAAACATGGATCCTTTATCAATAAGCTCAAGGATACACGATTACTACCCATGCTTTTAAATCTTAAAGAAGAACTGGGAGCATTTTTTCCAAGCTAACAAGAAACTATTTAAGAATTATGTGTTTTAATTTTTTAAAAAAGCACACATGGCTAACTATGCAGGCCATTCCTCTCACTCGGTTGGTCTTCCTGCTTTTCTGTCTCATGACTTTTACCCACCCTTCAAGAATAATCTTAGACAATATGCTCCTTTGTGAAGCTTTCTCTGGCTCCCTCAGCTCTCCCTATATATTCCTATAGGATCCTTATGCCTCCTCTATAATATTTGCCACACTGAAATACTGTTTACAAGACTGTCTCTCATACTATATTACAAGTATCTTAGGAGGAAAGTGCCTGTGATACTCACTCTTTTATTTCCACAACACAGCCCAATACCTGGCATACAGAATAAGGGTTAGCAAATGTTGAACTGAATTACTTAGATTAAGTAAGTTCAAAACAAGCTATCCCTATAAAAAGTTATGACCACGGCAAAGTTCACCTTTACACACTGCCACACAACGATTAATGATTTACTTGGTTATGTTTCCAAGAAGCCTCTTTCTGCTGTTCTCTCTCCTGTGCTGCAGCCTCTACAAACCGCACACATCGTCTAGCATCAGCCAGCTGCCTTTCTTTTTGGCGTACTGCCCTCTGGAGCTTCTGTATTTCAAGCTGGCTGCAGAATAAAGCACTTTGAAGATCAAGCAGAGCCACCTGTTGCTGAGCTGGGGAAGTACCCTCTGAGTTCTGAAAAGAGAGAGAAAAGCATCGTCACAAGAAGGCCCGGCACTGAGCAGCCAAGAAGACCACCGAGACCAAGACCGTGACTGAGAGTGGCACATCCTCAAGTGATGCCTCCTGCCCTGGGTGATCCTCACATACATGAAGCTGTTTAAGCTGACTCTGGTGCAGCATTTCTCGAAGCTTAGCCATTGTGTCGTTTTGACCTTCAATCACCTGGTACAACTCCTCGGTCTGCAAACGAGAGAGGGGGTACCAAACATATTAGCAAACTAAGTATAAACTCCATTATCTTATTATCTCACCGATACAGATTTTAGTAGCAGGACTATTCCAAAATACCAATCTAGATGACACGACAATTTCTCTAAGATCTGTTAGGCTGAAAATATCCATTTCTACAAATTATAGGATACTTGTCTACTTTGATAGGAAAAACATTTCCTCATAGGTCCATGATTGCCAAACATTTTACCTCACTTTCCCTGCTTTTCAGAGTTTCCTTGAGGTTTTGAATTGTATCATCTTGCTTCTGAGATGACTCCTGAGCAGACTTCAGTTCATAGCTCATTTCATTCAGTTTTTCTTGAAGCATCTGAATTCAGTAAAGAAAAACAGTTTGGTAGGTCAATGATTTCTTTTACTCTCAAATGCGACCATGAAATCTGTCCTCAAATCTAGGTTTAAAGGATTTCTTTAGGGGATGTTACGTTGCTATTTTCCCCCACACAGTGTAACCATTAAAGTCTTAAGTCAATCAGCAAAGTAGCAGGAGACATGAAATACTTCCTTCAATACTCAATTGCTTCAACTCTCATGAGCTGTGCTTTCTGTATGACAGCAGCCATACTGGGGGTACTTGTCCACATGAGTCACTGTGGAGCCTTTATACAAAGACCAAGGAGCTTTTGCTGTCTACTACATGACAGGACACAAGGGTAGAACAAGCAAGGGGTGCTGCGTCCCAAACTGTGGGAATCTTCTTCTAAGCAGATGTTAAAGCCCACGGGCTGTATAAAGGTCAAACGTTAAATCAAAAGCATAAACTTCTTGTCTCAGTACCTTATACAGTTAAAAACCATAGTCAAGTTTTAATTTCAGACCTAAAAGACAGCAGAAATTCTGATCTGTGCAGAACAGACTAAAACACTTGAGACCGGAAGGAAAGAGCTACACTTCTAAGGACATAAAGAAACCCTGTGATCCCCAAGGGCGTGGTTTTGATCATACCTTGTTGGTGGTCTCTGTTTGCTGGATTTTTTCCTGGAGTTCTGCCAGATGGGAATCAGATACAGACTGCTGAGTTGTACCGGTCTCATTTGAATTCAACTTCTGTTGTTTGAGTAAGTCTTCAGTCATGGGCTAGGAAGAAGCACAAGACAGGTTAAGTGTATCCGACAATAAATTTTATCTTCAAATGTTTTTGGCCTCTTTTGCCAGAGACTTAGAAAATTACAGCTGCTGAATGGATCATCAGTATGAATTGATGAAGACAAGGAAAAGTTCTGTTCCTTATTACGACTTATCAAGTCACTTACTCCCAAGCTACCATTCATACCTTTCTGTACGAACCTACACAAACACTACTCAAAGCAAGTAATTCAGAAATTAAAAAGGGAGGATTTTAAAAAACACTCATGATGGCCAAATATTTGCTGTATTCTATTTTCAATCAGGGAATTCAAAATATCAAATTTCTACCATTCCTAGGGGAGAAAACGTTATAATTCAACTACCCTCCTTATAGTATGCCTATTTCACATTATTAGAAAAATGAGTAGATTTCAAATATGAAGCATACATTAGATAATAGTATTTAATCAATACTAAATTTCCTAACTTTGGTAACTGAATTGTTGTTATGCTATCTTTAGGAATTACATGCTTATTGAGCATAAAGATATATCTGCAATTAATTCTCAAATAATTCAGAAATAAAAAATGTGTCTACAGATAGTTGGAGTGATAAAGCAATTGTAGCAACATATTAGCAACTGGTAAATCTGAGTAAATCTTAGCAACCGGTGAACTTGGAAGTTCTTTGTACTTCTCTTAAGACTTCTCTAAGTTTGAAATTATTTCAAAGTAAAAAATAAAAATTAAAACTTCAAATCCATAAGGTCTGGGAAGGACGTATGTTTTATAGGAATATTAGTTCATCAAAAAGACTTTGGAGTAAAAAACATCTATTTATATTTGGGACAATCAATCAGACTAAGATAACTCATTGAACTTGACCTAATATTCATTATGAGCTGCTGCTACTGCTCCTGCTAAGTTGCTTCAGTCGTGTCCGACTCTGTGCGTCCCAATGGACGGCAGCCCACCAGGCTCCCCTGTCCCTCGGATTCTCCAGGCAAGAACACTGGAGTGGGTTGCCATTTCCTTTTCCAATGCATGAAAGTGAAAAGTGACAGTGAAGTCACTCAGTCATATCCGACTCTTCTCGACCCCATGGACTGCAGCCTACCAGGCTCCTCCGTCCATGGGATTTTCCAGGCAAGGGTACTGGAGTGGGGCGCCATTGCCTTCTCCATTATGAGCTAAGATACAGAATTAAAACTTTAGCAATTCACTGTGGCATTAAATTCCACCTTTTCTCTCCCTGCTTCCTCCCCTCTTCTCTCCCACTCCCAATTAGGGAAAATACAAATCCATTAGGAAGAGAAAAAAGGCAACTGCTCTTCATTTTTTCTTTACCTCACATGTTCAAGTTCTGACTACCACATTCCAGGCTGTGGGGTTACAGCTGACCTTAAACCACTTCCTGATAGCAATTGACTGGAAGTATGGGCCTCCCTCCTGGCTCAGATGGTAAAGAATCTGCCTGCAATGAGGGAGACCTGGGTTCAATCCCTGGGATGGGAAGGCAACGGCTACCCACTCCAGTATTCTGGCCTGGAGAATTTCAAGGACAGAGGAGCCCGGCAGGCTACAGTCCATGGGGTCGCACAGTCAGACACAACTGAGTGCCTTTCAGTTTCTTTCTTAATAAAGATTTCAGAAGAAAAATCTTTTCTATTCTCCCAGCGCTGTTCATCATTTTAAAAAATATCTACGAAGTACCCTAATATGCAAAGCACTATGGGAGGGGGAGTGGGGAGCTACAGAATAAAAGAACAAGGAAACACACAAAATAAAAGATAGTGACAAGGAAACAGGTAAGCAGGACAAAGTCATTAAGTTACTCTAAATTGGCTGATCAGTGGGAGGTCTCTTTCAGACAGCATTTAAATGAAGATCTACCTGATAAGGAACCAGCAATGCAAAGATCTAGGCAGAGCAACAACTCATGGAAAAGACCTAGGGTAGATACAACCCTGGGAAAGAAAAATGCCTTTGTGGATGGAGAAGTACTTTTCAACAGAAATATAACGTGAGCTACATGTGTAATTTAAAATTTTCTAGTTATCTTCATTGACTAAAGTAAAACATAAATAAACTTAATTTTAATAAAACATTTTGCCACTCAGTCGTGTCTGACTCTTCAGGCCAGAATACTGGCGTGGGTAGCCTTTCCCTTCTCCAGGGGATCTTCCCAAGCCAGGGATCGAAATCCAGGTCTCCCACATGGCAAGTGGATTCTTTACAAGCTAAGCCACAGTTCAGTGCAGTTCAGTCGCTCAGTCGTGCCGGAGTCTTTGTGACCCCATGGACTGCAGCATGCTAGGCCTCCCTGTCCATCACCAACTCCCAGAGTTTACTCAAACTCATGTCCATTGAGTCGGTGATGCCGTCCAACCATCTCATCCTCTGTCATCCCCTTCTCCTCTCGCCTTCAATCTTTCCCAGCATCAGGATCTTTTCAAATGAGTCAGATCTTGACATCAGGTGGCCAAAGTATTGGAGTTTCAGCTTCAGCATCAGTCCTTCCAATGAATATTCAAGAGTGATTTCCTTTAGGATGGACTGGTTGGATCTCCTTGCAGTCCAAGGGACTCTCAAGAGTCTTCTCCAACACCACAGTTCAAAAGCATCAATTCTTTGGTGCTCAGCTTTCTTTATAGTCCAGCTCTCACATCCATACATGACTATTGGAAAAACCATAGCTTTGACTAGATGGACCTTTGGCTGGCAAGGTAATATCTCTGCTTTTGAATATGCTGTCTAGGTTGGTCATAGCTTTTCTTCCAAGGAGCAAGCATCTTTTAATTTCATGGCTGCAGTCGCCATCTGCAGTGATTTTAGAACTCAAAAAAATAAAGTTTGTCACTGTTTCCACTGTTTCCCCATCTATTTGCCATGAAGTGATGGGACCAGATGCCATGACCTTAGTTTTCTGAATGTTGAGTTTTAAGCCAACTTTTTCACTCTCCTCTTTCACTTTCATCAAGAGGCTCTTTAGGTCTTGATGAGCCACAAGAGAAGCCCAAGAATACTGGAGTGAGCTATCTGGAGTATAGCCTATCCCTTGTCCAGGGGATCTTCCTAATCCAGGAATCGAACTGGGGTCTCCTGCATTGCAGACGGATTCTTTACCAACTGAGTTATCAGGGAAACCTTTCAATGAAACATTTTGACCAAATATATTTAAAATATTGTCACAAGTATGCATGCAATATGAAAATTAACAAGATACTAATTCTTTACATTGTTCCTTTAAAATTAAAGGTATACTGTACACTCATAGCGTATCTCAATTTGGACTAGCCACATTTCATGCAGTCAACAGCCACATAAGGCTAACGGTTGCCTTGCTGGAGCACACAGGGCCAGAGCACGATGGGCAAAGGGGGTGCTGACACATGATGAAGTGGGAAGGCAGGCAGGGGTCAGATCAGATGTAGCTTCTGTGCACCACAGGTAATGAAGCTGTATTTCATTCTCATTGACATGGGAATGGATTGCAGTGGTTTTAACAGAAAAGTAATCAATTATATTTAAATTTTTAAAAGATCACTCTAGTTGCTATGTGCTAACTGAACTGTTGGAGAGCATCAGGAAAAATGAGAAGACCAGCTAGGAGGCTGCTGCATGGGAATGAAAATACTGCTTTGGATTATAGTGGTAATAAAGGAGGGAAAGAGAAATGGATAGATTCGGACATGTTTTGAAAGTAGAGGCAACAGGCCTGGATAGTGGGAGAGGGAGAAAGAGACAAGTAGCAAGGATAAGGACTCCTAGAAAAAATTGAGATATTTGTTGTTGTGGGTATAATGGGGAGCCTTGCCCTGAAGCAATGTGAATTATGTCACACCACAGGAGAGGCAACTCTTTTCATAGATAATTACAACAGTTCTACTGATAAATAACTTTATCACTTAACGATAAAACCTTCTCTGCAAAACTTGGCTTCTTACTTCCTCGGTGTAAAACAACTTTTCAACAACATCTATTTTAAAGTATTTTCCAAATTTAAACTGTAACAAGCAGAATTAAGTAAAATAGCTTCAAGTTTTAAATGCCAGGGAAGGTAGCCATATTTAGTCACTTCAAACCAAAGAATCTTAGACCAGTGAAGGACACTTTATAAACTAACCATCTGATCCACTCTCAACTCACGTGTGAGAAAATGGAGACTTATAACAGGTAAATAAATTGTCCAAAGTTACATTGGAAATAGAATCCAATTAAACTGAATGCACTTAAAGCGGTAACTTCTCTTTCATATTTATAAAATCGACTGCCTACCATAATGCCTGGAATATTAAGTAAGTAAGTGTTTTTCGCTCAGTCGTGCCCAACTCTTTGCGACCCCATGGACTGCAGCCCACCAGGCTCCTCTGTCCATGATACTTTCCAGGCAAGGATACTGGAGTGGGTTGCCATTTCCTTCGCCAGGGGATCTTCCCAACCCAGGGATCAAACCCAGGTCTCCCGCATTGCAGGTAGATTCTTTACCAGCTGAGCCACAAGGGAAGCCGCCTGGAATATTACTCAAACCAAAAATTTTTGCTTACAGTGAACAACAGAAACAAAAGCAAATAAGCAACAGGTCTGTCTTCTAATTTCCAGCCCAATGTTATAATCCCTCAGTGGCTCTCTTAGAAAAAAGACTGGCTAGATAGAAAGGGAGATGTTTAATTTAAATATTTCAACATCAACTTTAAATCTGAAGAATGCCACAGAAAAGCACATAATGAGTCTGGACCTCATCTGAACCCATCTTGGCATGCGTATTCATAGGAAACCTCTCCTTCTAGGAATGTCATGTATGGACCAAAAGGCTGGAAGACGCTTGTGTCTTCTTTATTCTTAGTACTTTATTACTTTAAATCTCAAGAAAAAAAAAAAGTCCTTGCAGGTAAGTCTGCCAAAAGAGTGCTTAGCAAAGGCCCACTGAATAAACAGCTGACAATTAATTCTTGTATCAAGTACATAAACCAATCACTCCTATGAAGATTTTGTAGAGCATGACATCAGTAGTAATACTTGATCTGGTTGAATGCGTGTTAATCTCCAGGGTATCAGTTACTAAAACCATGTTGTAATCATAATTTTAAGTTGCTTTTGACTCAGGACAAATCGGAGAAGGCAATGGCACCCCACTCCAATACTTTTGCCTGGAAAACCCCATGGATGGAGGGGCCTGGTAGGCTGCAGTCCATGGGGTCGCTAGGAGTCGGACATGACTGAGCGACTTCACTTTCACTTTTCACTTTCATGCTTTGGAGAAGGAAATGGCAACCCACTCCAGTGTTCTTGCCTGGAGAATCCGAGGGACGGGGGAACCTGGTGGGCTGCCGTCTATGGGGTCACACAGAGTCGGACACGACTGAAGTGACTTAGCAGCAGCAGCAGCAGGACAAATGCTTTCAGCAACAGAAAAGAGAATTCCTTCCAAGTCTAATGGTGCATAATATAAGACCTTTAGGCTAAAAGGCGGTTATTTTGATCTGGATTAACATTTTTCTTGACACTTTCCTAGTCATAACAGCAAGTCATAGAGCTCAAACTGCTATAATTTTCTATCCTATTGTTAGTAATAGAAGATACAGCAGCATCTAATGCTTACATCTTGCAAAGGGCCTGATCTGGGTTATGTAGCTAAGCTATGAGAGGGATAAATTCATCATAGTCATACAAGAGCAGGTTTTGGCATTGCAAGGTTTGAAGCAAAGATCTCTCACTCTTTGAATTTAGATAGAAAAGGAATCTGCACATGAGCCAAAACTGAAATAATGTTCACTAAGGGACACGGCCCTCCTATCATAGCTTTTCTAGTTCTGGGCCAGACTATAAAGAAGGAAATAACAAGATAGAAGAAGGCTTCAAAAAGAAAAACCTTGGGTCTTCAGACATAAATTCTGTAGGAGGCAATAAATCAGTTTGCACAATATGAGAAAATTAGTAAGCAGAACTACATTGTTGCTCGTTAGCTTTAAAATAAGAAAGAAAGAAAAAGGAGAAAGGCAACCAGGAGGAATTCTGATGGTGACATTTAACAGTAACCAGATTAAACAAAGGAATCAAAACGCCCTTACAGAACAATCTCCCTCTTTAGGAGAGAAGAGCTTTTCTTCATATTTCGAGTACAATTTAACTAAAGGAAAATAATTTGCACTTACTTCTATTCTATACACACTTGTTCAGAGAAAGACAAAAATCTGTCTGCCTTTGTCCCACTTAGCTCTGCTTTCGCCATAAAGCACACTAGGCCTTAAAACGCTTATAAAAGTCAACCAGACTTAGACAGTAGATCTGGAATCCAAAATACACATTTTATCTACAAACACTTTAAGTCTAATTAATCTATTTCCCTCCACATTCTTAATTACTGGAGAAAATAGCTTAGCAATCAAATGCCATAATTCTTCAAGCTGAATGTTTTCTCTCTTCTATGTTTTAATATTCAACAAACAGTAAAGATGGTAAAGCCTGATGACAGCAGAAGTCTTATACTGCTGTATTAAAGGGCTATTTTTTTTTTCTAATGTCTACATTTAGTGAAGTAAAGGGATTTGACCTAAAGGTACAATTACCATATTTTAACTGTGCTCATTAGGATGCCAAATTTCTTCACAGTATCTATCCCTAAAGAATCTGCCTGACATCCTCAGGTTATAGAATGAAAGCCCTGCACTTAAAATAAGTAGTTATTTAATTCAATGCCATCAGGCAGTGTGATTTAATACACAGAATAAAAAGGTCTTGGATGAGAATGGCTAGGAACCTTTGACACCACCGGAGCTAAGTCATTTAACCATGAGCTTTCCATATCTCTAAACTGAGAGACTGCATGAGATGATCTTTAGAATCCTTCTCAATTCCAAAATTTGTTGAGCCTAGGCACCAAGAGAGTATTTTAAATTTAATATGGAGGAAAAAACTCTTGCTTTACTGCAGTTTTCTAAGTCTTCACCTTTCTTCAATATTGGCCATATTCGAAGGGGGCTATATTTCTACAATATTGGTCATATTTCCCATCCACTCTGTCCAACTATTTTTAGATCCTAATACGGAAACACTACGATGAATCTGTGACATCTATGTTGGCTCACAGAAATACTGTACTGGAAAGCTCAAATTTAGCTGTGAAACTCAATGAAAGAAAAGGAAGTGAAAGGAAAGTACACAAGTGTTGGGCATCCTAAACATTTTACATAAATGAAAACACAGTTTAAACTTTTGGATATTCATACTTTTCCCTAACAATGCTGTTTCTGACAAGTTAGTGCAAATTCAAAAATATTTCCCCCATATTCTTATTGTGATGCAAATTTTATACATAATAGAACTGTTTTTCAAAGCTATCAAGTGACAATCAACAATTTCATTTAGAAGCTCTAAGATTCTGGGATGATGTTGACTGGTTAGCAAGCTTTCCAAAAACACCTTCTAGACTGTCCACCTCTGTAAGGGTATCACTAAAGAATCTGTATCAAGTAGAACATGCCAGATGTTTCACAACGTTAACTGAAACTAACGCTGCTGTATAAACAAGACAGCATCTGTCAGGTAGGTCCCTGTACACAACTGAATTTAAAAGGCTGCATGAACAGCTCAGAGTAAGATCAACTGCCATCTTCCAGTCATTACGAAATTCATGAGTAAAACAGACAAAACTTTATCACCCAATAATGGATGAAGTCCTGCTCAACACCAAATATCTTTACATAGAGCTCATTACACAAACTGGCTGTAGACACTTTTTGCCTTAACATTTTAAATTTTGAATTCCCAAGTCTCTTTTATGAAAAAGTCATCAGTAGTCCTCAAATGACCTCTTAATTTATTATAAATGTTGTCCACATATTACAATATTTTGGTGGATTAATAGGTTCTCCCCAAACCTTTACCCTGTGCTCTAATCAGTTCAAGGCACAAGTGGGGATGAAAGGCTTAATGCTCTAGGGAGGACTAACTTGAGAACTAACTCCCTCACAGGAGAAAATATTCATAAATCTAAAAGTGAAAACAAAACAAACAGACAAAAGTAGAAAGGCAGTAGGACAAGTGAGAGGAAAGAGTTCTAGTGCCAGAAAGAAGATTAAATTTTTCTAGGGTAAAAATGAATTATGAATCTTCGTCTTAAACATGTACAATTTTGATAATTAGTGGGAAAGCCAACAGATAATCTTATAAAGAGGGTATTGTGGAAAGTAAATTACTTGCGTGAATCACATTTATTAAAATGGACAGAAGCAAAAGGTAAAGCAAAAATGGGTTCAATGATTACTTTTCTCAAGTCTAGACTATTAACCTTCCCCTAGAAAGAAATCATGTGAAGCCAGCTAACTTTAATCAGAAAGGCACTATGCAGCCATTTTGTATACCTGGACCCGAAGTGGCAAATAATCTTCACAGAGATCATCCCACAGCTCCTGCAGGTCTGAAATCTCCAAGGGATAACTCACAGGTGTCTTGTAAAGGGGTTTCAAAGACCTGTTAAGGAAACCAGAACTAACTCCATCTGTCATGATATGGCCAGGCCTGGTTCCAGATGGATTGGATTTCACTGGAATAGGAAGCTTGCTCCCTCGGGGGCTCTGGATGGGCTTATAATCAAGACCTTTAATCATGCTAAGAGCTAGCTCCAGCTTATGGTTACACGTATGCTGGGGAGCCTGCTCATCTGAACAGCAGTCACACTTTGCAAGTTCCTTTGCACTTCTCTCAGGTTCCTCATCCTTTGGTTGTGGAGGACTAGCCTGGATGCTTGCATCCAAAGATTCCACAGAGGATCCCGGGGTCCCTTCCTCCATGCTTTCTCCATCTGGCGGTACCTTCGCATTTGGTAAATCCGGTGGCCCAACCTCGGACAACGCTGGTTCTTCAGTGCAAATGCTGGTGGACCATCTGGTAGAGGGGCCACACGAGATACTTTTCGCCACCTTTCGAGGTACCTTACAAATGGCTTCATAGTCAGAATCAGCCACCCGCAAAGCTGCACAGCCTCGGCATCTCCTGGGTCGATTTCCGGGGCCTTCCGAAGCATGACAGCTGTGCTCCTGAATCTGATCCTCATTTTCTACCCAACACTCGAACCCTGAATAGGCAAAGTCTTCTTGGAGCAGTGCAGAGTATCTGACATCGGGTAAGCCGGAAATGTCAACCGTTCCATTCCCCGCCTTGGTCTCCGCGCCAGGGTCATCGTTATTCTTCCGATACATGCTAGCAATGCAGAACTTGAGGCGGTCCTTCTCCAGCAGCAGCTTCTGCAAGCGCTCAATAGAAAGGGCTTCGATCCGGGCAATGACGGTGTCGAATCTATAGATCCGATCGAGCATGAACGCGCACTTGCTGCAAGCAAACTCAGCTTTGCCATCGCGGGAGACATCCTTGCCCAGGACATGCGACAACAGAACCTGGAGGTTGAGCTTGGACGCCGTGTGGAAGATCCAGCGCCGCTGGTTTCCGCACAGCTCCCGGGCACAGATCCTGCAAATCTCCTTCATCTTCCCTCCTGCGGTTGCCGAGCTTCCCTGAGGCGGCTGCTACTCGGTGATCGCTCACTGGCTCTTGGTTGCGTTCCGTCTCCCGCCTCGGTGGCCTCCGGCTAGCATGGCACAGCTCGGTGGGGTGCCCACTCTGCAGGGGCGCTCCGCTGACACCCGCGCGCGGGTTCTGGGTACCAGAGTGGTCAGCCCCGCCCCTCGGGGAGGCGGCGGGCGAGGAAATGCCTCAGGAGGATGCTGAGTGACAGCAGCGCAGGCCGCGCTCAGAACCTGCCATGTCTCCTCCAGCTGTCTCTCTCTCCAGCCGCTGTGTCCTCAATGTCCTCCCTTTTCAGCGGGCTGAGTTCGCGGTCCTCCGGCGGCCGCCCGCGGCTGACGCAAAGACTCAGAGATTGAGGATCAGATTTCAAGATGGCGCCAGCGGCTCGCCGCCTGCGGCCGCCGTCAAACTGCTCTGGGAGCTGTAGTCCAGGAGGCCGGCTCCTCGCTCTGCGCATGCGGGGTGGCCAGCGCGTCCCCTCGCTCCCAAACAAGTCAGTGCTCCTCGCAGTACAGCGCAGACTCGACCTGCTGGGGTTACCCGGGTGGAAGAGCGGGACGGATGCCCACCGCTGCCAGGCCACTTTTATCTGCTAAAATTTCACTCCAAAAGCGCACCAGAACCCTTGCGGTTCCTCCCTCCCGCCCGGGAGGACTGTCCCGAGGCTCTGCTCGGGGAGGAGAAAGCCGAATCCCCTCCCCTTCTGTCCACGGGGACTGCCACGTACTCAGGAGGGAGCAGTCTTGCAGCACCACTGGGTACCGCTGCGCGCTGCCTCGCTCCGGCCCCACCTCCTCTCCCTTCTCACTCCTGTTCCTAGATTAAAAGGCCCTGCGGCTTCACCCGCGCCCGGGGAGGCAGGAATTTTAGGAGGCTCAGTGCAACCTCCCTCTGGACTGTTGGGAGCACTCAGAAAAGAGGACAAGTGTTTCTTCCCTCGCCATGCTGGGGTTGAGTTTGCCAGGATGATTTGCCTTTTTTTTAAGAGCGTAAATTGAGAGGCGGCACAAAGTAGTCACCTGAGAAAGAGTCCAACAAAAACCACACGAGTGCAGCTGGTTTACCAAGATTTTGAAGAAAATGGACAAAATGAGCTTTTTCAAGAATGTAGACACCTGAGAGGAGACTGCCGTCAGCAAATCCTCTTTCAAGTTTCACGTGGACTGCAGGCCTTATTTTCTGGGTGGGAAGGGGAGACAAACACTAGAACAAAAGACCTTGTTTATTTAAGCAAGAGTCCAAAGTATCAGGGAGTGCTGCTCTCTGCAGAAGTGGGGCTGGGAATTTAACTGACTTCAGTTAGTATCCTGTCTTATTCAACATTATCCAGTAGTAAGTCACCCCACCCTTGGGTATAGAACTTGAATTGCACACAAAGAGTGGAGGGAAGCTGGGGCTCTCTCTAGGTGGAATTGAGGTGTCATCCTTCTTTTATAATTTTCTCCCTGGCAAACTCCAAATAGGAGGAAAAACAGTCCCAGGCAATCATCTTGAGTTTTCCCAGAGCAGGACATTTCCCAGTTACAGTAATGCTAGATTTCACTAACTTGACCTTGTGAGATATGAAATTAATAAGGCCAACAACAGTCAAAGTATTTCTGAACCTCATCTCCAGGTCAGAGCCTATACTCCTAAACCTGGAGACATGCAGATGCCTTCAATGAAAACTCAATAAACACCCAAAGTTCTTATGGAGGATTAAATGAGATGATTTGGGGTAAGTACTTGAACAGAATTTGGCTCATTAAACAAATGGGACTCTGCACACACAAGATTGTATCACTCTTTTATTTAATCATCGAAACAAAATCTTAGTAGCTCCATCATGAACGATAAGGACAGTCCTTAGAGCTTTGGCTTTAGTAGGCTACAGAACTTTGCATCTGTGATTTCACCTAAATATGCACATTCTGACCCCCAAACCAAGTATGTAAAAGAGATGTCCAAGTAAAACTCACCATAGGTGCGTTTTTGCATGGAGAAGGCAATGGCACCCCACTCCAGTACTCTTGCCTGGAAAATCCTATGGACAGAGGAGCCTGGTAGGCTGCAGTCCATTGGGTCGCTAAGAGTCGGACACGACTGAGCGACTTCCCTTTCACTTTTCACTCTCACGCATTGGAGAAGGAAATGGCAGCCCACTCCAGTGTTCTTGCCTGGAGAATCCCAGGGACGGGGGAGCCTGGTGGGCTGCCGTCTATGGGGTCGCACAGAGTCGGACACGACTGAAGTGACTTAGCAGTAGCAGTAGCTATATGAACTTCAGAGTCAGAAGAAATTAAGTAACAATCTTTGGAATATATACAGAGGCAAGGAGTTTCTGGCCTGCCAGAACACTACCCTGCTATACCCTGTCTTAAGTATTGTCTTCAAGAAAAGCAAGGACTCAAAAGTCCAAAAAGTACAAACTAAGGTATTAATTAAGGCCTCATCTTTGGCTGTGGATGCAAGCCCCATTCTCTTACTAAAGAAAATGCAAAATGAAACAAAGTAATTAATGAAACAAAAGTGCTCTTTGGGAGCAAACTAAATAATACTTTGTATTATTGTGTATTCTTTAATAAGATTTTGCACCTGACCTGCTGTCTCTAAACTTTAATGACATCATACAGATAGTTGACATAGACATTCAAGTCAGTACAAACAGAGAAAAAGCAACTTAGCATTGAAGAATATGTTTGCTATAACAAAGATCAACATACTAGAAAAGAGAGCTATACATTTCTTGGCTTCCAACAAGATAAATAAAGCACTCAACTCTTTACTCCCGGAGGAAATACTTAAAGACCGTATCTCAAAATGGATAATAAGCTAGAGTACTAGAACTTCTCCTAACATGATCATTTGATATTTTTCTGTTCAGTGCAGTCACTCAGTTGCGTCCAACTCTTTGCGACCCCATGAACCACAGCATGCCAGGCCTCCCTGTCCAACACCAACTCCTGGAGCCTGCCCAAACTTATGTCCATTGAGTTGGTGATGCCATCCAACCATCTCATCCTCTGTCGTGCCCTTCTCTTCCTGCCTTCAATCTTTCCCAGCATCAGGGTCTTTTCAAATGAGTCAGTTCTTCACATCAGGTGGCCAAAGTACTGGAGTTTCAGATTCAACATCAGACCTTCCAATGAACACCCAGGACTAATCTCCTTTAGGATGTACTGGTTGGATCTCCTTGCAGTCCAAGTGACTCTCAAGAGTCTTCTCCAACACCAATTCTTCGGCACTCAGCTTTCTTTATAGTCCAACTCTCACATCCATACATGACCACTGGAAAAATCATAGCCTTGACTAGACGGACCTTTGTTGGCAAAGTAATGTCTCTGCTTTTAATATACTGTCTAGGTTGGTCATAACTTTCCTTCCAAGGAGTAAGCGTCTTTTAATTTCATGGCTGCAATCACCATCTGCAGTGATTTTGGAGTCCAAACAAAGTCTGACACTGTTTCCATTGTTTCCCCGTCTATTTGCACCTGACCTGCAGTCTCTAAACTTTAATGACATCACACAGATAGTTGACATAGACACGCAAGTCAGTACAAACAGAGAAAAAGCAACTTAGCATTGAATAATATGTTTGCTATAACAAAGATCAGTATACCAGATGCCATGATCTTAGTTTTCTGAATGTTGAGCTTTAAGCCAACTTTTTAACTCTCCTCTTTCACTTTCATCAACAGGCTCTTTAGTTCTTCTTCACTTTCTGCCATAAGGGTGGTGTCATCTGCATATCTGAGGTTACTGATATTTCTCCCAGCAATCTTGATTCCACCTTGTGCTTCATCCAGCACAGTGTTTCTCATGATATACTCTGCATATAAGTTAAATAAGCAGGGTGACAATATACAGCCTTGACGTACTCCTTTTCCTATTTGGAACCAGTCTGTTGTTCCATGTCCAGTTCTAACTGTTGCTTCCTGACCTGCATACAGGCTTCTCAAGAGGCAGGTAAGGTGGTCTGGTATTCCCATCTCTTTCAGAATTTTCCACAGTTTATTGTGATCCACACAGTCAAAGGCTTTGGCATAGTCAATAAAGCAGAAATAGATGTTTTTCTGGAACTCTCTTGCTGTTTCCATGATCCAGCGGATGTTGGCAATTTGATCTCTGGTTCCTCTGCCTTTTCTAAAACCAGCTTGAACATTGGGAAGTTCATGGTTCATATATTACTGAAGCCTAGCTTGGAGAATTTTGAGCATTACTTTACTAGCGTGTGAGATGAGTGCAATTGTGCGGTAGTTTGAGCATTCTTTGGCATTGCCTTTCTTTGGGATTGGAATGAAAACTGACCTTTTCCAGTCCTGTGGCCACTGCTGAGTTTTCCAAATTTGCTGGCATATTGAGTGCAGCACTTTCACAGCATCATCTTTCAGGATTTGAAATAGCTCCACTGGAATTCCATCACCTCCACTAGCTTAGTTTGTAGTGATGCTTCCTAAGGCCCACTTGACTTCACATTCCAGGATGTCTGGCTCTAGGTGAGTAATCACACCATCGTAATTAACTGGGTCATGAAGATCTTTTTTGTACAGCTAAAAAGATCACTTTTGTATAGATCAACTGAAAATAAAAATTTTAAAGTCAAACTCGGGAGAAAAGTTATGTGGGACATCCTTGATGGTCCTGCCAATTCAGAGGACATGGGTTTGATCCCTAAGTCCAGGAAGATCTTCCGTGCCTTGGAGCAACTAAGGCTATGAACCACAACTACCGGACCTGTACTCTAGAGCCCACGCTCCACAAGAGAAGGCACCACAATGAGAAGCCGGCGCTCCACAAGAAAGAGTAGCCCCCACTAGAGAAATCAGAGAAAAGCCTGCCCACAGCAATGAAGATCCAGCCCAGCCATAAATAAATAAGTAAAATTTTTTTAAAAGAGAGAGAAGAAAAGAAACAAAAGTTATGGATAGTAAATTCAGCACTTCGTGGTTCTTACCAATATCATCTTAGTCAAGATTTTTTGTATCTAACTGAGTGTTGGAGAAGACTCCTGAGAGTCCCTTGGACTGCAAGGAGATCCCATCAGTCCATTCTGAAGGAGATCAGTCCTGGGATTTCTTTGGAAGGAATGATGCTAAAGCTGAAACTCCAGTACTTTGGCCACATCATGCGAAGAGTTGACTCATTGGAAAAGACTCTGATGCTGGGAGGGATTGGGGGCAGGAGGAGAAGGGGATGACAGAGGATGAGATGGCTGGAGGGCATCACTGACTTGATGGACATAAGTCTGAGTGAACTCAGGGAGTTGGTGATGGACAGGGAGGCCTGGCATGCTGTGATTCATGGGGTCGCAAAGAGTCAGACACGACTGAGTGACTGAACTGAACTGAACTGAATACTGTCTACCTCTGGGGAGGCAAGCAAAGTGGGGAGCTGAACAGAACATTTACTTTTATTCTGTAAACCATGGATGATTTGAATCTGGGGTGTTAAGTATATATTCATATATTAGTTTTTAAAAGTTTTAAAATTTGGAAATATCCTATAGTTAAAACTAAGAGGAGTTCCCTGGCAGCCTACTGATTTCCACTGGCTTTTACTGCTGTGGCCTGGGTTCAATCTCTGGTCAGGGAACTGACATTCCCACAAGCCTTGAGGCAAAAAAAAAAAAAAAAAAACCCACGACAAAACAACTAAGAATTGTGCCAATTTAAGAAAATCCCATGGATGGAGGAGCCTGGTGGGCTGCAGTCCCTGGGGTCGCCAAGAGTCGGACGCGACTGAGTGACTTCACTTTCACTTTCATGCATTGGAGAAGGAAATGGCAACCCACTCCAGTGTTCTTGCCTGGAGAATCCCAGGGATGGGGGAGCCTGGTGGGCTGCCATCTATGGGGTCGCACAGAGTTGGACACGACTGAAGTGACTTAGCAGCAGCAGCAGCAAGACACATAGAGTTTAAGTGGTAAAACTTGAACCTACAATGAGAACTTTTATAATATATAAAATAAATATCTGTGGACAGTTTATATAAACAAAAGTTCAAGGGGATATGCAAGTTATTATTTAGTGATTACGTCTGGAGAGTATAATTATGGAGACTTCCTTTCTCCTTTCCTCATTTGTATTCTGTAATTTTGTGTAATAAGCATATATTGATTTTGTGATAAGAAAAAAAAGTGTTACTAAGAGGCAGGATAAACACATTTTGATATGTTCATATAATGTAATATTAGAAGTGTGTGTGTGCTCAGTCATGTCCAACTCTTTGTGACACTATGGACTGTAGCCTGCCAGGCTTCTCTGTCCATGAAATTTTCCAGGCAAGAATACTGGAGTGGGTGGCCATTTCCTTCTGCAGGGAATTTTCCCAACCCAGGGATAGAACCCATGTATCCTGCATTTGCTGCATTGCCAGGCAGATTCTTTTCCACTAGTGAACCCAATATTAACCATCAATAAAAAAGAATGAAGTCTGATACCCACAACATGAGTGAATCACAAAAGCATCTTAAGTGAAACAAGCATATCAGTATACCCTGTGTGATTTCATTTAAGTCTAACAACTTAAAGTCTGTTTATATAATAATAGAAATTCAGAAAGTGGTTATTGGCTGGGGTGGGGGGAGATAGGGTAACAACTGATTGAAAGGGGGAACAACAGAATTTTCTGGAATGATGAAAATATTCTATATCTTGTTTTGGGTGATGGTTACATGGATGTGTACAATTTTGAAGCTCACAGAACTAAATGGTTTTATCTGTAGATTTTAAATGTTATTATTAGTTCAATTTTTAAAAGATTAAAGGAGTAAATAAATGTGTAAGTACCCATAAAATTTTAATCTGAGGGATTTCTTTGGTGAAAAGTAACTTCTACTTTGGGCTTCCCTGGTGGCTCAGTGGTAAAGAATCTGCCTGCCAAGCAAGAGACACAGGTCCCTGGGTTGGGAAGATCCCCTGGAGAAGGAAATGGCAACCCACTCCAGTATTCTTGCCTTGGAAATCTCATGGCCAGAGGAGCCTGACTGGCTAGAATCCACAGGGTCACAAAAGAGTCGGACATGACTTCGCGACTTAACAAACAACCTCTACTTTATCATAAGAATAGCTTTGAAGACTGGGAAAATAAAATGTAGCCCAGAAGAAATTCTATAAAAGGCTCAGTTGAAACTTCATAGTTCCTAGCCATATGAGCTTTGGAAAATATTATTTTATATACATGTACACACCATATAGATGGCACAGTGGTAAAAGAATCTGCCTGTCAATGCAGGAGATGCAAAAGACAGATTCGATCCCTGGGTCAGGAAGATCCCCTGGAGAAGGAAATGGCAACCCAATCCAGTATTATTGCCTGGGAAATCTCATAGACAGAGGAACATGGTAGGTTACACTCCACGGGGTCTCAAAGAGTTGGGAACAACTGAACAACTGAGCATGCGCACATACACACATACATTTATAATTGAAGTGAAGCATTTGTTAAGGTAAGACCTAGCAATAACCTCAGATATGCAGATGACAACACCCTTATGGCAGAAAGTGAAGAAGAACTAAAGAGCCTCTTGACGAAAGTGAAAGAAGAGAGTGAAAAAGTTGGCTTAAAGCTCAACATTCAGAAGAAAACTAAGATCATGGCATCCAGTCCCATTACTTCATGGCAAATAGATGGGGAAATAGTGGAAACAGTGGCTGACTTTATTTTTTGGGGCTCCAAAATCACTGCAGATGGTGATTGCAGCCATGAAATTAAAAGACACTTGCTCCTTGGAAGGAAAGTTATGACCAACCTAGACAGTATAATAAAAAGCACAGACATTACTTTGCCAACAAAGGTCCATCTAGTCAAGGCTATGGTTTTTCCAGTGGTCATGTATGGATGTGAGAGTTGGACTATAAAGAAAGCTGAGTGCTGAAGAATTGATGCTTTTGAACTGTAGTGTTGGAGAAGACTCTTGAGAGTCCCTTGGACTGCAAGGAGATCCAACCAGTCCATCCTAAAGGAGATTAGTCCTGGTGTTCATTGGAGGGACTGATGTTGAAGCTGAAACTCCAGTACTTTGGCCACCTGATGTGAAGAGCTGACTGATTGGAAAAGACCCTGATGCTGGGAAAGACTGAGGGCAGGAGGAGAAGGGGACAAAAGAGGATGAGATGGTTGGATGGCATCACTGACACAATGGACATGGGCTTGGGTGGACTCTGGGAGTTGGTGATGGACAGGGAGGCCTGGCTTGCTGTGGTTCATGGGGTGGCAGAGAGTCAGACACGACTGAGCGACTGAACTGAACTGATTGCTTCTAAAACTTATCAAAAGTACATAATAAAGGAAAATTCTACTGAGAACAATTTTCATATTATGATAAGCTATTAATGAATGTACGAATTAAGCAAATGATTAATTTTATATATCAGCAGTTTGCCCTCAAAATGAATTGACAAATGCATTCACAAGAACATATTTGCTGTCTGCTGCTGCTAAATCACTTCAGTTGTGTCCGACTCTGTGCTACCCCATAGACGGTAGCCCACCAGGCTCCCCCATCCCTGGATTCTCCAGGCAAGAACAATGGAGTTGGTTGCCATTTCCTTCTCCAATGCATGAAAGTGGAAAGTGAAAGTGAAGTCACTTAGTCGTGTCTGACCCTCAGCGACCCCATGGACTGCAGCCTACCAGGCTCCTTCGCCCATGGGATTTTCCAGGCAAGAGCAGTGGAGTGGGGTGCCATTGCCTTCTCCTATTTGCTGTCTATCCTAAGTCAAATCACTTATATCTGGCCCTTAATTTCCTAATCTACAAAATAAACATATTGAAATTAAACAGTGGTTTTTCCACCTTTGGCATGTATCAGAATCACTTGGAGGGCTTGTTAAAAGGTAGATTTAACACATTTCTAATTCATTTGGTCTGAGAAGGGCCCAATAATGTGTATTCCCAACAGATTCTCAGATCATACAGATGCTGCTGAGAACCGAACAGAACTCTCTTAAAGTGTATTCCAACACATCTCAGCTAAAAGATCAGTTCTACAGATAAATGGGAAAACTCATTAAGGAAGAACTACATACAAAATTGTTGAATTTAGAGAACTGTATGCTTCTTTGGAACAAGATTCCTAAGTATTACTATGATCGGGATCTTTTGCACTCTCTCTATTTTGATCTCCAAATCTGGGGCCCTGGGGAGATGCTCTTAGAACCGTAGCTACTTTTGTACTCCCTCTGTTGTAGTGTTTCTAAGACCTCATTCTGGGCTGAGAGGGAGTTTCCAAGAGGTGGAAAATCCCTATGTCCAAACCAGTTGTATTAGATTTCATCACCCTAGTTTATGACATTGAAAATAGCTGTCCTAATTACTAAAAACTATGCCCTCCTCCCCCTCAAAAAAGTCATTCTGGCAGAGAAACAAAAGCAGATGAGGAAATGTGAGAATATCAAAGTCAAGCCAGTTAGACTTTATGGTAGCACCACAAGCATGTGAATGATTTCCCTCTGCTGGTTAGAAACCCTGAAGAAGACAGAAGCAATCATACTTTGCATTAATTAAACACACAGCATTTCAAAACAGTTGATTTAATACCAGGAGACTTCCAGTTCAACTACAAACTGTAGTAATATGGTTATCAGCAGAACTTATCTTAATACAGTAAACACTGCAGGCTTTCGTGTTATTAAATATCCACAGCTGTTTAAATGAATTTCAAAATACTTGTTAATCAACTGATGAGCAAGAATTTATGCAAACTCAGTGTTTTTTTTTTTCTCTGTCTTCAGGGAGTTTTCAGTTTAGTTGAAGGGGTGAGAATGTGCATGCTACAATTAGAATAACTGATTGGGAAACTAAATGGTACTGACAAGTTCAATGTAAGTGCAGAAAAAGCTGAGATAAGTGTGAGCTAATTCAGGTGAAGTGGACAAGAGTGGGACCTGAAATGGGTTTTAGGATGGAGGAAACAAAGGAAAGGAAAAAAAGAGAAAGAAAGCAAAAGTAAAAAAAAAAAAAAGAAGAAGAAAGTAGCATCATGAAAAGTCTTGGGAGTTAGGTTAAATCTGGGCTAGCCTGTCAGTAAAGAGGATTTTGTGGGACATCTGATCCTAATCCATATATCTATATATACACTTTGTACCTCTCAAAAATTGCTCATTCAAAGAACATATATCAAAGGCCACCTGAAAACCAGACCCTATGCTATGGTGGGCCTTAGCAACTATAATTTGGTTAATGTTTGAGAAAGGCAAAAGAATTTGGACTTGGTGTTATGAATTTGAGTAAAGAATGACATGATGAAAAGTTTATTTTAGGGAAATCAGATAACAGAATGGCTTGAAGATTTTGGGATGGTTACAGGGAAGACTTGCTAAAAAAAACCATTGCCATGATTCATATGTGGGATAATGTGGTACAGTATAAAAACGGGAAAAAAAGTGGTAAATATGAGTCATTTTGAAGGCGTGAACAGCAGGACTTGATGCAGAGAGGATGAAAGGTTAAAAATGGTGATAACGGTTTTGGTCTAGAAGACTGGTAGAAAAATTGTCTAAACAGAAATGTGGGAGTTGAGGCCATATGCAAAAAGATTATACAAAGTTTTATTTGGGACATGCAGTATTTAGGGACCGAGGGAAAAACTAAGTGGAAAAACTAAGCAGAGCTCTTCCACAATCAAAACACAGGTGAGGGAATTCCCCGGCAGTCCGGTGACTAAGATTCACCACCTTCACTGCAGGGGCCTGGGTTCAATCCCTGGTCAGGGAGCTAGGATTCCACAGGTTATGGGATACAGCCAAAAAACAAAAGCAAGTAAACAAAAAACAATTGACGACTTCCTGAACGGTCTGGTGATTCGGACTCTACTGGACTCTACTAGGAGGCCCGGGTTCTCCCTGGCCTGGGAACTAAGATCCCACATGCTGCACAATTTTACCAAAAATAAACAAGAAACAAATAGATAAAGATGAAAACTGGAACCAAAGAAATAAAAATAAAACTTAGAAAAAAAAAAACAAAAACAAACACAGGTGAGAGGGGAATGGAGTTTCAAGAATGAGAGGGTTAGTTAACATTGTCACTATCTGGACAAACATCAGGAGGAATGAGGTCAAGCATAAACTATTATCCACAACAGGTTAGACTTGTAAACTAAAGAGGTGTCACCTTAACCTCTCAGAATCCTTCCCTATTAAGCCAAATGCTAAATTCTTTTTGACCCTATTTCTGAGCATCTCTAGTGTGTTCAGAAATGTCGTTTCACATCTTCCCTACACTGTCCTTTTCAGTTCAGTCTGTCAGTCGTGTCCGACTCTTTGCAACCCCATGAATCACAGCACGCCAGGCCTCCCTGTCCATCACCAACTCCAAGAGTTCACTCAAACTCACGTCCATCGAGTCGGTGATGCCATCCAGCCATCTCATCCTCTTTTGTCCTTCTCCTCCTGCCCCCAACCCCTCCCAGCATCAGAGTCTTTTCCAGTGAGTCAACTCTTCACATGAGGTGGCCAAAGTACTGGAGGTTCAGCTTTAGCATCAGTCCTTCCAAAGAAATCCCAGGGCTGATCTCCTTTAGGATGGACTGGTTGGATATCCTTTTGAACACCACAGTTCAAAAGCATCAATTCTTCTGCGCTCAGCTTTCTTCACAGTCCAATTCTCACATCCATACATGACCACTGGAAAAACCATAGCCTTGACTAGACGGACCTTTGTTGGCAAAGTAATGTCTCTGCTTTTGAATATGCTATCTAGGTTGGTCATAACTTTCCTTCCAAGGAGTAAGCGTCTTTTAACTTCATGGCTGCAGTCACCATCTGCAGTGATTTTACACTGTCCTTTTAGGGTTCTTAAAACCTGAAACCTGCATCATGTTACACAGCCTTAGATGCTTAAGTCTCTAATCATCCTGCATACTATTTCTAGAGCGTTTATGGCAAAGATCCATACTGTCCACAACCTATAGCATGTCCACTACCTACCTTTCCCTTCTCCAGGGATCGAACCAGGGTCTCCTGCACTGCAGGCAAATTCTTTACCAGCTGAGCTACCAGGGAAGCCCCACTAGCTACAGCATCCAAAACCCTTAGCCTGGCATTTCAATATCTATACGAAAATATCCTAACCTATTTCCCTTTCAGCTCATCTCACATTTCTTCCCTGATCAAATGATGACAAGGTACATTTTTTAATATAGAGGTATTACCTGTATACCCCCACCCACCTCTTTCCTAAATCTGATAATTAAAGCCCTTAGCATTCCCTTGACTAGTTTTTTGCAGAGCAAAGAACAGAGGTGGACTAAAGTCAAATGCATTTCCTGACTTGGATAAAATTTTAAACCCACTGAAAAGATTAAGCCAGGTGTCCCAGTGTGGAAGAGAAAAGAGAGAAATATCTTTGAGGTCAACAAAAGAGGAAAGGGTGAGTTTTCACCCAAATCAGGAAGAGAATGGGGTGGAGGTGGGAGGTCAAAGAGAAACAGGGACCCACCTCCATTATTAGTGTCCTGCAGAAGCAGCCGGACCTGAGAGGAGAAGGCCTGGGTGACTTGGAGAGGATAAACTCTAGTCTGGGCTCCATCAAAGAGTCCACTTAGGATTGGTAGAACTGTGTCTGCTATGGCAGGGGTGCTTTATCGGTGGACCAATGATCAGAGTAGTCTCCTTGATGCTTTGACATCTGATAAAGCCTATGGTCCGTCACATAACTGAGAGAATGGGGAGGAGGAAGTACCAAACGAATGGAGTTTAATTTCCCACCAGCCTGACTAGGATAAGGACTCAGGGTAACACTAAATTGATTTAAGGAAAGTAATGTGGTATTTCCTACACAACTGAATTTGTAAATTCAGAGTCACACCCACTATGAACCTTTTGTAGGTGTTCAATGAGAGTGAGTCAGTCCTAGGCCACTTTCACCTGTCTTTTCATTCGCTTTCAATATCATCTCAGCCTTTTCCATTTTTGTATTAATTAATAACTTCCAATTTATATTTTTGATACTGTGATGGGCTTCCCTGGTGGCTCAGATGGTAAAGAATCTGCCTGCAGTACAGGAGACCTGGGTTCAATCCCTGGGATCTTCCCTGGGTTGGGAAGATCCTCCTGGAGGAGGGCATGGTAACCCACTCCAGTATTCTTGCCTCAAGAATCCCCATGGACAGAGGAGCCTGGCAGGCTACAGTCCATGGGGTCTCAGAGAGTCATATACAACTGAGTGACTAAGCACACACAGCCTTTTCCATCTTTGTATTAATAACTTCCAACTTATATTTATGATACTGTGATTAATAATAATATATATTTGATTTGTCCCTCTTTCTGGCACAGAATCCAAAATCTTTGGCATTTCCTAAAAGATGAAAGTGATAAAGCTGTCTTTTATTATGTTAATGAGGTGACTCAAAGTGTGGGGTAGTCACCAGAGGAACATAATTGTTATTGTTGTTCAGTCACTAAATCCTGTCCTACTCTTTGCAACCCCGTGGACTGTAGCATGCCGGACTTCCCTGTCCTTCATTATCTTCCCATTTGCTCAAACTTATGTCCATTGTGTCGGTGATGCCATTCAGCCATTTCACCCTCTGTGGTCCCCCTCTCATTCTGCCCTCAGTCTTTCCCAGCATCAGGGTCTTTTCCAATGAGTTGGTTCTTAGCATCTAGTGGCCAAAGTATTGGAGCTTCACTTTCAGCATCAGTCTTACCAATGAATATTCAGGGTTGATTTCCTTTAGGATTAACAGGTTTGATCTCCTTGCTGTCCAACATACTCTCAAGAATCTTCTCCAGCACCACAATTCAAAATCACCAATTCTTCAGTGCTCAGTTTTCTTTATGGTCCAACTCTCACATCTATATATGACTACTGAATAAACTGTAACTTTGATTATATGGACCTTTGTTGGCAAAGTGACGTCTCTGCTTTTTAATACACTGTCTAGGTTTGTCATTTTGGAGAAGGCAATGGCAACCCACTCCAGTACTCTTGCCTGGAAAATCCCATGGACGGAGGAGCTTGGTGGGCTGCAGTCCATGGGGTCGCACAGAGTCGGACACAACTGAAGCGACTTAGCAGCAGCAGCAGCAAAGGCTCTTTAGTTCCTCTTTACATTCTGCCATTAGAGTGGTATCATCTACATATCTGAGGTTGTTGGTATTTCTCCTGACAATCTTCATTCCAGCTTGAGATTCATCCAACCTGGCATTTTGCATGGTGTACTCTGCATATAAGTTAAATAAGCAGGGTGACAATATACAGCCTTGACATACTCCCTTCTCAATTTTAACCAGTCCAGTGTTCTATGTAAGGTTCTAACTGTTGCTTTTTGACCTGCATATAGGTTTCTCAGGAGACAGGTAAGGTGATCTGGTGGAATTTTCAGTCCTATCCCCAATCTCTGGGGAAGGGAAAAAGACCTGAAGGCTGTCAATCACCAATGGCCAATGACCCAATCAACCATGCTTTTGTAATGAAGCCTCCATAAAAACCCAAGAGGACTGGGTTCAGACAGCTTTTGGGTTGTTGAATGCCTGGAAATTCAGGGAGAGTACTGTGCTTGGTAAAGGAAGGCTTGGGAGCTCCTCACCACTTCTCGTATACCTTGCCCAGTGCATCTCTCTCATCTTGCTGTTGCTGGGTTATATCCTTATACAATAAACCAGTGATCTAGTAAGTAAACTGTTTCTCTTCTGTGAGCAGCTCTAGCAAATTAATCTAACCCAAGGAGGGGATTGTATCATGTGAACCTCTAATTTCTAGCAAGTTGGTCATACATGTAACAGTCTGTACTTGTGACTGGTGTCTGAAGTCCAAGGAGGAGGCCATTGAAACTTCTAATCTATTGCTGGCCAGAGGCACAGGTGATAAAGTGGGATTTGTAACCATTGTCTGAAGCCCCAGGGGTGGGAAGAAGATGGACAGAGGGGTCACTGAGAAGGGTGTGGAGGCAGTCCTTAAGGTGAGACTGAATCCTTAACTGTGGGCTCTGATGCTGTCTCCAGGTAGATAGTATCAGAATTGAGTTGAATTCTCGGATACTCTGCTATGTCTAATAATGGCTCAGTGTTGTGTGGGAAGTACTCCTGCTCGGAACACACATGTTGCAGTTGGTACCCAGAACCACTAAAAGAATATCTTTATCCCAGAATGCTCCTCTGAGTTCAACTCTCAAGTGGCCAACTACTATTTGTACCTGCAACTATATGTGTCAGTGAAGTGAAATCGCTCAGTCGTGTCTGACTCTTTGCGACCCCATGGACTGTAGCCTACCAGGCTCCTCTGTCCATGGGATTTTCCAGGCAATGGTACTGGAGTGGGTTGCCATTTCCTTCTCCAGGGGATCTTCCCGACCCAGGGATCGAACCCAGGTCTTCCGCATTGCGGGCAGACGCTTTACTGTCTGAGCCATGAGGGAATCTCAAAATTATCCCAGGAAAGACGGAATTCTTTTTTGCCATCTTCCCTCTACCTATAGTGCCTCCCCCTCTTTCCTCCTAATTATCTATTAAGGGTCATGGGAACTATGAATTGGGAGCTAAACCCAACCCCCACCTGTTTTTGTAAATAAAGTTTTATTGGAACACTGCTATGCCAAGTCCTTCATGTATTGTGTATGGCTGGTCTTGTGCTACAATGGCAGAAATCTTATGGCCTGTAAAGTCTAAATTATTTCTATCTGGTCTTTGCCAGATAGTTTGCCAATCCTTGCTCTTTTTTCTTTTCTCAATGTATTTATCACAGTTTGCAATTATTTGCTTGATTATGTGGTTATTTAGCTCCCTTATTAGAATATAAGCTCCCTGAGGGGAAGGACTCTACCATGCTTATTCTTATGGTTTCTCCAGCACTTAATTGCACCAGTGTCTGGCTATGGTAGGGACTCAATAAATAGTCACTGACTGGATTACATGAGTGAATGAATAAATAAATGAATCACTTGCGTGCATGCCAAGTTGCTTCAGTCATGTCTGACTCTGTGATCCCATTGTAGCCTGCCAGACTCCTCTGTCCATGGGATTCTCCAGGCAAGAATACTGGAGTGGACTGGGGTTGCCATTTCCTTCTCCAGGTGATCTTCCCCAGGTGATCCCAGGGATCAAACCTGTGTCTCTTATTTCTCCTGCATTGTCAGGCTATTATATCTTAAAATTTTATTTCATTCTTTGGTTGCTGTTGTTCAGTCACTAAATTGTTTCTGATTCTTTGCAACCCCATCAACTGCTGCTGCCAGGCTGCTCTGTCCTCCACTGTCTCCCAGAGTTTGCTCAAATTCATGTCTATTCAGTCAGTGATGCCATTCAACCATCTCTTCCTCTGCTGCCCCCATCTCCTCTGGCCTTCAATCTTCCCCTTCATCAGGGTCTTTTCCAATGAGTTGGTGCTTTGCATCAGGTGGCCAAAGTATTGGAGCCTTCGTTCTTTTGCCTTAGCACAAATCTTTCATTCTTGGTTGCCCTCTAGCAGCCTCATATCTTAAGTAATAGAGTTCCATAATAGTTAGTCCTCTCACCTTCTTTCTCCTCTACTCATTCCTCCTTCCAGATTAATCTAAGACATCTCAATATATCGTTTTCCTGCATAGTAACCTGGAGACCTAAGGACTTAACCCACAATTATAAACCTCTTGACCTGCCGTCTAAGGTCTTCTGACTCCAGCATTATCCTATGTTTCCAGCCTAAACTCACTGTCTCCCTCACATCCTCACTATTCCACCTGCTGCTTCCTTACCCTGAGATTTCCTACCTCTCTCTTAGCTACTTGTAACACTCTTTCCCACTGTTACCACCTCCACTTGTCAAAGCCCTATCCAGTCTCAAGTATTTCCTTTAAGCTGCCTTTCTTAATCCCTTCCTATCTTTCTCTTCTCTGAACTTCCAAAGTACTTTTTATACCCATAGTAATATGTGTGTCATTTTGCCTTCTCCCCTTAGGCAGATAAGCTCCTTAAGAAGAGGAACCACACTTTACTCATCGTGTTATCTTCTGAGGTACTCCATTGGATGAATAAATAAATTGATGTCTATTATTTTTTTAATCTCTTATTAAAATCCTGTTTATTTCTCACAGACCAGAATCTTCACTGCCCACCCAGCCCCTTTCTTTGATTTTTTTTTCCCTTCTCCTCTGCCTTGTATTTTGTTTCCATCAGAGGTTTTCTTATCTTCCAATTAGATTGTAATCCCTAGAAGTCAGAGACTAACTGTATGTTTTTGTCTTCTCTTCCTTCACCTTACAGTACCTTGTGCATTGTAAGTGCTCAGGAAATAAAGTTGCAAAGAAACCCCTCATTTTTCCACCTCCTCTCCTGCTCTAACAGAACTATGATTGCCTTGGGTGATAAAGCTTGTTTCTGAGACACGTTACCGATGAAGGCTTGTCTGGAAGACACCGACATTGAATGATGATTTATAAATGAGTCTCTAGCTTCAATTTCATCAGCTTAAGAAGGGGATACTGAAAAACTGCTGTAAAAAAAAAAATCTCTTTACATGAAGTTGGCTGGAGCTGCCTGAGCTGCTAATCCTTGAAAGGTTTTTAGTCTCTGCCTTGAGCATTTATAATGCATTCTTGCCTTAACCTTCTACACCAGATGTCTCCATGGTAACACTGGAATGTTAGCTATTTTAGGAAATCTGCCTCACTGCACGCAGTGATATTTACATTAGGTTCGAAACAAGGCATAAATGCGATGGCTCGAGTGGCTGCTGCTTTGTGTGAGGAGGAAGGTCCTGATGGCTTAATGGATGACTCCCCTACGTCTGTTGTCCTGTGTCATTTTTTAGGCCAACCACAGTGTAATCACACAATAAAAATGGTGTTTATATAATACTGGTGGGGGGGAATGCAGAGGAGAAAAAAAGAGACAAAGCAAGAATTTCTCCAGATATTCCTTTGCAAGGATATTATCTCGTCTCCTGCCTTCATACCCTTCGGGTCTGATTTCATTTAAAAAGTTCTTTTAAATAAAGCTTCTACCATTCCGTAGAAAGCGGCTACCCTGATGGCTCAGCAGGTAAAGAATCCACCTGCAATGCAGGAGACGTGGATTCAATGCTAGGTCATGGAAGATCCCCTGGAAGAGTAAATGGCAACCCATTCTAGTATCCTTGCCTGAAAAATCCCATGGACACAGGAGTCTGGCAGGCTATAGTCCGAAGAGTCACAAAGAGTCGGATGCGACTGAGCAGGCACATTGGATTCTGAAGAAGAGAATAATATCAATAACTAGAACAACTGACGGCTTTTGCCTGCAACTTTGTGGATACCTTCACTAAGGAAGAGAAAAACACTTTGTAAACTGCACTTTATTAGGTTTTCTGAGTCCCTAGTAAGAAAGATGTAGAGCAGTTGCCGTGGCCTGACAGCTCCATCACGAAGCTCCTGAGCAGGGTGGTCACAACATGCTGTTGATCTGAATGGACATGGAGCATTGAAAGCAAACGTGGAGTGTTGCCAATCCGTGGCACGTTGAGGTTGTGGCATTGTTGTTGTTGTTGTTCTATGGAGTTAATTATATAAAAGATGTTCATAACAATTCTCCAGGTACACTCCAGCTAAAATGGATGCTAATAAAGAATCCGCCTACCAAACTGGAGATGTGGGTTCAATCCCTGGGTTGGAAAGGAGAAGGAAATGGCGACCCGCTCCAGTATTCTTGCCTGGAAAATCCCATGGACAGAGGAGCCTGGGGGGCTACAGTTGGTAGGGTTGCAAAGAGTTGGACACAACTTAGAGGCAACAACAACGCACAATGTTCTGGTGGAATGAAAAAGGCAAACAGCTAGAGGGATAGTAAAACAAATTAAATCAAATAATTTTTATCAAAACTGTCTTTCTTATTTGAGGAAGACTCTGAAGTAAACTTCAGAGATTTTTTCTCTGAAGCTCAGAGATTATTTCTCAGTCCAGACTTTCGTACTGGGATTACATGAGAAGTAAAATATTTATCTATGGGAGGAGGGGTAAGATGAGTGTCTTACATTTGAACAACTCAAACCTAGAAGTGTATGAGTTGTGAGCTGTCTTTCTTCTGAAGCCAAGGTGTGGAGTTCCCAATTGGGAGGGCTGGGAGGAGGTGGCGGAGAAGGTGATGGCACCCCACTCCAGTACTCTTGCCTGGAAATTCCCATGGACGGGGGAGCCTGGTAGGCTGCAGTCCATGGGGTTGTGAAGAGTCAGACACGACTGAGCGACTTCACTTTCACTTTTCACTTTCATGCATTGGAGAAGGAAATGGCAACCCACTCCAGTGTTCTTGCCTGGAGAATCCCAGGGACGGGGGAGCCTGGTGGGCTGCCGTCTATGGGGTCGCACAGAGTCGGACACGACTGAAGCGACTTAGCAGCAGCAGGGAGGAGGTGGAGGAAGTGAATCACTCCTCAGAACTCAAGCTCCTTTGTTCCCTAACATCTGTAAGGGGTTTTGGGGATGGCTTTGCTGGAGATGAAAAAATTCTTCAGTCTCTGTGGAGCAGGCCCAGAGCTTAGAAGTTTAACTTGTGCCTTTCACATAGTGGAGGTGTGGCTCCTGTGGTGACAGGAGGCATGGCAGATTACAGTTTGAGTATAATACAGTAGAACTAAGATGCTGTTATTGTTATCAAACAAGGATAACACCTGCATCCAGGGCTTCAGTTCAGTTCAGTTCAGTCGCTCAGTCATGTCTGACTGTAATCCCATGAACTGCAGCACGCCAGGCCTCCCTGTCCATCACCAACTCCTGGAGTTTACCCAAACTCATGCCCATTGGGTCGGTGATGCCATCCAACCATCTCATCCTCTGTTGTCCCCTTCTCCTCCTGCCTTCAATCTTTCCAGCATCAGGGCTTGGGGTGTCACAAATAAAGAGTTGTCACACTTCACTATATAGGCAAAGTGCTCTATAACTGGTTTTATAATATTATTTACTTTTATCTAATCCACAGAATGGGCTAGGTTGAAGCAGTTAATAGCTGCACTGAACTATGATTTGCTATCCCAAGTGCATGCATGTCCAACTTTGTGTGACTCTATGGACTGCAGCCTGCCAGGCTCCTCTGTCCATGGAATTCTCTAGGCAAAAATACTGGAGTGGATTGCTGTTTCCTCCTCCAGGGAATCTTTCCAATCCAGGGACTGAACCAGCATCTCTTTTGACTCCTGCCTTGGCAGGCAGATTCTTTACCACTGAGGCACCTGGGAAATGACATCAGTGATATGCTCAGTCAATCCTGCATCTCAACAACCACCAGGATTGTCTTTCTATAATGCCACTTCAAAGGCTTTTATTTCCTTTGCTTTATTTTTTTTTAATTTTTAGTTCTTCATTACCTAGAACAGCAGTCCCCAACCTTTCTGACACCTGGGGATAACTTCATGGAAGACAATTTTTCCATGGACTAGGGGTGGGGGGATGGTTTCATGATGATTCAACCTCATTACATTTATTGCACACTTTATTTCTAATCTAATTCTGCCACTGATCTGGTAGGAGGTATCATTCTGCAGCCCAGAGATTGGGAACCCCGCACCTAGAACATGAAGTCCTTTGCTTGACATTTATGGGACTTTCCGGCTATATATTCCATCATTCTTCAACACTTTTCGTATATTTGGTAATACCAATGACTCCCAATTCCTTGAGTGTGTTCCATACCATTGTACATATTGTTCCCGTGCCTAGAATGCCTTTCTCTTACTATCTATCTAGGGACTCAGTCTTTAAGGCCCCAGCTTCAGGCTGACTTCCAAGTGAGGCTTTCTCTGACTTCCAAAGATAGAGATAATCCCTTTCCTCTCTGGGTCCTCTTAGTACTATGAGTATATTTCTTATATTTCTCTCCATTTGTTATGCTGCATTTTAATACTTTGTTTATATGCCAATCACTTATTGGATTTTAAACCCTTTGAAGGCCAGGATGCCCAGACCAGTGGTTCTTATCAAGAAGCCATATCCTAGAATGCACTGAAAATTTGTGGGGCATTTCTTGTTTCAATGATGAGTGGGGCTAGAGGTACAACATAACTGGCAATAGGCAGGACAGAGCCTTGTCCCCAAATCTGAATGACTTTCAAATGTTCCACTGGGCACTAATGGAAATAATCAAATTGTTTATATAATCATCTGAATCTAGGACTTAGTTCTGTTGTATATAGGAACCCAACATTAATATACTCTGAATCTTCTATGAATTAAACTGATATGTAAATTAAAGGAGGATTATGTTAGTTCTTTTGGAGAAGGAAACGGCAACCCACTCCAGTGTTCTTGCCTGGAGAATCCCAGGGACGGGGGAGCCTGGTGGGCTGCCATCTATGGGGTCGAACAGAGTCGGACACGACTGAAGAGACTTAGCGGCAGCAGCAGCATGTTAGTTCTTTATTGGAAATTTTACCAAGAGCTTTTCACCTTGACATTGCCACTTGCTGTTTTTGAATTGCCAATGTAATATACCTGCATTAGACTGTATTTGAAGCTGTGACTCCACATACAAGCATCTGCTTATTTCTTTATATCCTTTAATAGATCTGTGCCTTAAAATTTACATATTAATATGACCACTGGTTTATTATAAATTAATCTCTTTTTATGTTTCATGTAGTTCAGTATCTAATTTACTGGGTTGCTATGAGACTTAAATTGAGTTAATATATGAGGTATTTAGAGGAGTAGCACCTGGCACACAGAAAATGCTACCATATATGCTGATGTTATTACTATAGAAAAGTTGTTGAATATTCATTGATAAATATTTTAAATTATACTTGGAATAGGTATTAAGAAATCCTGTGACTACTTTTAGGTCTCAATATTATAATAATCTGAATCATTAGAATATAACTACATGATCCCAAGATGTTATAGAAAGTGCTTCAATATTTTTTTGTGTGTCTAGGAGACTAAAATGAGATTATGATTCTCTTTGTGACCAATTTACCCTGAAGGATTCACACTCTGTTGTGGTCTTCCTGGGGAGCAATAACACAAACTGGTAACTTTGAGTTTGGTCTTTGCCTATGAACCAGTTTTACTATGTGCAAGGGTAACAGGTCCAAAGGGATAACTGTGACCGTTAATCTCACAAATATGCTATATTTAATAATTTTATATTTGTCTTTAGTCAGACAAAGATAGGTGCAATGTGAGTCAAGTCTGCAATATCCGACTCGATGACTATGTCTTTTTTAGCTGCTACTCATTTTAAGAATAGCCTTACTCTCGTTGGTTGTTGACATGCGTAATGATAACAGTAGTTACCATGTTTTGAGCACTGTGGCGTGCTGCGATTCACGGGGTCGCAGAGTCGGACACGACTGAGCGACTGAACAACTGAACTGAACTGAGGCACTATAAACATATTATTTCTAATCCTTACAAAGACCTGTAATCATTACAGAGAAGGAAACTATACTTGGAAGGGCTATGTAACTTGTTCAGGGCCATTCATCTAAAAAGTGTTTATGTTGGAATCAAATGCCAAAACCTGAGCTCATTCTTTCATACCACTCTGCTTCCCTAATTAAAACTCAAGAGACTTCATATTAGAATTGGTTCTTGAAGGACCAAGATTATTTCTCTAAAAAGGACTTGACTGTATCCTTTCATTATGACAATCTGAACCACTTGAGCATGGCTAAATAGTCCCAAATATAGTCCCAAATTTCAAATTTCTTTCTGTTTAGGCCATAGAATGTAAGACAGAAACACTGTGACCAAAACATTGTTTTCTTTTGGAACCTGGACACACACTGAGAGAAGTTTTCAGAGGATTATCTGAATGCTCACTATAAAGCTGACTCTCTGGCCAGTCTTCTTTGGGCTGTTTAGAGATGATGATTGGGCTTCCCAGGTGGTTCAGTGGTAAAGAACCCATCCGCCTGCTAATGCAGGAGACTCAGGTTCAACTTCTGGGTCGGGAAGACCCCTTGGAGAAGGAAATGATAATATAAAATAATTCTATGTATACTGAGCAGCACTTGGTGCCAATTTATTTTTTCCTTCATAAGGCACAGACCCAAAGAGAGTAACTAGAAAGTGAACTATGGGAGGCTTTCTCTCCTCCACATTTGAGAGGACCTACTGTCAGAGGCCCTCTATGGCAGAGCTTTCCATCTTGGGTGTTCTGGACAACACCTAAAAAAGTGGCCCACCCCTGTGCTGAGATGTCATGCCGTCAGGTCTCAGGTGGTGGGTAGGTCAGAAGGTAGACACAGGTAATCACCTCTAACCATGACCAGCCTCAGTCACTTACTTCAGAGTAACAGAGACCCTCAATCAACTGGTCCCAGCAACATTAAAGAAGCATATCAAGTTAGTACAATTTATGTGACTTGATGTATTTCTTTTCTCTAGTCACCCAATGTTATTATCCTCTAGACACTGTACTTAACTTATTCTAAGCATTCCTTTAGGATAGATTGGTAAATAATTTAGTCTCTTTGAAATTATAATTTTTCTGTTCAAGTCTGTTTTAAAAACTGATACCAACTCAATTCCCCTTATTAGCATTCAAATATTGAACTACATATACTCATTTCAGTGCTTATGTAAATATGTGTACATGAATATATCACATCAATGTGTCTGTAAATATAAAACTAGAACAATGAGAGTGATTTTATTACAGAATTTACATGAGTATTTTTCTTTGAAAGTGCTTATCTTGGGGACCACACACTTTCCCCAGTGATGCTGAACTCAGAATGTCAAAATTATAAGGATCCTTTGGAGATTATTCGTGCTAATTTTTCCCATTTTACACATATGGAGGCTGAGAAGTGATGTATCCATAGAAGTGACTATCCATAGTTAATAAAGAAAGAATCGGGACAGAAATACAATTCTTCTAATTTCCAACCAAGTTATTTCAAATTTTAAAATGTTGTGGGTATGGAACAGTCTTATGGACTCTGTGGGAGAGGGAGAGGGTGGGAAGATTTGGGAGAATGGCATTGAAACATGTAAAATATCATGTATGAAACGAGATGCCAGTCCAGGTTCAATGCACGATACTGGATGCTTGGGGCTAGTGCACTGGGATGACCCAGAGGGATGGTATGGGGAGGGAGGAGGGAGGAGGGTTCAGGATGGGGAGCACATGTATACCTGTGATGGATTCATTTTGATATTTGGCAAAACTAATACAATTATGTAAAGTTTAAAAATAAAATAAAATTTAAAAAAAATGTTGTGGGATCTTCCATATATTTCAATATATATGCTGCAAAAAGCCTATGAACTTTAATTTTTACTCATATCTATGAAATTACATGTATGCACATCATTTTCTGAGTTTGTTAACCAGAGCTTTCCAACCAAAATGGATTTAGAGTCCAAGGGGTTGATAGTGCAGTCAAGATAGTGATTTCTTCTGCCCTCATTGTGGTCTAAACACCCAGGCTGGCCACTTTCAAGTGAGAGGTTCCATCCATTTCTGCCGCCCCTTATAAATATTATCATTTGCTACTATTTAAAACTATAATTAATGAATAAATTTATTGCAGGGTCTCAAGTTTAAAAACTGTATTTCTTTTATACTGGTCATAGCTATTGAAAACATTTTTTTGCTTATTTGAATTTTCAGATTTTATTTTATGTAATTGCTATTTATGACTTGAGTAATAAAAAAGAACAGTTGATAAGGAGAAAAATGAGAAAAAGTCACTTAAGCAACTTGATTATGTTGTAAATCATTTCATTTTCTACATGTTTATTATTATTAGCTATTTTTTGTCATGATATGGGAAAGGTGGAAAACACTGCTTTATACGCATTGTTAGCCCTACTCTTTTTAACCTGATTCCAACCTTTGTATATGTGACCAATAAATTAAATTGCACATTTTGCTTCATCATTGATCTAAGATTTGTAAGAATACCTAGTAATTATTTATGTTGCTTGAGCAGAGATAGATCCTAGGGTTCCTTCACAAAGTATATTTTTAGTAAATTAAAAGTTGAATGAAGAAGAGGAGCTCCTTCTGAGGTAACCTCCAAGAACCACCATACAGATTAATGCAATCACTTTCACAGCGGTGAGGGTTCTTTGCTCAATATTAAAACCACACTGTATTCTGTATTGCTATACATCACTCAGTGTGGCAGGCAGAATCCTGAGACGGCCCCTGTGATCATCACCTCCTTGTATCCACACCTTTGTATAATCCCCACTCCTTGAATGTGGGGAGACCTGTAACTTGCTTCTAACCAACAGAAAATGGCAAAGGTGAGGGATATCGCTACATAGTTATGCAATATTATATGGCAAAAGTGCAGGGGTGTGGCAGATGTAATTAAGATCCCTACTTAGTTGACTTTAAGTTAACCGAAAGGGACAGTACACTGATGGCTTGACTTAATCAGGTGAACCCCTTAAAAGAGTGTCGAGAAGTAAGAGACTGTCTCTCTCCACTGCTGCTGTGAAGAAACTAGCTGCCATAACTTCTACAGTCACACAACCATATTCTTCCAACAACTTGAGGGAGCTTAGAAGTGGATCCTTCCCTAAGTGAGCCTCTGGCTGAGAAAGCAGCCCAGCCGACACCTTGATTTCAGACTTGTGAGACCCTGAGCAGAAAAGTCAGCTAAGTCATGCCTGGACTCTTGACCCACAGAAACTCTGGAGTAATAAATACATGTTGTTTTGAACCACTGAGTGCAGTAATTGCTTACACAGCAATAAACACTAACACATTTATATGTAAAGCTGGGCTCCCAAAAGCATGAAGCAGGTGCCTCAGGAAGTACAGCCCAAACCTCACCTGCACTTCCATGTCAGCTGGCTCCTCCAACAGATGTAGCAGTTGTTGTTTCTCTTGAGACAGCTGCTCTACAAGTTTCTCCTGTGCAGCCAGGCTTTGACTCAGTTCTTCAATTTTTCTGGAGCAAAGGAAAAGTAAGAACAACAATTACGGTCATGATACATTACTAACTTGATTTTTCAGCCCACTCCAAAGATAGCATGGTCTGGTACAGTCAGTTTTTACCTTTTTAAAATCATTGAACTCTTTGATACTTTTCTTCAGTAAGCCATGCATTCTCTGCCCCAGCCCCCCAACATACACACAAATGAGTTTTTTGCTTACATTGTCATAATGTAAGTAAGGTTCATAGACCTCCTGAAGCCATTTCATGGATCTATAGACCATAAGTATAAAACTCTTAGAAGTTGTGGGTCTTTTTATTTGTTATTGTTGTTGCAGTTAAAAAACAATTATCAAGTAACCATTATGCATATGGGCTTCCCAGGTAGCAAGGTGGTAAAGAATCCACCTGCCAATGCAGGAGACAAGAGATGTGGGTTCGATCCCTGGGTAAGGAAGATCCCCTGGAGGAGGAAACAGCAACCCACTCCAGTATTCTTGCCTGAAGAATCCCTGAAGAGGAGCCTGGTGGGCTACAGTCGATGGGGTCGAAAAAGAGTCAGACATGACTAGGCACACATATACACATTATGTATATAATTCAATGCATCCCCAATGTACTGGTGATATAAAGTTGGAAAACACACAATCTCTACAGAAAGTTAAACTTTTTTTGGTGTGTGTGCCAAGAGTCTTGGGAATAGGGAGTCACAGATATATCAACAGATAGACTACAGTAAGTGCTACCCTACCAGAGGTATGAACCAAATAGTACAGTGAGTATTGTCATGCAGCTACAGGAAGAAAGATAAAGAAGTCATTCATTTGACTTGGAGGAGCCTGAGGGAAGCTCAGGAGAAGAGATTTTGAAGACTGGATTGTTTTATAGGCTCAGAGGAAGAAGTTTAAATAAAGGAATGAAGGTATGAAGATACAAGATATATGGGGAAGAGTTACTGGCAGGGAAAAGGCTGGTGGGAAGAGACAATGGCTAGAGAAGAGGCTGGAAATTCAGACCAGAATTCAGTTGTCAAAGACTGCATGCTGTGCTGATGTATATAAACCCAGGTTCAAATCAACAGTTTTGTGCAAGGCGTATCTTGCTGTTTCTCTGTGTGTAAGTCTGAGTACTAGAGATACCTGTCCTTGGAAAACATGCTGGTAATAGATGTAAAATTTCCGATTGTGATTATTATTCCTGTGTGTGTGGCTTCCCAGGTGGCTCAGTGGTAAAGAATCTGCCTGCCAATGCAGGACATGCAGGAGATGCAGGTGTGATCTCTGGGTCAGGAAGATCCTCTGGAAAAGGGAATGGCAACCCACCCCAGTATTCTTGCCTGGAGAATCCCATGGACAGAGGAGCCTGGCGGGCTACGGTCCCAGGGGTCACAACTGAGCACGCATGCAACACAGCATATGTTAAGACAGTGACAGCACCTTGGCAGGAAAATGGTATGGCCAAAAGGTTACGGGCACCAGAAAGTCAAGTAGGAATCTCATAGACAAATTATAAATTAATTTAAGGTATGAGCATCAGCTTAGACTTGGGGATGAGAAAGGACTTTTAAAATTTAAAAATGTATATGAATGCAAGTTGCAATGATAGTTATGATGACGAATGTGGACTTCCTATTAACTTCCCCATGGTATCTGTGCTAGAACATCTCTACTTTTCTCAAGCCTCAGACCTCACTATTCCCTTTGACCCTCAGTCTCTACAGATGATCTACTTTCCTACTTTACAAAGCTATTCAAGGCCATCTGACATGAACTCCCTCAATTTGTTAGATACGTCTGTCTTTTTTTTTTCCTTTTGGTTTGACAAGTGTTCACTGGAATACAGAGATGGGACAGAGTCTCAGGTAATCTAGCAGAGAAGATCTGAAGGAAAATACGACAATGCACAGAAGACTGTGCACTGATGGCTGTGTATACAAAACAAGGACTTCCCAGGCGGCGCAGTGCTGAAGAATCCACTTGCCAATGCAGGAGACACAGGAGATGCAGGTTTGACCCCCGGGTCAGGAAGATGCCCTGGAGTAGGAAATAACAACCCACTCCAGTATTCTTGCCTGGAAAATTCCATGGACAGAGCAGCCTGGAGGGTTACTGTCTATGGAGTCACAAAGAGTAAGACATGAATTAGTGACTGAGCATGTACGCATACAAAACAAGAATATAAATACTTAATTCTGTCACAAAAGCCTTCACAGAAGTAAGCATTGATGCCTTCAAGAGTTTTGAAGAATGAACAAGAGTTCACCAGGAGGGGAAAACACAGATGTTTCCCCACAAAGGAAGAGCATGAACGAAATTCTGGGTACCTGACATAGCACTGTATGCTTCTGGAGGTGGTGTGCCTTCAGGGTCTGGATTCCAGCAAAGCCTGAAGCCATGTTACATAACTCTCTAAATGACAATTTCTTCCTTTATAAAATATAATAATCCCTATCTTATGGGATTGTTAACTTTATGAGAGAATTAAACTTTATGGGAGAATTAAACAAGAATATAAAGGACTCAGCTCAGTTATACAGTAAGAGCCCAGCAAACCTTAGTCATCATTATTATTACTAGTCTGCTGCTGCTAAGTCGCTTCAGTCATGTCTGACTCTGTGCGACCCCATAGACGGCAGCTCACCAGGCTCCCCCGTCCCTGGGATTCTCCAGGCAAGAACACTGGAGTGGGTTGCCATTTCCTTCTCCAATGCATGAAAGTGAAAAGTAAAGTGAAGTCATTCAGTCGTGTCCGACTCTTAGTGACCCCATGGACTGCAGCCCACCAGGCCCTCCGTCCATGGGATTTTCCAGGCAAGAGTACTGGAGTAGGGTGCCATTGCCTACTAGTCTAGAATCAGTGAAATGTGAAGGAGTCATGGTAGGGGATGAGTCTGGGGGAAATCAGGGGTCAGAACATAACAGGCTTTGATGGCCACACTAAGAACAGATCTTACTTCCTAAAGATGTTGGGAACTTTCCAAATGGCTCTGCAATAATATGATCAGATTTGTGTCTCAAAAAGATCACACTGGTCATCGGTCACTGTGTGTACACTGTGTGTTTTTCACCTATCCAGTTAAAAACCACTTACGGCTTTTTATGCCACCGTAGTATCATGCATTGAAGAGGCTAAATATTTGTCAATTTCATTTCAAAACTGCTCTGAATTGTTAGATTGGGATGAAATGGAGAAGGGCAGGACCAGAAGAGAACATTTAAGAAGTTGCTCCAATAACCAAGACACAGCCCTGCCCTCAACAATTGCCCACTTACATTTATGAGAAAATTCAAGTTCCTTTTAAATACAAAGCCAGCACAGTCAGATGCCCTTTTCCAAATACAGCTTACCTCTCACTGGTCTTTCCCAGACCCTCCACTCTGGTCCTGTAGAACTAATTCTTTGTCCTGAAATATGCCTGTCCCTGAGTCTCCCCTCAGTGGTGTTTCCTCCTGCACAGGACCTTTCCCCTCCCTAACCACTTCCTACATTGTTTCTTTCAACTCCTATTCACTCTTCAAAATCCACCTCAGATTTCACCTCCTCCAGGAAACTTTTTCTTTCGTTTTTTTTTTTTTTTTTTTTTAATGTATCCTGGAAATGTTCTAGGGTTCCATCTGTTTTATTTTTAATTTAATTTAATTTTTTAACTTTACAATATTGTATTGGTTTTGCCATATATCAACATGAATCCGCCACAGGTATACACATGTTCCCCATCCTGAAACCTCCTCCCTCCTCCCTCCCCATACCATCCCTCTGGGTCGTTCCAGTGCACCAGCCCCAAGCATCCAGTATCATGCATCAAACCTAGACTGGCGACTCGTTTCATATATGATATTATACATGTTTCAATGCCATTCTCCCAAATCATCCCACCCTCTCCCTCTCTCACAGAGTCCAAAAGACTGTTCTATACATCAGTGTCTCTTTTGCTGTCTCATATACAGGGTTATTGTTACCATCTTTCTAAATTCCATATATATGTGTTAGTATACCGTATTGGTGTTTTTCTTTCTGGCTTACTTCACTCTGTATAATAGGCTCCAGTTTCATCCACCTCATTAGAACTGATTCAAATGTATTCTTTTTAATGGCTGAGTAATACTCCATTGTGTATATGTACCACAGCTTTCTTATCCATTCATCTGCTGATGGACATCTAGGTTGCTTCCATGTCCTGGCTATTATAAACAGTGCTGCGATGAACATTGGGGTACATGTGTCTCTTTCAATTCTGGTTTCCTCAGTGTGTATGCCCAGCAGTGGGATTGCTGGGTCATAACGCAGTTGTAGTTCCAGTTTTTTAAGGAATCTCCACACTGTTCTCCATAGTGGCTGTATTAGTTTGCATTCCCACCAACAGTATAAGAGGGTTCCCTTTTCTCCACACCCTCTCCAGCATTTATTGCTTGTAGACTTTTGTATCGCAGCCATTCTGACTGGCATGAAATGGTACCTCATAGTGGTTTTGATTTGCATTTCTCTGATAATGAGTGATGTTGAGCATCTTTTCATGTGTTTGTTAGCCATCGGTATGTCTTCTTTGGAGAAATGTCTATTTAGTTTTTTGGCCCATTTTTTTATTGGGTCATTTATTTTTCTGCAATTGAGCTGTAGGAGTTGCTTGTATTCCAGTGGCACCCTGCTCTTGAGTAGATGACAATCCTATACACCCCAGAGTATCCCATGTTACTCCTACCAGAGAACTTATTAATAATGTATAACATGTGTCTTGATGACAGGAAATGGGTCTTTCATCTCTGTAACCTGAGTGCTTAGTCCTTTGTCTGGCATACAGCAGGTGCTCAATCCATGTGAATAAGTGATCATGTCTCTTGTTCACTATCATTTGACCATTGTTCTACTTACACCTACTTAAATCTCCTGATTGCCAGCAAGTCAGTTCTGTTAATGGATACCATTAAAGACTCAACCCTAAAGAGAGATTCTTTACTTAGGGGAGCCATAAAGTCTTGGAAATGGTGAAGGCCCACCGTAAGTCCTTAAAAGGCAACAGTGTAGCTGCCATATACTCTCACAGGCTTGAAAACAGACAAAAGACAAGTAGCAAATACAGTACCAAAGGTACCTACTTGTCCCTCTGGGCCAGGGCCTCAGTGTACTGGTCAGATTTGACCCGGTCTCCTGGTACATCTTCCCTCTCCTTGGTGACTCCCTTCAGTTTCTCTGAGAGCTCCAGGTTACACTCTTTCTCTGCTTCCACCAGAGCCGCCATCCGTGCGGCTTCATTTTTTGCTAGTCTGGACTCCTGCAAGGAGGCACAAAAAAGAATGAAAACCAAGCAGCTGCAGAGCCCCCACCTAGGTTAGGAGCCCTGAAACACAGGGACACTTAAGGACCTTAGGAAGGAAAGTAGAGAGGGAAAAGGTGAAGGCCAGGAGGCAGAGCAGTCAGGAAAGAGGTAAAAGGGGACCCGTAGCTGGGGATACTCACCTCTTGCAGAAGCTGGATCTTATTCTCCAGGAGCTCGTAAACATGCTCCGTCTCCTGCTGTCTCTCCTCAAACTGGCGCCGGAGCTCAGCTTCATTATGGCTGTTGATATTCTCTGCATCAGCGCTAAAACCACAGAACATCAGCCAGTCACAGCCAGCTATATAACTTAGCAAGTGGACCCACTCAGGCTGTTTCAGTAATTCTGAATCACACTGGTGAGAAGAAATTATTTGTGGAACAGCAATTATTCGTGGAACTGCTCATTCCAACTTTTCAGATAATCTTTTAGGAACTCTAATTTGTATTGCTTGTCAATCAGAATATAATACTTGACACCCAAGAAGATTCACTATTGCTACAGCTTTAAGAGGAAAAGCTTTCAGTTGAAAGGCAGGCAGTCATCAAATGGCTTAGAACTCAGCATCCATGTTCACTGCCACCTGTCCCTGGACTTTTCCATTTGGACTGCTCTCCCAGAGTCCTTTGCTCATTCCTTGATTTCTCGCTATTTGAATTTAGAGTGTTCCTTCCATTTAGGTTGCTGGAACAGAATATCCATTTGGACAGCCATAGAAAGGCTCTTGTCCTTTCTAGCCAGTAACCTGTAGACTGTCCTGAGTCTGGGCTACCTACCCAGAGTTCTATCCAGTTTCCCCATGGTCCCATGCAGAAAGTGGACATTTAATCTATGGAAGATCAGGGTTCTGGGCCAGCTTTGCTTCTCTGATGTCCTCAGGAATGAATGTCCAGGCACTAGCACGAAGCGGGTAAGGTGTCACCAGCTTATTTATAGCTGACAACAGCTGCCCTTAGATGTCTGAGGATTAGTGAAGGCAGTATCAGGTGCTGAATGATCTTAATTCCGGTTTGATTTTATTCCTGTTTTAAGCCATTTGTTGAGAACCACTGACCATCTTCTTGTTTTCAGGGTAGAGAGAACAATACTGAACCTTCACAGGCTCATGATAAATCAAAGGTGCTCTGTCCAAGCCCAGGAGTATTTTAATATTAGGCCCAAGAGGTTGTGTCCATGGCGACTAAATGGAGCTTCCTTAAAGATTATAGAATTCCTTGGTCGAAGTGGAGACTACTCAGCACTGTCCTGGAAACTATATTTATCTTGAGTTCATGTCATTATACAGCCTTTTGGGAATAGAAGGGTCTTTGTTGTACAAGTGATACCAGTCAAGAGAATAACCTAAGAACCCCCCTAAATAGGCAGACCTCAGGAATAATCAACTTTTACTTTGACTCCATATTCCTTGATAAATGTAATAGACAACAGCAAAGTACAATATCGTAAGATTGAAGTTACACATTTTCTGAGTAACTCAGTTAGCCAGGAATGCCTGATTTAATAAGCTACAGCTGTTGTGAAGGCAGAAGTGCCTTGAACTTGATGCCAGACGTTGTGGGTTCTGCCACTCATCTGCAAAGACTTTAACACTCTGTACCTTAGCTTTCTCATTTCTAAAAATAGGATAGTGCCACCTAATAAAAGGCTGAAATGATAATTAAAAATACACTATACAAATCTCAAAATTTATAACTCAATTGGTATTTCACATTTTCCTAAAATCTATAAGCTCATTTAATGCCTTAGTAAGTAATTGAGTAATATCAGCATACTGTGTACAGCTGAGTCTAGTTTGAGTATTCTAATATTACTGGACTATCACTCTATTAATTAAGTATCAAGAAATACTGTAGAGATAGAAGGAATGCCAGATCAGATTGAATATATACTGATTCTAGGACATAATCTGAAAATTTTTAGTAAAAATTTCAGTAACATTTGTCATTTAAAACTAAGGGGTTTTTAATTATAAAAGTAACCATGCTAATAATATTGGTATATAAAAATAATCAAGTCTTCTCCCTATCACAAATTCCAGTCTCACTCTCTTGAAGACAGCAATGTTAAAGTGTTTGGTATGTAACCCTGCAGTTTTTTCTATGCATACTCAACCAAGCACATGTACACATAGGGTGTTTGTCTTTACCCAAAGGGGCTTATATTCTAAGTATCACTCAGCACTTCACCCCTTACTTAGTGTATCAGGGACTTCCCACCTTGAAATGTTTTCAACCATTGTCCTATTGATGGATAGTTGTTTTCATTTTTTTTTGCCATTACAAAAAAATGATGTGGTTAATATCCTTATTTATTTATCCTTTTATGCTCATACTTTTATTTATAATGAATAGATTCCTTTTAGGAATTATTTGATCAAATAAAGTATTAATTTTTTACTTTCATAAGTAGTACTACATTCCAAAAATGTTACCACAATTTGCATTCTCACCAGCAGTATATGACAGTACCCATTTCCCCCAAATTCTGTGTCAACCCTGGATGCTCTTTGTAGATTACTGACTAAGTAGTTTATAGGCTTAGGGTTGATGACATTACAATCTACTTCAATGTCACTCAGACTTGCAGAGAGCCCGGAAAAGAAGGCCCCTTGTTTCAACTCCTGAATTGGATACAGCACTCAAATGCCAGAATTAAGGTTAAAGAATTTGGTTACAGCTAAATGAGCCAGACTCTGGAAAGAACCAAGAGTTCAACTAGTTCAGACTGCAACTCACCATGTTTTATCCGGATGCTGTCTCTTGTCCTGGAGTTCTCGTTTCAGGCTCTCTACTTCAACCTTCAGCTCGATGTTCTGAAAAGCAAACAGGCATTAATTATCATTAACTGCCACAGACACCTGGTTAGACAGAGAAAGACAAATATTATACGATACCACTTATATGTGGAGAAGGAAATGGCAACCCACTCCAGTATCCTTGCGTGGAGAATCCCATGGACAAGAGCCTGGTGGGCTCCAGTCCGTGGGGTCGCAAAGAGTCGGACACAGCTTGAGCGACTAACACACACATATGTGGAGTATAAAATATGACACAAATGAACTTATTTACAAAACAGAAACAGACTCACAGACATAGAAAACAAACTTATGATTACCAAAGTGGCGGTGGGAAGTAGGGATTAGAGTAAGGGATTAACAAATACATACCACTATACACACACATATCTGAATCACTTTGCTATACATCTGAAACTAACACAATATTGTAAATAACTAAGTAATTTTTTTAAATTTGCTATTATTACTTACAAAAACAATAGTTTTCCCTTCCTGACTGGGATAGCTGAAGTTCTCAGCCATAATCACATATTAAATTAATAATATGCCATACAAAGGAAAGAAAATAATGACACCAAAGGTGGAATATCCTGGGCACCTGCACACAAACAGATATTCAATCTAAACATTCTTCTTCTAAGTAAGTAGAAAAGAGGAATGAAAAGGAGGGGAAAAAAAATAAATACAGTTACTTCTCTAGGTTTTATCATTTTATCTATCCAAGCAAACAGACAATAAAGTTTATGAGCCTCATACAGAACTGCTAAAACAGTCTCGTCTTACAAGATTAGATTGTAAATCTTTTATTCTGGTGGATAACAATCAATTATTCTGGTGGATCAAGGTAATTTCATGGTAATTTCAAAATCTAACACATGGAAATGTAAGTACATTCCAATTTACAACATTAAATTTTAACCCTCTGTAACCATTCTCTTCAGAAAAATTCCTGCATAGTTAATCACATTTCTCCATTCTCCATTAGTAAATATTCAAATGTAAACTGTTAAATTCTATATACAGCTGAAGAGAATCTGAATTTAACTGTATTTGCTTATCTTATCACCAAATTTTGTCAGCTCTTTGTCAAGATACCTATGCAAATGTATGTACTCAAGAAAGAGGGGCTGGGGAGGAGAGACTCCCTCTCTTTCTACATGTCCCCAGAGGAGTATGGGGCTTCCCTTGTGGTTCCGCTGGTAAAGAATCTGCCTATAATGCTGGAGACCTGGGTTCAATCCCTGGGTCGGAAAGATCCCCTGGAGAAGGGAAAGGAAACCCACTCCGGTATTCTGGCCTGGAGAATTAGTATCTAGAACTAGAGTACTGGGCTAACAATGTTTACAGATTAACCGTGTTTAGTTAGATTCTCTCTTTGTTGGTAGCTTGTTTTGTTTCAGGAAACATCACTTGACTAGAATCTTAACACCAATCCATGTTAAACACAAAATTCTCCTGAACTGATTTCCATTATTGGTGCTTACTACAAAGTTCAATATACAATTAGGTTAAAAAAAAAAAAAAAGAGAGAGAGAGTAACCAATTACCTGACTCCTTTCCAAGAATTTTTTTTAAAAAAGATTATCGTTTTATTTGACATACCATACCTTTTTTCCCCCTCCCCTTCCAGTTCTATTGAGATATATTTGACATACACCACTGTATAAGTTTAAAGGGTAGAGCATAATGACTTACATACATAATGAAATGAGCTTAGTAAACATTCATCATCCCATGAAAAGTGAAAAAGTGAAATGAAGTCGCTCAGTTGTGTCCAGCTCTTTGCAACCCCGTGGACTGTAGCCTACCAGGCTCCTCCGCCCATGGGATTCTCCAGGCAAGAATACTGGAGCGGATTGCCATTTCCTTCTCCAGGGGATCTTCCCGATCCAGGGATCAAACCCGGGTCTCCCACATTGCAGGCAGATGCTTTAACCTCTGAGCCACCAGGGAAGCCCATATAGATATAAAATTAAAGAACAGAAATTTTTTTCCAAGTCTTCAATTTTAACTCTATAAATTGATCCACTACTCATATAATCTACAATGTGGCTATTCCTTTTAAAAATAGAGGTTTAAAAAATTCTTCTCCAGTAGAAGCTGTGACACAGTGAATCCCTAAAAAACAAACAAACCACCTTTCTTAAAAATCAAGAGAAAATTTTTTGCCTGACCAGTTTAAAAAAAAATTTTTAATGCAAAATGTATCAATCCTTTCAGCATCAGAATAGATTCATTATTACCCACTATATTAATTAGGTGGAGAAGGAAATGGCAACCCACTCCAGTATTCTTGCCTGGAGAATCCCAGGGACAGAGGAGCCTGGTGGGCTGCCATCTATGGGGTGGCACAGAGTCGGACATGACTGAAGCAACTTAACATGTATGCATGCATTGGAGAAGGAAATGGCAACCCACTCCAGTATTCTTGCCTGGAGAATCCCAGGGACAGAGGAGCCTGGTGGGCTGCCATCTATGGGGTGGCACAGAGTCGGACATGACTGAAGCGACTTAGCATGTATGCATGCATTGGAGAAGGAAATGGCAACCCACTCCAGTATTCTTGCCTGGAGAATCCCAGGGACAGAGGAGCCTGGTGGGCTGCCATTTACGGGGTTGCATAGAGTTGGACACTACTGAAGCGACTTAGCAGCAGCAGCAGCAGCATATTAATTAGCAATAGTTTTCACACTATGTTCCACAAATAAACAATATTCTACCTACAACAACTAGAGAAAGAAGAACAAACAAAATCAACGTTCAGAAAACTAAGATCTTGGTATCCAGTCCCATCACTTCATGGCAAAAAGATGGGAAGACAATGGAAACAGTGGCAGACTTTATTTTCTTGGGCTCCAAAATCACTGCAGATGGTGACTGTAGTCATGAAATTAAAAGACGCTTACTGCTTGGAAGAAAAGCTATGACCAAGCTAGTGAAAAGTGAAAGTGAAAAGCACTCAGTCATGTCTAACTCTTTACGACCCCATGGAATTCTCCAGGCCAGAATACAGGAGTAGGGTAGCCTTTCCCTTCTCCAGGAATGACCAACCTAAACAGCATATTAAAAAGCAGAGACATTACTTGGCCATTAAAGGTCCGACTACTCAAAGCTATGGTTTTTCCAGTAGTCATGTATGGATGTGAGAGCTGGACTATAAAGAAAACTGAGTGCCAAAGAAATGATGCTTTTGAACTCTGGTGTTGGAGAAGACTCTTGAGAGTCCCTTGGACAGCAAGGAGATCAAACCAGTCCATCCTAAAGGAAATCAGTCTTGAATATGCATTGGAAGGACTGATGCTGAAGCTGAAACTCCAATACTTTGGCTGACTCATTTGAAAAGACCCTGATGCTGGGAAAGAATGAAGGCAGGAGGAGAAGGGGATGACAGAGGATGAGATGGTTGGATGGCATCACTGACTCAATGGACTTGAGTTTGAATAAACTCTGGGAGTTGGTAATGGACAGGGAGGCTTGGCGTGGTGCAGTCCGTGGAGTCACAGAGTCAGACACGACTGAGCCACTGAACTGAACTGAAACAGACTCACAGATTTAGAAAATAAATTTTGGTTACCAAAGGGGAAAGATTGGGGGAGGGATAAATTAGAAGTTTGGGATTAACAGATACACACCACTATATACAAAATTAGATAATCAACAATGACCTACTGATTAGCACAGGGAACTCTACTCGATACTCTGTAGTAATCTATATAGGAAAACAATTTGTAAAAGGATATACATATATATGGAAAACTGAATCACTTTGCTATACACCTGAAAATAACACAATACTGTAAATCAACTACACTCCAACATAAAATAAAAATTTAAACATATCCAAAGAGAAATGGTTTTACCTGATTAGTTCTTTAAAAAAGAGAACTTAAAAATTTTTTTATTTACTTATTTTTGGCTGTGCTCGTTCTTCATTGCTGCAGGGGCTTTTCTCTAGTTGCAGAGAGCAAGGGCTGCTCTCTAGTTACAGTGTGTGGGCTTTTCCTTGCAGTGGCCTCTCTTGTTGCAGAGTCCTAGGAAATTTGGGCTTTAGCAGGTGCACACAGGGGCTCAATAGTTGAGGCTCCTTGGTTCTAGAGCACTGGCTCAGTAGCCATGGCATACAGGCTCAGTTGTTCCACAGCATGTGGGATCTTCCCAGATCCAGGATTGAACCCATGTCTCCTGCATTGGCAGGCAGATTCTTTACCACTGAGCCACCAGGGAAGCCCTAAAAAAATGTACTTAATGTAAAAATGTATTAATCATTTCATCATTAGATTAGAAGATTGCCTGTTATGTTTTCTAAGTCAATAGTTTGCACACTGTCCCACCAATATTCCACAAGACACTTTTAGGAGTGGGGGAGGGAGAAGTTTAAATTGAAAAAGTGTGGTCACAGCCTGAGAGTGTTAAAATAGTCTGCTTTGACTCTTGCAGGCCCCCCTCTCTTCCATTGTTAACAACACTCAGTGGGGAAACAGGTCATGTGGGGAATCATGAAGATGTGTAACATATATTTCTTACACTTGGTATATGCTTGTAGTCCAGCTGAGAAAAGCAAAGTTCCAGGGTATGGATTTAAAATGCTAAAGGCAATGACTGATGAGGAAGTACAGGATATAGCCTAACCCAAAGAAGGTTTAATGTCTGGATAAAGAAAGTCACTGTAGATGAGTAAATATGGTATTAAGATAGAAATTGCTATACAATCCACTCAATAGGTCACTTATTTCAAGCACAAATATTTTACATAGCAACATTCTAGAATAATTGAAAAAATTTTATCCATGATTTAATAAATAAACAAAATGTGGTATATCCATACAATGGAATGCTGTTTGGCCATAAAAAGGAATGCTATATGCTACAACATGGCTGATCCTTGAATACATTATGCCAAGCAAAAGCAGTCACAAAGCCACACATTGTATGATTCCATTTATATGAAATGTCCAGAGTAGACAAATCCAGAAAAATAAAGTCCATTGGTGACTGACTCAGGCTGGGGGAATTGGGGAGTGATGTTTAATGGGGAGGGGGTTTCCTTGTGGAGTGATAAAAATGTTCTAAAATTTACTGCCTTGATATTTGCACAACACTGAATATTCTAGAAACACTGATGTATACATTAATTATACACTTTAAATGAGTGAATTGATGTGGTATGTGAATTTTATTTCAATTAAATTGCTATAAAATATTTTCAAAACCCCCAGGAAGTTACAGTGGTTATAATTAAATGGTAACAATGATTATATATTGTATATCATACATGCTCTTAGAACAGTCAGCACCTAAGGAACATCATTATTGTATCTGAACTAAAGAGCAAAACTATACCTTGCCTTCAAGCATTTCTAGTGGAGGTTGGCACTGGGTATTTCAAAATCTCTTTCCAATCCTGGCCCTCCTCTCCAGCCCCCACAGTTACCACCCTATGAGGTACCCCTTCCTTATCCCTGGGATAAGAATGAATAGTCTCAAAACTGATCTCTCCAACCTCAGTCTCTCTGTAACAGGAGGGAAAGGGACAGGGCACAACTTTTCACAGAATGACACAGCCCAAGGACACAACATAAATCACAAGAATCAAATGGGCTCAAGATGACAGACATGTCGACTTTAAGTAGACCTTGATCCTCAATTAGCAAGCTAAATGACACACCCAGAGGCACCATGACAGTCCCAAGGCACTGTCAAAAGACCAAGGAGTGGGCAGTGGCCCAATTCCTGGAAATTTCCACCCCTTCCCCAAAATAGTTGGAATAATCCTCCCACTCATTCAGTTCAGTTCAGTTCAGTTGCTCAGTCGTGTCTGACTCTTTGCTACCCCATGGACATCAGCACGCCAGGCTTCCCTGTCCATCACCAACTCCCAGAGCTTGCTCAAACTTATGTCCACTGAGTTGGTATGCCATCCAATCATCTCACCCTTTGTCGTCCCCTCCACCTGCCTTCAATCTTTCCCAGCATCAGGGTCTTTTCAAATGAGTCAGTTCTTTGCATCAAGTGGCCAAAGTATTGGTGTTTCAGCTTCAGCATCAGTCCTTCCAATGAATATTCAGGACTGATTTCCTTTAGGACTGACTGGCTGGATCGCCTTGCATTCCAAGGGACTCTCTAGAGTCTTCTCCAACACCACAGTTCAAAAGCATCAATTCTTGGGCGCTCAGTTTTCTTTATGGTCCAACTCTCACATCCATACATGACTACTGGAAAAACCATAGCTTTGACTAGATGGACCTTTGGCTGGCAAGGTAACATCTCTGCTTTTTAATATGCTGTCTAGGTTGGTCATAGCTTTGATTCCAAGCAGCAAGCGTCCTTTAATTTCATGGCTTCAGTCGTCATCTGCAGTCATTTTGGAGCCCAAGAAAATAAAGTCTCTCACTGATTCCATTGTTTCCCCATCTATTTGCCATGAAGTGATGGGACTGGATGCCATGATCTTAGTTTTCTGAATGTTGAATTTTAAGCCAATTTTTTCACTCTCCTCTTTCACTTTCATCAAGAGGCCCTTTAGTGGCTCTTCACTTTCTGCCATAAGGGTAATGTCATCTGCGTATCTGAGGTTATTGATATTTCTCCTGGCAATCTTGATTCCAGCTTGTGCTTCATCCAGCTTGGCATTCTGCATGATGGTGGCTCAGACAGTAAAGCATCTGTCTACAATGCAGGAGACCTGGGTTCGATCCCTGGGTTGGGAAGGTCCCCTGGAGAAGGAAATGGCAATTCACTCCAGTACTATTGCCTGGAAAATCCCATGGACAGAGGAGCCTGGTAGGCTACAGTCCATGGGGTTGCAAAGAGTCGGACACGACTGAGCGACTTCACTTCACTCACTCTGCATAAAAGTTAAATAAAGCAGGGTGACAATATACAGCCTTAATGCACTCTTTTCCCAATTTGGAACCAGGCTGTTGTTCCATGTCCAGTTCTAACTGTTGCTTCCTGAGCTGCATACAGATTTCTCAGAAGGCAGGTCAGGTGATCTGGTATTCCCATCTCTTTCAGAATTTTCCACAGTTTGTTGTGATCCACACAGTCAAAGGCTTTGGTGCAATCAATAAAGCAGAAGTAGATGTTTTTCTGGAATTCTCTTGCTTTTTCTATGATCCAATGGATTTGGCAATTTGATCTCTGGTTCCTCTGGCTTTTCTAAATCCAGCTTAAACATCTGGAAGTTCACAGTTCACATATGGTTGAAGCCTGGCTTGGAGAATTTTCAGCAGTACTTTACTAGCATGTGAGATGAGTGCAATTCTGGACATTCTTTGGCATTGCCCTTCTTTGGGATTGGAATGAAAACTGACATTTCCAGTCCTGTGGCCACTGTTGAGTTTTCCAAATTTGCTGGCATATTGAGTGCAGCACTTTAACAGCATCATCTTTTAGTATTTGAAATAGCTCAACTGGAATTCCATCACCTCCTCTAGCTTTGTTCGTAGTGATGCTTCCTAAGGCCTACTTGACTTTGCGTTTCAGGATGTCCCACTCATTAGCATATGAAATTACCCAGCCTATAAAAACTAACCACGTCATATTTTGTAGCCACACTTGGCCTCTGCAATGGCCCACACTCTGTATGTGGAGTGTGCTTCTCTCTGAATCTGAATAAATCCACTTCTTACCTATACTTTGTCTCTCACTGAATTCTTTCTGTGATGAGACATCAAGAACCTGAGCTTCATTTCCATGCTAAGTCCTTTCAGTCATGTCCGACTCTTGCAACCCCATGTACTGTAGCCCGCCAGGCTCCTCTGTCCCTGGGATTCTCCAGGCATGAATACTGGAGTGGTTTTCCATGCCCTTCTCCAGGGGATCTTCCTGACTCAGGAATCGAACCTGCATCTCTTGTGTCTCGTGCTTTGGCAGGCAGGTTCTTTACCACTAGCGCCACCTGGGAGCTTCATTAGGTCCTGAGTTTTGGCTGGGTTTGAGTACTGGTCACGTAGGTTCAAGTCCGAATCTGAGGTAAATGATTTCATCTCCACCATTTAAATTTCCCTAAAGTACATCTCTAATTAGTTTACTGCCTTTACTCAGAAATCTTTTCAAGGTTTTTAATTGAATAGAAATTAAATTTTACACAACTCAGCTTGAGAATGGAATCTACTCAAAACTGGACCTCAACTTACCTATCCGACTTTATCTGCCATCACACTCCACTAGCCCAGCTGGTGTTCTCCCACACGTCCTATGCTTTCCAACTAACACGTCACTATTCTCCCTTCAGCTTCATCATTCAATGCCATGTCCCGTGAGGCCTTACTTCACCTCCCCCTTAAAAATCATTTCTTTTGCCTCTAATTTTTCACAATTATCATTCTTTTTATATTTCAATATTGACACACCATATAATGCTTTGTCTTTCTACCTGCCCTTTTACACTTCTGAATGACAGATTCCCTTGGGATAGAGAAAAACGATGGTGTGGTGGAACCAGCCAGATGTGATGACAAGCATGTCATCTTAATGCCTTTCAGCTCTGTGACGCTGGAACATGGGTTTTAGGACAGGAGACCTCAGGAGGCAGAAATCCCTTTCTGCCACTTACTAACTGGTGACCTTTTTTGTGTAAGTTACTTGACCTCTTAGAACCTAATTTCGTCATCAATAAAATGGGATTATAAACATTACCTTGAGGGGTCTAGTGAGGGGTAAATGAGATAACCCAAATACCCAGCACAGTGCCTGATTCAAACAGCTGGAGGCTGTGACTAAGTGACGCCTTCAGTGCTTTGCAGCTGTGTGTGTAATAAGTACGCTGGATGAGTGAGCTAACCAGCCAACCATCCAACCAAGCAACAGGAACACATGCACACAGGCAGAAGGATGATAATATGTTTGTTGGAGAAAAAGGAGATTGGATAATGCTGTCTGAGTGTGCTGTGGTGTGCTCAGTTATGTCTGACTCTTCGCTACCCTATGAACCGTAGCCCTCGGGGCTCCTTTGTCCATGGGGTTTTCCAGGCAAGAATACTGGACTGGGTTGCCATTTCTTCCTCCAGGGAATACTTTCAAAGCAGGGATCAAACCCATGTCTCCTGCATCTCCTGCACTGGCAGGTGAATTCTCTACCACTGAGCCACCAGGGAAGCATGCATCTCTTAGAGAATATTTAAAGTTTAAAACAGAGAAGGACTTTGAAGGCTTCAAATAAACAGTGTTTTGTACACTTTTTTTGTGTGTAAGTATTTAAAACACTTTTTATCTGAAGTCTTTAAAAGACCTCTGTTTTAAACTGTGAATATTCCCTAAGAGGTATATTATTAACCCACTGAAGATAACAGGTTGCTAAAACTGAGACATGAAATGGAAAAATAACTTGCCCCAGCTCAACTCAAGTCACTAGTGGAATTACCAAACACAGCTTAGAATTCCAGCCTCCTCTTCTACCTTTCATCCTCTCCCATAAAAGGGAGAAGCATTCTAGTCCTGTGCCTAGTCTTCTCCAAGACTCAGAAGCACTAATTAAGATTTCCAGACCTTAAAATGGGCAGTTTAGAGAGAAAGGTGAGCATGGACCAAAGATTAGATGGTATTAGAAAATGATCTTAAATTGGTCCAGCCACTGTGGAGAACACTAGGGAGTTTCCTTTAAAAATGAAACACAGAGTTCCTGTGGGCTTCCCTAGTGGTTCAGTGGTAAAGAATCCTCCAGCCAATGCAGGAGACTTGAGTTTGATCCCCGGGTCAGGAAGATCCCCTGGAGAAGGAAATGGCAACCCACTCCAGTATTCTTGCCTGGAAAATCCCATGGACAGAGGGGCATCATAGGCTACAGTTCATGGGTTTGCAAAGAGTCAGGCACAACTTAGCGACTAAACAGCAATAACAAAAGAGCTGTTGCAGGGAAGAGCCAATTCTGACTCCACGTTGGATTTGTTTCTTTGACTTTAACCTTTGCTTGTCATTGCTTTTGTTATTATAACTGTACATAATTGCTTGCCTCAGGGAACTCTGCCCCTCTGACTGACTGTTAAACTAGAGTGCCTTTGTTCAGCTCACAGGGAGATAATCTAATTCTGGTGGCTCAGAGGGTAAAGCGCCTGTCTGTAATACAGGAGACCGGGGTTCGATCCCTGGGTTGGGAAGATCCCCTGGAGAAGGAAATGGCAGTCCACTCCAGTATTCTTGCCTGGAAAATCCCATGGACAGCAGAGCCTGGTAGGCTACTGTCCATGGGATCGCAAAGAGTCAGACGCGACTTCACTTCACCTGTGAATAGGCTTCCCTGGCGGCTCAGATGGTAAAGAAGTTCAGAAGACCTGAGTTCAGTCCCTGGGTTGGAAAGATCCCTAGAGAAGATAATGGCTACCCACTCCAGTATTCTTTGAACAGAGTATTCCATGGGGTTGCAGAGAGTCAAACAAGAGTACACAGCTGGACAACTGACATTTTCACCTGTGAATGGTTGCAACAAAGAGATTAACATATTCCCACCATAAGGTTGGCCATTCTAGGAGAGATTTGCAAGAAAACGGTCTTCTTACTTTACTTCCTCAACTCCTCTCCATCTCTGTTCTATGAAAGAATCTGGCATACAGACCCTGACAAGATGGTTATTTCGAGACATTAATTTGCCATCTTCTTGGTCACTCATATTCCTTGCCTCAACATCTTGTCTCCAATCTATTGGCCTGTCGTGTAGTGAGCAGATGTCAATGTTCATTGCAGCACTATTTACAATAGCCAAGACATGGAAACAGCCTGAATGTCCACTGACAGAAGAATGGATAAAGAAGATGCAATATCTATACACAATGGACTATTACTCAGCCATTAAACAGAATGAAATAATGTCATTTACAGCAACAAGGATGGGCCTAGAGATTTTCATATTAAGCAAAGTTAAGTCAGACAAAGAGAAATATCATACATTATCACTTATATGTGGAATCTAAAAAATGATATAAATGAACTTATTTACAAAACAGAAATAGACTCACAGACCTAAAACACAAACTTATGATTACCAAAAGGGAAAGAAAGGTGGGGGCAGGGATAAATTAGGAGGTTGGGATTAACATTTCCACACTTCTATAAATAATAAACAAGCACCGACTGTATAGCACAGAGAACTCTACTCAATACTCTGTAATGACCTATATGGGAAAATAATCTGAAATAGAACAGATATATGTATATGTATAACGAAATCTCTGCAGTATATGTGACACTAAAACATTGTAAATCAACTATACTCCAATGCAAAATTTAAAAATAAAGACAATTATTACATTAAAAAAATAAATTATGTTATGGTTAAAACAAAGCCCTTATTGGTTAGATGTACATTCTGACATCTTTCCAGATGCAGTTCTGTGATGTCTGACAGTTGCTGTGAGGAACCAAGAGGACAGAGTCAACAGGATGCTGGTAACTGTTGAAGTTGGTGACAGGTACATGGGTCCCCATACTCAGGATAGGTACATGGGAGCGCTGTTCATTTTATCATTATCTGCTTTTGAAAATTTTCCTAATGAAAAATCAGGAAGCGTATTTTCATCACGAAAAGGTAGATGTCCATATTCTTTATTACTTTTACCTCTGGAATTCTCTAAATTATGGTCACAGATAGCAAAGAACACCTGGCTCCCTATACCTGTAGCAGCCCCTTTCAGCCACGGACTTACATAAAACAGTGGTGCTGAGTCTATTTCCCAGTACTGAGGGATAAAGAAAATACACCTGCCTCTTAAACCTGGGGGACTCAGAATACAACTGGGTCACGGGGAGAAAAGATCTGCAGAAATAAATGAGAAGCAAGGTTCTTCAGAGAAGAACCTGCAATTTCTTCAACTGGGCAGACCAAACTAATAAAAGCACAGTTCTCTCACTTGCCGCCTACCCTCTTTCCAGTCTCCTTCAACTCTCACCCTGCCTCACACTCTCTCCTTTTCCCTCCCCCTCCCCCACTCACCTCACCCAGCTGGAACAGACCCTTCTGGTCTGACACAGTGATGTCATCGGTCATTACCCAGTGGCTATCTCCTGAAAACCAGAGTTCTGAGTGATAATAGTTTATGGCAAGAGTTTCCAAGACTCTGCTGACCTTCGGTGGGGCCACCTTCTTCAACTCGAAAAAAAGGGCGTCTGCTGATTGAGGAATCAATCATACAAGTGCCCTTGGACACCACCAAGGCTTTGTCTGAGCTGCTCTTAGCCTGTGATGTCTTCTGTCTTCTTTCTAAAACTGTTCTTAATTACATGCATGCTTGTGCATGCACAATTGCTCTGTTTAAACATCCCCACCCCACCCCCTCCAGGAAACTGCCCAATCCCCAAGTCAGAACTTAACAACTCATTTCTCTTCACTCTCACTGAACTTTGTCACTAAAACAACTATAATTTTGTATCCATACTAAGACTCTTCTGAAAGTGAAAAGAGGTGCTGTCACAAATATACCAGAACAACCAGCAAAATCAGGACTGTTCTGAGTAAACCAGGACTCTGTCATCTGACACCTATCTCTAGCACAGCACTCACCTCACTCTGCTTTGATTAGGTATATAAAATGTCTGGCTCCCTGTCTAGATTTTAATCTAGAGAAGTACTTTGCCCTCAGTGCATGCCAGCGTGCATGCTAAGTCACCTCAGTCGTGTCTGACTCTGTCCAGCCCCATGGACTGCAGCCTGTCAGGCTCCTCTATCCATGGGATTCTCTAGGCAAGAATACTGGAGGGTGTTCTTGGTTGCCCAGCCTTCCTCCAGGGAATCTTCCCAACCCAGGGCTCAAACCCACATCTCTTTTGTCTCCTGCATTAGCAGGTGGGTTCTTTACTACTAGTTCCACCTGGGAAGCCCTCAGTAGCTCTCAGTATATGTTTATGGAATAAACCCTTTATCATCTGTCTTAAATTGCTAACTTACATGTTCGTTACAGTGTTTATCCTCAGATTGGTGTGTGTGTGTGGGTGTGTGAGTGTGTGTTGTGTGTGTTGTGTGTATCAACTAATCCTCAAGCACTTTGGGGGAAGAGACAATGTCTTATCTTATATTTCATAGTTTGCTTAGTCAGGGGAAGAGCAAGAATTCAAAAAATGAAAAAGAAAGTTTGACAGCATACCAGTATACATTCATTGACAAAATCAGCAAGTAAGCTATGTATCAGAGATTAACACTTGCAAGAAACAAAGTGCTTTTCGGTGTGCTAAGAAGTGAATTAGGGTCAATGAATGAAGGAAATGAGTATTACATCAGTAGGAAACAAGCCAGGGAGAAGCAGGCCTTCCATAGAAGAGCCTTTATTTGGAACAAAAGTAAATATGGCCAGATCTTACTCTAAATCAATTCTGTGAACTATAGGAATTCCAAAAAAAAAAAAAAAATAGGAATTCAAAAATTATAGTAGTTTAATAGGAGGAAGAGTCTCAAACTCTTGACAGCAGATCCTCTTATAATTTGATTATTAACCCAAATGGAAAAGTGACTCTGGTGGATGGGTTTTATTTTAAAATGATTTCTTCTCTTTTTAGAATGATATCCCTTCTAGGAAAAATGTGGTTCAGAAATATTTTTTGTTCCCAGTGTATTTCTTTTCCAGACTTCTCTGATACCCCTGGGGCAAAGCATTAGCTCTATAACACAGGATGAAGTACTGAATATTTTCATAAGGGGTTCTTCAATCTGTCTCCAACAAGGGACAAAGGGTTGGTCCCTACACAATCCCTAGAAACAACATTTTAGTAGCTTCCAAGTGAGTTGTTTTGTAGATGAGATTTCTTTTCACTCACCTAATTTTAAAACAAAAATAGAACCCTAGAAGGTCTAAATATGTGGCTCTTTCATTAACTGTGTGACCTTAGACTAGCCACCTCCAGAGCTTTATATTTTTATCCAATCAATTAATTTGAATCTCCCTCTTGCCCATAAGAATGTTAATACCACTTGCATTGCTCATCTTCTCTGTTGATGTGAGATGTTTAGCCAGAAGGTGTTCAAATGCAAATCATGGAAGTTCTCAGACCCTCAGATGGAGGAAAGACTTTATTCAGAGATGCAATTCCTGCCTTTGTACAGATTCCAGGTTCACTGCCATTCACGAGTGCAGTTAAGCCCCACATTAGACACGTAGGCTGTCCCAGCATACGACAAGAAGAGCTCACCGCCAGGGAAAGACAGTAGGGTGCTGTGTCCCCGGACTCAGTAATCAGAAGACTACAAGGCCAGGCACTCTCCTGCCAGAGACTGCTTTAGTGTCCAGTTCCCCAAAGAAATGGAAAAAAAACAAGTGGAAAGTTTCAATTTATACAATACAAAATACAAGGACCTACATCCAGATGGCAGAACCCTTTCAGGTCACTCTTTCAAGCCCAACCCACATCAGTCCATTGTAGAGGCCCGAAAACGATACCAATCCCTCCCAGCCCAATTTACCTTGATGAGACAAACACAGACATCCACCTGTGAGTAAGCACTGAGGCTTACTTCTAAGTGGCCAGGTTATTTGGACTCAGCCAGAGTGCACGTGTGTATATGTGCGTGTGTGCATACATGTGAGAAAGGGAGACAGAAAGGGTGCTGCTTGGACAGAGACAGGTAGCTAATTTGTGAGATGGTAACATTTGTTTATTCACTTTTTTTAAATCAAAAATTTACTGAGCTTCTCCTTTGTATATGTAAGGCACTCTAATAAGTACTAAAAAGAGCAAGGCAGACACAATCAGTCCTCAGGGAATTTACAGCCTATGGGGCAATCAAACAGACAATTATAGTAGACTGTGATAAACAAGAGAGACCCAGAATCAAATAGATGTATGGTAACACACACAGGTGGCAGATATAAATAGTAGCAGACACATAAATCAATGCAAATCCATCCTATAACTCCTAGCTTCAGCCTCCAAAGAAATGTCCCTAGACTTAACTCAAGATGTGTCGTACCTTGAATTGCCCTTCCCAGTTACCCAGTTCTAATCTTTTAGGGAGGAGGAATATAAACCCAAAACTACTGAGCTGCCAAGGGAAAATAAAGAATCCTATACTTAGTGCAGTGGTTTGGCGAAGAGTACAGACTTTCGAACTAAATCGGCCTGGGTTCAAATACTTACTCTGTCACATTGCACTAGGTTGAATTATACGAAAGTGCAGATATTCAACCTTTTTTTTTTTCTATGATTTCACATAGTTCCACAGAGTTCATCCTCTATATTCTAAGCAAATTATTTAACCTAAGCTGTAGTTTCTTCAGGTTCTTATAATCACCAACTTTCAGGGATACAGTGAAAATTAAATGAAAAGATGTAAATAAAAATACTTCATATAATAGGTGTTCAATAAATATTAGTTTCCCCAAAGGTAGTAAAATGTATGAATCATAAGGAGATTTCTGGTGAACTCTGAATTTAGAAACTCAAGAAAGAAAGATTAAAATTAGGCTAAATGATAAAATGATAGATTAAAATTTTGGATTTTGATGTGGGGGAGGTTGTGTGTTGGGAGAGGGGCAGGGGACATATGAGAATTCTCTGTGCCTTCTGTTCAGTTTTGCTGTGAACCTAAAACTGCCCTAAAAAAAAATAAAATTAATCTTAAAATATGGGGAAAGATATGAAGTGTCCTGGGCATGCTTTATTTAGACTCTGAACTCAGAGGTCCCAATATACACACTGCCTTGGTGTTCACAATGATCTCCAACTTAAAACTCTTCTTAGTCCCTCTGTTAAAATCTTGGTCGAGTCCCAGAAGCCTCTGTTGATCTGGCCCAACTGAGCTAGCAAGTGAGAAAACATCTATATAAATACCAGTGATCTCAGTAAGTCTCTCCCCGTCCCCAGCACATTCCTTAGCAGGACGAACCTCTCCCTCTCAACCGGAGCCTTTCTGTTCACAAATAGGACTGGCTGGGCCTAATTTAGAAAAGTGCAGGCCTCTTATGAAAGTCAGGGGTGAGGCTGGAGCCCCTGCAATCCCAGGACACCTTGTGTGGAGACAGGAACCCGGCCTCACAGAAGGTGCTGAAAGGGGTGCTCAGAATGACTAGTTTCCATCAGCTGTTTAGAAACTGGAGTTCAGAGGAGCCATCTTGTGCTTTAATTTCCCTTTGGGCAGCAGGTATAGAAGTGGGATAAGTGGAAATTTACTTTGAAGTTATAAAGCATAAAAAATATATTAATTCTTCTGCAGATAAGTTGGTGTATAAACTTTGGCCTCCTAAATATTTTAAAATTCTCTGTGGCACCTAACATGACCTGACATTTATCCCAAAATTCAGCTCTCAGTTCTAGATTGACACTTGCTTTGATCTACTTTCCAAAAAAATAATGCCACTCATTGGTGTTCTGCAAAATCCAGGACAGTTTTTCTTACACTGAAACTTACACTACAAAATGGGATCTAAGTTCTAACACTTGGCAGTCACTGCTCCCTTGGACGCCTAGCTGTGTTCTGAAGTCCTAGTATCAGGCAACTCCTCCGAAGTTATATCTGTGCCTGAGACCAGAGAGAAATTTAGGCTGAAGATGCTAAGCTGTGTCATCCATGATGGCAGTTATTGAACACTTCAGGTGTGCCTACTCTAAAATGAGATGTGCCATAAGGATTTCAAAGACTTAATACAACACTGGATTGCAAAGACTAACTGCAACAAAAGAATACAGAATCTTAATAATTTTTAATGCTGATTTCATGTTGAAATGATATTTTGACTATGTTCTTAACATTAACTGACTTAATGTGGCCACTAGAAAATTTTAAATCACATCTGTGGCTTACGTTAAATTTCTCTTGGACAGTGCAGCTCTAAAAATGTTAGGAAAAAAAGAGGCACTAGTGCATTAAATGCAGGACATGTCCTACTAGCGTGGATGACCACAATTAATCCCATGGTCTAAGAGTAAATGAGGACATGTCCTACTAGCGTGGATGACCACAATTAATCCCATGATCTAAGAGTAAATGAGGACATGTCCTACTAGCGTGGATGACCACAATTAATCCCATGGTCTAAGAGTAAATGAGGACATGTCCTACTAGCATGGATGACCACAATTAATCCCATGGTCTAAGAGTACCTGTATGAATTTTTTGCGCTTGTGGTATTCATCAATCAGGGCTTCCCAGGTGGCTCAGTGGTAAAGAATCCACCTGCCAATGCAGGAATTGTGGGTTCAGTCCCTGGGTGAGGAAGATCCCCTGAAGGATGAAATGGCAACCCACTTCAGTATTCTTGCCTGAAAAAATCCCATGGACAGAGGAGCTGGACAGGTTATTGTCTATGGGGTCACAAGAGAGTCAGACATGACTTAGTGACTAAACACCAACAACATGATATTCATCAATCAACAAAATACAGAAGTGACTCTAACTAATTATAAATGGACCAAAATTATTTAGAGGGTGATAACAGGCACCACACTGAAGGACTGAGATCACAATACTACTCAAATTATGCTCAGACACTAAACTGCCAGTGTCGGGGGGCAGGGACTCCCTCTATCTTCTCACCACTTTATCCCCATTACTAGCATGATGCCCACACACAGAAGTGCCCAAACATGGAAGATAATTATATATTTATCAAATGAATGGGTACTGTTAAAAATAGAAACATAACTCAGTCTTCAAACAATTCTCACTGTAAAGAATTTTCTCTGAACTGTTTCTTTTCTCTATTTGTTCACTTCCTACTTCTGCTAACCGTTCTCCCGGAGAGATTTCTGAGTTCCAGGAAGAGTTGGAGATTCACCTGGAGTACTCCAAAGCCAGTCTATGGGCTCTCTGGTGGAGGAGACAGCCAAGGATGGAAAGAAGGTCTCCTCTTTCACCTGTGAAGATGAGCCTTTTTGCAGCTTCCAGGGTGTTTGCAATCAATCAACACAAACTTTCTGAGTCTCGATTATGGGCTCAACAATGTTGAAGAGAATGTTGAACGCAATAGAGTAAGTTGGAGATCAATCCAACCCATAAAGTGTTTATAATCTAGAAGGAGAGATAAAAAATGCATACACAGAAAGATAATTGCCAGCCAGGGGTTAAACACATGTGCCAAATTATGTATCTAAACTCCAATGTCTAAAAGAGTGCAAAGAGTAAAAGATGGTTTCAGGCAGTGGTGATGAGGAAAGGTCCACCTGGGAAAGTGGAATCTAAGTTGGACTCTGAAACCTGAGTAGGGTTTGAATAAGCAGAGAAAAAGGATACAGGTATTCCAGGTGTGAACAAGGATGTATCAGCAGGAATTGACACACGTGAGGGAGACTGAATCACTCTAGGAACATGTCTTAAAATACCTAGTGAGAGAATAATGCTTGCTTCCTACTTCACTGAGAATATTGAAGTTACTAGAAGAAAACCCTTGACAGTCTCCTACCATCATATCTATCCATCTACCAGCATCTGTTCTCACAAACTTTCTGCTTGTGGCCACAGGTCAGCTAGCCAAGCTCCTATCTAAAGCCAAACCTTCCACTTAAGCATTAGGTCCCATTCTCTCTACTTCTCAAAAACAATATCCAGAAAGTCTTCTCCATCAATATTTTACTTTGTATAGGAAAATTCTATTGGTATACAACATGCTATTATTATTCATCTATCTTTTAAAAAGTCTTCTATGGACTCTTCACCCTTGTCACTGTTCCATTTCTTTGCTCTCCTTTGCAACAAAACTCAACACAATCAGTCATACTCATTGACTCCAATTCCTCTCCTGCCATTTTTTTGTTAAACTGACTGCAGTCAGGCTTTTGCCTCTACCACTCTACGAAAACATTCATGTTGCAAAATCCAAAGGTCAATTCTTAGTCATCATGCACTTGAGCAATGAGCAGCACTTCAAAAGGTTGATCCCTCTCTCTTCCACTGTATGTTCTCTTTACTTGGCTTCTGGGATCTACACTCTGTGGGTTTTCTTCCCACTTCACCAGTTACATATTCTCCATTTCCTTTGCTGATGCTTCCTCCTCTCCTCAAACTATCAACATAATCTGGGGCTTAGTCTTTGATCCTTTTATCTTCTGCATTGGTAGATCTAACTCCCTTAGCAATCTGTACAGTTAAAAAGGAGTAAACTACTGACACAAATAACATGGATGAACATCAGAATCATTATGCTCAGTGCAAGAAGCCCAACTCTAGACTCTATGATTCTACTCCTACAAAATTCTAGAATAGAGAAAAACTAAGCTGTAGACAGAAAGCAGATCAATGGTTTTCAGCAGTCCAAGATGTAAAACAACTAGCACCAGTGGGACACACGGCAACTTTAGAGGGGGATGGAGATGTTTCAGTTCTGGGGTAATTGTTACATGGGTGTATATATTTGTTAAAATTCAAACTGTACACTTTATTAAGTTGATTTAAACAAAAAGATGAAAGGAAAACAGAACTGATAAAGGATATGGCCATGCAAATAGCCAAATACAAAGGGTGAGTAAGGAGCTCAGCACCAGGACCACCAGTGAGGTGGAGGCACTGCCTCAGGTCAGCCTTAAGGGCTGTAAATGCTTCAACTGTAAAACACAGGCATAAATCTTCCTCCATTGGTCATTCTTGTGTTTATTGACTCCCCATCCCATCTCATATCTGTAAAACAAAGTCACAAAAAGGTATGGAAGGATCACGTGGTGGACAGACTCTAACAGGGCTCCCCATGATCCCTGCCTTCATGTTCATGCTTTTGTGTAATCCCCACCCCTCGAAGTTTGGCAGGGTGTATAACTTGCTTTCAACCAATAGCATACGGCAAAGGTGACTGACTTCCCCTAGAGCTTCTCCTTGCTGACTTGATGAAGTAAGCAAACATGTGGGGAAAGTCCACATGGCAAGGAACAATACAAGGCTTCAAAGAACTGTGGGCAGCTCTAGCCAAGATCCAGCAAGAAGTCTGAGCCCTTAATCCTACAAGGAAATAAATTCTGCCAACAACTCGAGTGAGCTCAGAGGCAGATTCTTCCCTAGTCAAGCCTCCAGATGAGAATTCAGACTGGCCAGTTCTTTGATTGTAGCCTAGTGAAGCCCTAAGCAGGCAAGTTGGCTAAACTGTGCGTGAGGACTTCCCTGGTGGCCCAGTGGCTAAGACTCCATGCTCCCAATGCAGGGGACCCAAGTTCCATCCCTGGTCACGGAACAAGATCCTGCATGCCACTATAACTAAGACCCAGTGCAGCCAAATAAATATTAAAAAAAAAAAAAAAAAAGCTGTGCCTGAACTACTGACTCATGTAAACTGTGAAATAATAAATATGTATATGTTTTAAAAATCAATTTCTAAATGTGGCCTCTCCTGACCACACTTTAATGCTGTAATCTGCCCTCTACTCTTATGCTTTTTAACTCCCGTATTCTACTTTTACCCCACCATGAGAACTTGTCACTTTCTAGCATTCTACGTGTGTTATTTAAGATTTATTATTTATTGTCTGTTTCCTCACAGTAGAATATAAATTCCATGAGGGCAGAAATGCTAATCTGTTTTGTTCATTTACATGTAAATATATACATATACATATATACACACAAACTGTATATATTAATATAAATATATTCCAATCACCTCCCGTAGCGCCTGGAACATAGCAGGTATTCCTAAATATTTTCAAATGAATGAGGACTAATGCTTAGATTTCAACTAGGACCAAGTATTCTTATTCTTGCAGAGACATAGCATAGCTAATCACTGTCACATACCGAGGCTTCTAAAATTTACTCTTAGGTGACCTCTGAGTCTGATCTTCTTCAAATTAAAAATCCCAATTCCACTGCCCTATTATCATAAGCCTAATTTTTTATTTTTTAAGTTTGACTATTTCCCAATTTCCTCTGAATTTCTGGAGGTCTATACCAGGCAGCTCAAGTCTGATAGGGCAGTGTACGGGGATAAGGACAGCCCAGTTTCTATTATGTTCCACATGGCAATTGGTACCTGTTTAGCAAGTAAAACAAGGTCAATGCCACCTTTTAGGGCAGACACATCAATGAGACAATGCCACCACTTCCTGCCACAATCGTAGTGAAAAGCACCATGAACATGGATAGCATTTCACCAGAGATCTTTCTTTTCTCTTTAGTTAGACCTTAATACAATGTAGAGTTATTCACCAAAAAAAAAAAAAATCATTTACATTTGAATGAGTAACTAACTTTAGATTCTAAAGGATGTGCCAAGACCTTGCTTATTAACTGAATTTAGGCCATGCAGCTGCTAGGATATCAGGTATACTCCCCTGAGGTTATTAATGGCAAATTTGGTCCTGTGAAAACGGGACAAGACACTAACTTCATAGGGCTATTATGCAGTTGGGATTAAATATATGTAAAGTGCATAGCATAGTGGCTGATGCATAGTAAATACTAAATAGACTCCCTCCTCCATAGGGTTTAAAGCAAAGCATTTAGCATTTATTTTCTATGTGTATGCAGGTAGACGTAAGAGTTGGGTCCCTGGTTGAGAAGATCCCCTGGAGGAGGACACAGCAACCCACTCTAGTATTCTTGCCTGGAGAATCCCTATGGACAAACGAGCCTGGCAGGCTACAATCCATGAGGTCACAAGGAGTCGGACATGACTGAGCAACTAAGCACAGCCTATCAAGACCCTTAGACACTGGTGACATACTTGGACACCTTGAAGAAGTAGGGAGAACAGGAGAGGAACGAGGGAAGAGAGAATTAGGAAGTGAGCCCTGAGCGTCAAAGGAAGGTAGAGAAGGCATGAGGTGGTGTTCTAACTGATCATCACCCTCCACCGGCAGCAGTTCAGGCAAGCCCCCAAGTGACTCCTACAAACCAAGCTTTCCATAGCTTAAGGAACCTCTCTACTCTCACCCCCAGCTTTGGAGAGACTGACAGGGAACAGTACTACTATTCTGACTCCGAGTTCTCTGAGTCTTCAAATGGTTTGGCAGCAACCTGAGTTTCTCCATAATCTCATAGCTTGGAAGGGATGGGAGAGAAAATTAAGACTTCAATGGATACTGCTTCCTGCCTCTAAGGGTTCTCCTCCTCCAAGCCCCAGAGGTCCAGCACCATTGTTTGAGTTCTGTGCCAGGAAGACTCTAGGATCCAGCTCTGGACTCTGCTGCTCCTGACTGTAAAACAGAGTGATGGCAACACATCATGACATCAATTGAGTTGTGCTGGGTGGGAAGGACAAGGGTTATGTTTGTACGGAGCTTGACTAGAGAGAATCGGGATAGAGGAGTCTGATGGGAGTATGTCTCGGAGTGGCATGTCACCTATGACACCTCAGGAAGAAGCTCTGAAATCTATCAAAGAAAAGTGACCCAGAAGGACTAGCCTACTTCAGGCATTCAGACAGTGCCCAGAACCTCTTTTGGTAGCTCCAGGTCATGGTGTTTATGCTGACAGCCTCACTCCACCCACCCCAGGGCCTCAGAGGAGGGCTTCCTCCTCAAGCCTCCATCCATGTGGCTAAGGCTCTGTGTACAGAAAGAGGTAGAATCCTGCCCTGCATGCCAGTGGGACCTTATATGAGGGTGAGAGATGAAAAGCTGGCGTGACAAGGCAGCCGGTGCCTTTCATTCACTCCCAACCTCTTGGAGCCAAGTTTCCAAATAACAGGGATGATAACTGCCCAGTGCAGCCCAAAGTCTTTTCTAAAGTTGCCTGGCGAAGAGCCAACTGACTATTACTTAGCTCTCTACAGAACAGCATGTACCAAGCCAGATTGCTGTCTTTCAGTGTGTGGGTGGATTAGCTGCTACCTAACATGATAGGGTAGGCCCCTTTCCAGTTTGCACCAGCCCCCTGCTCAGTACCTTCTCCATGGTCAACAGAGCCTCATTTCTCTGGGAGGCTGAATTTGCTTAGATGAGATGGCAGGGGCCAGAGGAGGAAGCATAACCCACTGCCTCCTGCCGTCAAAGTTCCCAATGGCTTTTGGAAACATATAATAATGAAATGCCTCCAGAAGGGGTATGTAGGCTGAATAACTAAATATTTTCTTTTGATAGCAGGCACAGGATACAGAATCAATTATCAGTGAAGAACTCTTGCTTCTGCTGTATATACTCTATTTTAGGCCAGTAATATAAAAGGAAAGAAAGTCTAAACTTCTGATAAGCATATAGATTCCTTGAGCTTTTGCTGAAGGCCAAGAAAGTCATTGCAAGTGCCTGAACAGGAAGCAAGGCCTCATGGATTCTAGGTTCAACCTGATGGTTAAGTTGCTGTGTGATCTTAGGCAAGTTACTTTACCATTCTGGGCCTCAGCCTCATTACATTTAAAATAAAAGATTTATTCATTTGGGAAAGCTGTTGTTGTTGTCCAGTTGCTAAGTCATGTCCAACTCTTTGCAACCCCATGACTAGAACATGCCAGGCTTCCCTGTCCTTTACTATCTCCTGGAGTTTGTTCAAACTCAAGTCCACTGAGTCAGAGATGCCATCCAACCATCTCATCCTGTGTCACCCCCTTCTCCTCCTGCCCTCAAAGTAAATACAGTATATAGGAACTCTATATTTTTGCAACTATTCTGTATGTCTAAAGTTATTTTAAAATAAAAAGCCTTCCTAAAATGTGAAGGGGGTTATCTCCAGGATCTTTTACAACTCTAAACTGTGATTCTATGTTCTTATTTATCTCCCTTCAAGTGAAAGTAATTTTCCAGCTTTCCAAATATATACCAAAGCAGAATTTTCAGATCCACTCACTACCACAGACAAGATGTTAAGTAACCCAAGCACAAACCTATTTTCTGCTTTTAACATATTCTGGGCAAAAACTGAATTCTCCAAAAGCATATTAAAAACATTCCATCCATATCCTCTTTGTTCTTGCAAACAAATTCATCCAGTTGGGAAAAGCTGTTTCTGGCAGTCCATGATTACTGAATCTCAATTTTTCCCTAGCAACTGGGCTAATTATAACTGCAGCTACCTGGTAACAGCACTAGGTTTTCCTGACATTGGCTGGCAGTCTTAAAGCCATCTCAGTTCTACTGGCACCTTACTTCCTGAGTCAGCATCAGGGGGACTGGGAGAAGGGAAGTGGCTATCTTAGCTAGGGTGAGAGTATCCAAAGATTTGGCTGCTCAAAATCACAGAACTGCAGAGCTGGGAGAGATGTCAGTGTCAATCCCAGTCTGGCCCACACATTTTATACATTAAGAACCAAAGACCCAGAAAAAGCAACTTGTCAAAGCCAGAAACCTGGCTGTCTTCTTGGTTCCTTTCCCTCCACTCTCTTCCATTACCAAGTCCTACAGATATTTTACCTCCCAAACATTTCACAGACCAGCTCCCTCCCCTCCATTCCTACTGCCACGGCCTTCATCTAGGCCCACATCATCTCTTGGTTGGTCTCTCTGTTCTCCTGACTTCCTGCCATATCATCCTTGAATCCATCTTCCTCTCCCACCAGAAGGATCTAGCATGTTTCCTGCTTAAGTATGGAGTCCTGCCCCAAGGCCACAGGTGCGAGGCCTTGTACCAAGGCCACAGAACCAGAGCCCAGAGCCAAGGTCACCTCTGAAGCTGACTGAGCCCTCTGTAACTGTTGCCAAAAGCCCTGGTGATCAGCAGGCTTCCTGACTCCAAATTAGGCAAAAATGCCCACTCCAGTAGTCATCCAGTAGTGCCCTAACCAATCACCTAATGCCAACCTTCCAGCAGGAATTTTGTCCAGAGGCTACAAAAACTGCCTACTAACCTATGAAAAGCATCGACTTTCCCTGATCTGTCAGGAGGTTGGCCCGCTGTGATCGCAGTGCCCACATTATCTCTGCTCTTTGTTCTTAATAAACTCACTCCCTTCTGAACTGCTCTGTGTCTGGAAATTCTTTTCCAACCCACTTTTGGACTGTCTCAACATTAAGGCCCATAAATGACTTCCTACCTGCTCTCCTCAGGATGAAGTCTACAGTCTTTAAAGCAGCACAAAGGATTATGTCCATCATACCCTTCAGCCTCATTGTACGTTGAGAACTCGAATTTAGCAACAAAAGACCACTTAGAATTCTCCATACACACACATACTATGTGGTTTCTTGTCTTTAAGCTTTTGCTTCTTTGCTTTTACCACCTCCTCTCTCCCACTGACTAACCAATGCTTACTCTCCTTTGAAGACAAAGCTCAGGGGTCCTCAATGAATCCTTTGTAGATTTTCCTTCAGTCTATTCTATTCAGCTGGGTTAGAGAGGCCTCATTTGAGTTCTTTATACTCATACGATCTCTATCACTGCCTCCTATCAGACTCTGTTATCACTTGTGTCTTATGCATGTTTGAAGCCCCAACTTCTAGCACAGTACTTGGAATATAGTAGGTGCCAAAATAATGTTTATTAATGCATGAATGGATGAATCCAAAGCTCCCATTATCTGTCTCCTGCTTACCTTTCCAGTCTCATCTTAAACCACCACAAGTTCTATTCATATTGAAAGATCTGAAGTGTGCTAAGCATGCAATGCTTTTTCATGCTTTCAGAGTGTTAGTCGCTCAGTCATGTCTGACTCTTTGCAACTCTGCCAGGCTATAGCCCACCAGGCTCCCCTGAGTATGGGATTTTCCAGGCAAGAATACTGGAGTGGGTTGCCATTTCCTTCTTCAGGGGATCTTCCCAATCCAGGGATCAAACCCAGTTCTCCCAAATTGCAGGCAGACTCTTTACTGTCTGAGCCACCAATCCCCTTTTTAAACTTCTATGCCCTTGTAAATACTGTTTCTTCTGCCTGAAATGCTTTATCCCATTCCTTGTTCTATTATTTCTTACGATTCAATGCAAACTTCACATGCTTGGCAAGGACTTTCTTGGAGAAATTAATTATCATCCTTAGTATTATAGAACAATTGGTACATACCTCTATGGTAGCCCTTATTATACCATTTTTATGTATTTATTGATAACTTTCTCCACCAGTACTTAGCATAGTAGCACTGGCATACAGTAGTCAGTAGATATTTGAAATCCTGAACGAATGTGTACAGACATGAGTAAATGAATGGCTAAGGTGATAATATAAACAAAGTAAACATTTGAGATGGGAATTTAAAATGTCTATTTTTTCAACTATATCATGCTGCTTTTATCAGTGTGTAAACATGAATACACATAGCTAAGAAGAAGTGGCTTCGTGATAAGATCATGTAGAAGTATAAATTATATGGACATAGTTAAGAAGCTAGTTGAAAGTGGTTTAAAATTAAATGAGGCTTCAGATTTAGTTTTAGATTTGTTTCCTAGTGGTTGAAAGAATAAGTCTTAAATATTCAAAGGAACAAAATTTCTCTTCCCAAAACTCTTCAAAGTATTATGACATCTAATTAAGAGCTCTTAAAAATGAGAAGAGTTGTGTTATGCAAACCAGGGGAAAAAGTTATTTTTGTTAGGGATTTCACAAAATTTTAAAGGGACTGTGACAATTATGGGAGAGTTGCTTTTAAAAAATTAAGTGGAAAATATACTTAATATAAAACTTGCTATTTTAACCATTTTTAAGCATACAGTTCAGTGACATTAAATACATTAATACTGTATAACCAACCATCTCCAGAACTTTTCCCCCGGGTTTATATCCATTAAACAATAAACCCCCAATTCCCTACCTCCCCACAGTCCCTGGCAACCACCATTCTCTGTCTCTATGAATCTGACTGCTCTGGGTCCTACAATAAGTAAAATCATATATTTATCCTTTTGTGACTAGTTTATTTTACTTGGTATAACATCCTTTAAGTTCATTCATGTGTCAGAGCTTCCTTCCTTGGCTAGGCAATATTCCATGGTATGTATACACAACATTTTGTTTATCCATTTATCTGTCAATGGATATTTAGGTTGCTTTTACCTTTTGGCTAATGTGAAAGGTGCTGCTATGAATGTGGATGTACAAAGATCTGTTCAAGTCCCTACTTTCACTTACTTTGGGTATATACCTAGAATTGGAATCGCTGCATCATATAATAATTCTATGTTCAATTTTTTGAAAAACTGTCACACTGTTTTCCACAGTAGTGACACCATTTCCCATTCCCAAGCAGCTATACACAGGGTTCCCACTTTCTCCACATCCTGACCAACACATGCTATTTTCTGTCTCTGTTTGGTTTTTACCAAAGCCATTTTAAAGGGGGTGAAGTTTTAAAAATTTTAACCAAAAACAAAAATACTGGTTACAACTATTTAATGAATGAAGTCTCCCTAATTTCTTCCTACTTCTACTCCCTCAAAGAGGAAATCACAAGCAAGGCTTCAAGAACCTCAGAAAGCAGAGAGTGAGGAGTCAGCACACACAGACTGTGTTCATACCAGACTTCTACAGAAGTGTTTAAAAATAGTTTGGCCAAAGTAGCCCTTATTTCTCTCTCTTTATTCACCTTTCCCCCTTCCTTACTATACGTATTTCTTAAAGTTCACATAAGTAAAATACAGGGGGAAAAAACTTAGCAGCTGACTGAACAAGGTATCCAACTATAAAAAGAAGACAGAGTCAGCTCTGTTAAATATAAGAAAACCACTCACTCTGCAACAGCAGCTGCAACAGTCACTTTAGACAGTAATCCGAGAAGGTATACACTCTCCAGGTATGCAGGGTAGCAATAATGCTTTACAGTGTTCGAACATCTAACACATTAAACAAGTCCACATATAGGGAGCAGGGCAGGACAGGAATTCATGCCTCCCTCTTAGGAAACAAGTTTCAATGAAGTTAAGAACCAGGCCAAGGAGATGTAGTGGGAGAAAGGTGGAGTCAGAATTCAAGTATTCTGAGTCTAAAACTTCTGTCCCTACATTTTTATATCCCTCAAAGATACTTGTCTTTCTGTAATCACCTTCCATTGGTTCAAGTCAAGGTTCCTAAATTATATGGCCTGATGGAGCTCCTTGGGACTTCACTGAACTTTTGGGGGCCTAGTCTGTACGTACACTATTACTCATCACATTTCCCAAAACCTAAAGACATCATGTTAGGACCAAAGAAAATTAGTCATTGAGCCAAAAAGAAATCCAATAAAGACAGTAAATCTTGAGATTCTCATATAAGGAAAAAAAGTATCACTATGTGGGCTGATTGACTGGAGACCAAACCAGTCAATCCTAAAGGAAGTCAACCCTGAATATTCATTGGAAGGATTGTTGCTGAAGCTGAGGCTCCAATACTTTGGCCACCTGGTGCAAAGAACCAACTCACTGGAAAAGACCCTGATGCTGGGAAAGATTGAGGGCAGGAGGAGAAGGGGACGACAGAGGATGAGATGGTTGGATGGCATCACCGACTCAATGGACATGAGTTTGAGCAAACTTCGGGAGATGGGGAAGGACAGGGAAGTCTGGTGTATTGCAGTCCATGAGGTCACAAAGAGTCGGAAACGACTGAGGACTGAACAGTAACAACAAATGTGGGGTGATGGATGTGAACTAGATTTACTGTGGTGATCATCTCATGATATATATGTGTGTGTATATATATCTATCTATATATATAGGATTGTTATGTTGTACACCTGAAACTAATGCAATGTTAATTATATCTCCATTAAAAAGAAACATAGGTCTTAAAAAATAAACTAAATAAGCTGAATTTAGAACCAGGCCAAACTACAAAGATGATAAAAAATTTTTAATTATAACCAATCATAGTTATAATAATAGTTTCTGTGAAAGCAAAGGACTTTGTATTATGACTAAAATATTTTATTTAAAAACTTAACAAACTCAGCCTTTCTTGTTTCCTGGGTTTTTTTAAAGAAACATTCATATTTGAGGGTGCCAGTAACTTTGCTGCTACAAAGACACTTGGATTACATAGTGTTATTTATACTTGGGCAAACTAAAATGAAGAATTGAGACAAATGGTCCCGAGTCTACTACTGAGGATGAACAAACTGATTTGGAATAAAAAATGGTCCAAATTGAACATGTTCAGTAATTGGACTGATGTGGATAACTTTGCCATCTCTCAGTTTGTCACAGCAGCAGCAAAAATTACATGACGGCTTACTACCGTGTGATAGGCATTGTGCTGATTTCAACTAATAGGCTCATAGGATCCTCCTTCAGACCCTGTAAGATAGAAAGTATTACAACACCCCCTTCAGCAAAGATAAATTCTAGTATTTATATAGCCAGTGGTAGAACCAAGATTTCATCTCAAGTGTGTCTTGTTCCTGACTCTTAGCGACTGCACTCAGTGACGGCAGAAGAGCAGGGATGATAAAAATTTGGTAGGCAAGTAAAGTCAGTGGGCTGTTTTAAAAACCTGGCTGCAGAAATAAGCTATGTATAAATATCAAAGTATTCTCAGGAAAAATATCCAGTCTCAAAAGAAGAGAAACCACAGCTCAAAGAAGTCAGGCAGTTTAAAGCCCACAAAACAAGAGAACACAACTCTTTCAACTCCTATCCTAAAGGCCAAAACCACTTTAACTTCCAACATGAATTATGTCACATTCAACACAGACTCTATTTGGTCCAGGATGATAACATTCAATTTCTAAGCAACAGGATCTGACCTTGTCAGATTTTAAATTCCATTCTTAGAATGGAAACCTTAAGTCTTTTTAAAAATGACCCTGAATAATAATAAATTCAAACAAGCTTAACAAGTAAGTAGTCATCATGTGGCAAAACACAGTGGATGGAGGTTTTAGTGTGCTGTTTGGGGATTGGGTGTTTACCACACAGCAGTGGATTTCATAAATTCCAGGGTTGGGCATATTTCTAGTGGCAGAACACTTGGCTATCATGAGAAGGTGCAGGATTAGATAATCAACAGCAACGAGGAAGTTCGCCAAGATGCCGCCCAGAAATTATTTACCAGAGCAGCTGCAGTTCAGAAATGCTAACACGCCAGTCTCCCTGGGAGTGGGCCATGCTCAGCTGTAGACCACTTACAGTTTTCTGACTTGACTTTGCTTCAGAATCAGGAGCTCTGTGTACTGCAATGATCTCTCCCTTCGGTGCTTTAGATATTGTCTACCCCACACTCTAAACCTACAATTAATATATGCAACCATGAGGGGGCGGTGGCATCTAATCATGTAGGTACATGCCCCAGTTGTTCTGTGCTGAGGGTACACAGCCTCCTCCTGTGTGTCTAGTCATTTACAAAAGTTAAAGGTAGTTTAACTTAAACACTCAACAAACAGTAGCCAGTCTCACAGAACCAATTCTTATGTTTAATTTAATACTATTTTATTTCTTAATTCTCTGAACAGCTTGAAAGAGAGAAACCCTTAACTCCTTTTACATTTACTTGCCTTGAAGTTGATACTTTTAGGTTTTTATATAACTAACTCTTACAACTTCTCTTAAAATTAAACAGCCTTGTAGCTTCCTTTACAATTAAGAATTGTGTATATCTACTTCAGTCTCTCCCTCAATTAGCTACATAAAGGAGGACTTACTACTTGGAAAGAGAAAGACAGAACCCTCTCTCTAGTCCTTTTCTCCTAAAGTTTCTCATACTTCCGTTCCCTATAGTCACCATGGTGAAATGCTTGCTTGTCTCTAAGACAGTATTTTTTACTCTTCAGTACAACTAACTCAAAAGTTTGCCATAGTAAACTATATGTAAAATGACAAAATAATTCCTATTCACAATAGAATTTTCTTACATGTTTCACAAATACTAGTTTTCTTTAAGTGAACCATGCATACAACACCCAAGTTAATTCAGATTAACTTAGTTGAGTATGATTTAATGCTTTTACTATATTCAAAGAAGAGTCCTTTCAACACTAAAGAAAAATCAAGCTAAGTTTAGCCACAGAACAGGGTTCTAAATTCTTATCTGAACTACCTGACTTACCATGTGACGCATCACATATCACTCTCCTTGTCTCTGCCAACATGGCTGCTAATTCATGGTCCTAACCTTGTGGGGTCACACAGGGACTAACACGGTTAAATGGGAAACATTCGCATGGGAATATGTGAGGGTGAGATTAAAAGAACCAAACTGCTTCATTTTTAAATATCATAGTAACTATTACTACTAGTAGGCATACAACTACTGCCCTCTCATATATGCATAATGCGATAAAGTTCACAAAGTGCTTTGATATATCTTATTTAATCATTATGGTGGCTATTTATTCATATTCTCAACCGATAACCTTCAGTGCCTATGGTGCTGTGTATTACTCTTAATGCCAGTTCTGCAGGAACTGGAAGAGGCTCAGAAGGGCTAAGTAACTCACCCAGGTCTCTGGTTGTCCAGGGCTCCTGATTTCTGGTTTTCTAATCCTTTATCCTTCTGTCAAAGTGGAACTCTCCTGATTTCTATCAATCCCTCATCACTACAAAGTGTGATAAGCTAATTTCAACTATGATATTAATGATGATAAAGGCTTTATGTGTTCTGCTTCCCAAATGAGGGCATGTTAACCTAAGCTGTTGGTGCTTCCCAAATAATCACAGCAAAATGGGATGAGTGATCTGACAGGTGAAAGGAATAAGAGGTATGATGAGAAGTGAAAGGAGGGAGTACAGAATACTCAAGTAGGCAGTAGTTGTATGCCTACTAGTAGTAATAGTTATTCGGAGAAGGCAATGGCACCCCACTCCAGTACTCTTGCCTGGAAAATCCCATGGATGGAGGAGCCTGGAAGGCTGCAGTCCACGGGGTCGCTGAGGGTCGGACATGACTGAGCGACTTCACTGTTACTTTTCACTTTCATGCATTGGGGAAGGAAATGGCAACCCACTCCAGTGTTCTTGCCTGGAGAATCCCAGGGATGGGGGAGCCTGGTGGGCTGCCATCTATGGGGTCGCACAGAGTCGGACATGATTGAAGTGACTTAGCAGCAGTAGCAGTAATAGTTATTATGATATTTAAAAACGGAGCAGTTTGGTTCTTTTAATCTCACCCTCCGATATTCCCATGCATGTGTTTCACATTTAACTGTGTTAGTCCCTTTGTGACCCCACAAGGTTTAAGATTCCCCAAACTATATGAGGCCAGCAGCTGCCTGATTACTCTGTTTTTATGACCAAAAAGAGATAGGGCCATTTTTACCACCTGTGTGGGACTCATGGTATTGTGTGCGCGTGCTAAGTTGCTTCAGTCGTGTCCAACTCTTTGCGACCCCATGGACTGTAGCCCCCGAGGCTCCTGTGTCCATGGGATTCTCCAGGCAAGAATACTGAAGTGGGTTGCCATGCCCTCTTCCAGGGGATCTTCCCCATGCAGGGATCAAACCCACGTCTCTTACATTTCCTTAACTGGCAGGCAGATTCTTTACCACTAGCACCACCTGAGAAACCTCATGGCAATACTGGAGTCTAACAAAAGGGTTGTCACTTCTGCATGTGACCATGTTCTCTTACCCCCGGACCATGCTCCCATGCAGCTTCTATAATCATTTTTTTTTGTTTTTGGTTGCACCACATGGTTTGTGGGATATTAGTTCCCCAACCAGGGATGGGAAGCACAGAGTCCTAACCATTGGACCGCCTAACAAGTCACTATAATCTTAATCACACTTCTCCAGGAAAGCAATGGTGCCCTCTCACACAGACCCAAAGTTTCCCTGAAGACTGTCTCCTTAGCTATTGCAGAGCAGAGGGTGAGACTAAATGAGATGAAATGACTCAAGCAGTCACTTGATTCAAGCTAAAAAAAATTCTAAGAAAGGATTTCTCTAAGAAAAATTATCTAAGAAATTGTCCCTTCCTTCTGCCTTGCTTTAGAGACAGTTAGTAGGAAAATTTTCCTTTCTCTGCACAGTGAGCAAATTTATTCACTATTCCTACTCCAAGACAAACACTGCTACTCATGCTCCCCTTCTTCCTCCCTCTGTTACCAACCCTCACTTGGCAATATCCTCCTTGACTACTGGCAGTTCCACCGAGGCACACTCACAAAAGTGAAAGTCGCTTAGTTGTATCCGACTTTTTGCGACTATAGTCCATGGAATTCTCCAGGCCAGATTACTGGAGAAGGGTAGCCTTTCCCTTCTCCAGAGGATCTTCCCAACCCAGGTCTCCTGCACTGAGGGCAGATTCTTTACCAGCTGAGCCACCAGGGAAGCCCACCTCACTATATAGCCACATAAAAGATGAAAGATGAGTCTGATCAATTTCAGGAAAATTCAGGTTAAAACACAGCAATCCAGGAAAGACATAAAATAGGGCTAAATGCCTCAGATTTAGCTGCTCATAATAGTTGAATTTACCAAAGAGTGGTTTGGGTCTCATGGATACCAGTTATTCCTCTGATCCAAAGAATTATCTAGCAGCCTGTAATGCATCCCAACCTTCTTCTCAACAGGACAGGGCACACATAGATAATGATAATATTCATACAGTCTTCTGGTGTGAACAGCTGGAGATTCAGGATCTCTGATAAAGTCAGAGGCCATCAGCTCCAGGTCACTCAGGCCGCTTCAGTTCCTGCTTGCCCAGACACTAAGGAAGCTAAGGAAACTAACATTGTGGCGTGGAAGCTTAATCCTTGTAAACCATAGCCTAACGTCCTCTTACCAAGGTGCTGCCTCACCCTCAACTCAGCCAATCCCCCCAGTCTTCCTTCCCCACCCCACTCATCCATCAATTAAGATGGCCCTCCCTTCCAGGGAAGCTGACATTCCCTCTCACACCCCACCCAAGGCCAACAGGCTGTTCATTCCATCAATACCCTTTCTTCACTCTAAGGTGAACTATTCCGAAAGATGAAAATGCCTAACATTCTGTCCTAGAAATTCATCTGAATAATCTTCAAAAACAAATCATGGATTTAAGGAATAGAAATGTCCTCCATCCCTGCCCTTTCCTCCATGGCATCATTTCCTGCCCCCATGCGCCAGCCAGAGCTAGAAGGCTCCCTGCTCTAAGCAGAGAATGGGACTTAAAAACTACAGCTTCAGTCTTCTCCAGGGGTTGTTTAAAAATGCTGGTTTCTGAGTTCCCCTTCCCTTACTAAATCAGAATCCCTGGGGGTGAGTCAGGAATGTAGCTATACTTATAAAGCAGCTCCCAAGGTGACTGCTCTCCACAGTTCCAGATCAGACTTTGGGAGCCTCTGATTTAATCCCACTCCCTATTTTTACAGAGTAGGAGAGCAGGAAATAAAAGAGGCGAAATGGGTTGTCCAAGGTCAGAAGGCGTGAAGGTGACCACAGCCGGCCCGGAACCGCCTCCCTCGCTCGTTCGCACAGCATGAGGAGGAACATAGGAACAACCCCCAGCATCTTGATGTGTCCTCACTGGCCCCTCGCCGCCCCAGCGGAGTGGCAGCTCCCCCAGCACTCACCCGCTTGTAGATGTCATCCCGGCTGGCCTCATACTTCTGCTGCATGCGCTCCTCCAGGAAGTAGATGCGCAGCTTGAGGCTGAAGTTCTCCTTCTTCAGGTCATTGAGGTGCTGGGACAGAGTGCGATATCCATTAGACATGGTGGGCAACCCATGGGGAGGAGCACGTGCCCGGTTGCCCCCCTCAGCCCAGGAACGTGGTGCAGCTGCACCGCGGCATGAAGCGAGCCGGCGGCCACACTGCGGGGCTACGGCGACATGGCCCTGGCGGCTGGCTGCCTCCCGCACTTGGGCCTGGGCTCGCTGCTCTGGGTGCTGGAGCGCGCCCGCTTTCCTTTTTTACCTCGGGAGATATTTGCGGAATCCCTGACAGAGGAACATGCTGCGTGAACTCAAACACAAGTGGTGTAACCTGACTCCTAGCTAGGACTCGGCTCTCACTCTTGCAGAGTCTCCCAGGCCCAACTGTAAGCAGTTAACAGTTTCTCCTAAAAGACAGGGGGGCTGACCCCCCAGAAGCTCCCAGGAAATGGGGAAGGGGAGTAATTCAAGGTGATGGTGGGATTGCAAGTTTACAAAATGGCCCACAGAATGGTGACCATGTATGGAATATCCCCCGCTTCCTATCAGGTGCAAATCTTCAAGAAGGACTCATCAGAGGGGTTTCTAATTTCCTTTGATATCCAGAGGCTCATCTCTAATCAGTTCCTTCCCAGGTTTTCTCCCTGGACCTTTCAAGCCTTGAGGCAGTTAGAGAAATGACCTTTCTTATCCTGCTCACCTCCCCCTACACCTGCGTGTGTGCATGTGTGTGTACGTGCCTATGCGTGCTCAGTCATGTCTGACTGTCTGCGACCCCATGGCTCCTCTGTCCATGGGATTTCCTAGGCAAGGATACTGGAATAGGTTGCTATTTCCTTCTCCAGGAGATCTTTCCAACCCAGGGATCAAACCTGTGTTTCCTGTACTGGCAGGCAGATTCTTTACCACTGAACTACCACTGGGAAGTCCACACACCTGAGCTACCTCCAAAGAAAGAGGCAATCTTCCAGTTCAGTGAAATCTTTGCACTCTCTACCAGCTACACCAGCTCCAAGAGGCAGGGTCAAAGGCTACTCCCTCTAAGGGATGAGGGAGAAAAAGAGGGTGGGAGGTGATAAAGGGAGGCGTCAGACTGGAGCCCAGAGATTTCACCCAGTCACTAGTTCTTAACTCCAGCACCTGCCAAGTGGAGCCAGGCACTCATCACCAGATCCTGCTCCTAAAGCAATTTAAGATCCTTGAATGACAGCTGCAACATTAGCAGGAAGTATTATTTATACCACACCACACAGGACATTGAAGGTGACTGGGAGACAACTCCACAGCACAGATACCAAACGCAGGTTCTCGGTTGCAATAATACTAGCGTGAAAAAAAAAAAACAACTTAATATTAACATTCAAAGTAAAGAAAACAAAAAGTTTATACTTAATTCAAGTAGTCATTTCCTCTCCACACTACCTGCTCTTCATTCATCTAATTCTTTATACATGATAATTCCAATAAACATCCCCTTTGTACACAGCAGGTGATACGCTGAACAAGAGGGATACAAAGATGAAGACAGTCCCAACCTTCCAAGAGATAGGTGGCCATATAGATATAGATGCATATGTTTTGAGCTTCCCAGGTGGCATGAGTGATAAAGAATCCAACTGCCAATGCAGCAGATGTAAAAGACGTGGGTTAATCCCCTGGAAGATGGCATGGCAACCTACTCCAGTATTCTTGCCTGGAGAATCCCATGGACAGAGGAGCCTGGGGTGCTACAGTTCATAGAGTTACAAAGAATCTAACATGACTTAAGTGGCTTAGCATGCACGTATGCATGTGTTTTACGCTATGGCCTGTGTTATTTAAACTTTTTACACTTCATACTGAAATCCAGTACATGCACACACACACACACAACTGAAGTACAAATTCCCCAAAGTAATGTTAACCAGCACTTTGTGGGATGGATGCACTTTGATATTTTCTATTCCATTTCTCTTTTTGGGAGTGACCCACTGAACTGATTTCAGTTCAGTTCAGTTCAGTCGCTCAGTCGTGTCTGACTCTTTGCAACCCCATGAATCGCAGCACGCCAGGCCTCCCTGTCCATCACCAACTCCCAGAGTTCACTCGGACTCACATCCATCGAGTCAGTGATGCCATCCAGCCATCTCATCCTCTGTCGTCCTCTTCTCCTCCTGCCCCCAATCCCTCCCAGCATCAGAGTCTTTTTCAATGAGTCAACTCTTCGCATGAGGTGGCCAAAGTACTGGAGTTTCAGCTTCAGCATCATTCCCTCCAAAGAAATCCCAGGGCTGATCTCCTTTAGAATGGACTGGTTGGATCTCCTTACAGTCCAAGGGACTCTCAAGAGTCTTCTCCAACACCACACTTCAAAAGCATCAATTCTTCAGCGCTCAGCCTTCTTCACAGTCCAACTCTCACATCCATATGTGACCACAGGAAAAACCATAGCCTTGACTAGACCAACCTTTGTTGGCAAAGTAATGTCTCTGCTTTTGAATATGCTATCTAGGTTGGTCATAACTTTCCTTCCAAGGAGTAAGTGTATTTTAATTTCATGGCTGCAGTCACCATCTGCAGTGATTTTGGAGCCCAAAAATATAAAGTCTGACACTGTTTCCACTGTTTCCCCATCTATTTCCCATGAAGTGATGGGACTGGATGCCACGATCTTCATTTTCTGAATGTTGAGCTAAAGCCAACTTTTTCACTCTCCTCTTTTACTTTCATCAAGAGGCTTTTTAGTTTCTCTTCACTTTCTGCCATAAAGGTGGTGTCATCTGCATATCTGAGGTTGTTGATATTTCTCCCGGCAATCTTGATTCCAGCTTGTATTTCTTCCAGTCCAGCGTTTCTCATGATGTACTCTGCATATAAGTTAAATAAGCAGGGTGACAATATAAAGCCTTGACGTACTCCTTTTCCTATTTGGAACCAGTCTGTTGTTCCATGTCCAGTTCTAACTGTTGCTTCCTGACCTGCATACAGATTTCTCAAGAGGCAGGTCAGGTGGAATTGATTTCAAGACCTACTAATAAATTTTGTCCTGAAGCTTTGAAAAATACTGAATCTATGGGAACCCAGAAGAAAGAGTGATTCATTTTAACTGGGATGGTGAGAGAAAGAAAGCTTCCACTAGAAGTTGCGTTTGCAATTTGCTTTGAAAGATAAAAAAAGTTGGAGAAAATAAAGTGGACTCAGGAGGCACAATTAGAACTGAGCATTCTCTCAAATCCTGGAGGAGGAAATGGCAACCCACTCCAGTATTCTTGCCTGGGAAATCCCATGGACAGAGGTGGCTGGCAGGCTGCAGTCCATGGGGGCCACAGAGAGATAGACATGACTGAGCATTTTCTCTTGAATGGATATGAATGATAAGCAGCAACACATTTCTTACCTAGACCACTAGTAACTTAAGACAATATAGTCTTCATTTTTTTAAAAATGCACATTTAAAATGCATTTAGCTGTTTCCATTAAATTGGTGCTTTTAGAATAAATGAATGTCATCTAGGCTTAGGTAGAGACAGTGAGGAAGAGAAAAGTCTAAAATTCAAAAAGATCCTTTTTCTGGTTCCAGCTCTGTTACTAAATAACTATATGACCTTGGGAGTACACTTCTCCAGAGGCCTAACTGTCCTCCTTTATAAAATGAAGTAGTTGAAACCAGGTGATTTTTAAGGCCTTTTCCTGGTCTAAGCTTCTAGAGGAATAACCTAGTTATTATTACCTCCATTTTGAATGTGCATGCATGCTTAGTCGCTCAGTCATGTCTGACTCTTTGCGACCCCATGGACTGTAACTTGCCAGGCTCCTCTGTCCATGGGATTCTCCAGGCAAGAATACTGGAGTGGGTTGCCATTCCCTTCTTCAGAGGATCTTCCTGATCCAGGGATCGAACCCACATCTCCTGCATTGCAGGAGGATACTTTACTGCCTGAGCCATGAGGGAAGACCCCATTTTGCACAGGGGAACCAGATACCAGATTCTAGATTAGTGTTTAATCATGCTTTTGATGTCTACTTGGATTCTTTCATCATGTAAGATAATTAAATAGAAACTTTATGGAAAGTAAAATTGAATATGAATACAGGTGTTCTTATCCAACCTAGGTATTTCTTTCTTCACATTAACCCTATTTCCTCTTGAACTCTGTAATCCCTTGTTCTTTTCCTATCCCTCTAGCCTCTTCTGTGTTGTTATTGTTTTTTAATTTCCTGGCTCTTTAATGCTATTGCTTAAATGACAAGTAGTCCTTAGCCTTCTGATTTTTTTCTTTCCACATTTTCTCCCTTAGAGATTTTGTCCACTTTTAGGGGTATCATTTTTGCCTCCCAAACAGTCCCCAAATCCCAAACCAAGCTGTCTCACCCAAGATCTAGCCCTATATAGGCAACCAACTCTTTGCTAGTTAGTTCAACTTGAATATGCCATTCCTACAACATTCCCACAATAATCCACAAAAGCAAAAACTTTTGCAACAGTTATCTATCCTCTCCGACAGAATTCATCCAGCCATCTCTTCTTATTACAGCTAGAAAAACTCCATTATTTTGAAAACATTATTGTCAAAACTTAAGTCTTACTTAAAACCCCTTCACAGGCATCTCGTCACTACTAGCATAAAAGAAAAACCATCACAGCCTCTCAAGACAGCTTGCCTCTCACTTAAGTCCTTTTTTCAAGTTCATATTTCACTCAAAGGCCTCCCTGCTAGCCAGACTGGAAAAATTTTCCTCTTGAGCACTTAAGGCAAATATTAACATTTGGCAATACCTCATGGTATAGCTCTTCTACTGTCCTGCAGGTTTATTTACACATTTTAGAGCTTTTAACTGTTCATGTGTCTAACTATTGAGTTAGCCAAAAAATTCATTCAGGATTGTTCATAACATCTTATAGAAAAACCCCAATGAACTTTTGACCAACCCGATAGTCTGTAAGCTGCTCAAGGGTCAATGACTGAAATGTCTTTCTACATTCTTTCAGCTCCCACAATTGCCAAGAAGACCTCTCCAGTTCATTCATCCCACTGTACAGTATACAATCAGCTCAATCAGACTAGAGTGTCTTGAGGGCTGGCAAGGCATACTTTGTGTCTTCATATTCTCATTGCAGAATATTTAGGAAGTACTCCCTAAATATTTGTTAAGTAGGGCTTCCCTGGTAGCTCAGTTGGTAAAGAATCCACCTGCAATGCAGGAGACCCTGGTTCAATTCCTGGGTCAGGAAGATCCGCTGGAGAAGAGACAGGCTGCCCACTCCAGTATTCTTGGGCTTCCCTTGTGGCTCAGCTGGTAAAGAATCCGCCTGCAATGCTGGAGACCTGGGTTGGGAAGATCCCCTGGAGAAGGGAAAGGCTACCCACTTCAGTATTCTGGCCTAGAGAATTCCATGGACTGTATAGTCCATCGGGTCACAGTGAGTTGGACATGACTGAGCGACTTTCAGTTCACTTCAATGAACAGGTAAGTATTGTATATATATTTCTTTTTTGCTGATTTGATCTGTTTAATATGGGCTAGCTTGCTTATATTATTTTCATAGTTTTCCAATAATATAAAAAAGTTGGTTTTAATGGTTCCAAAGAAACTACATCTTCTAGAGTGATGACTAGAAAAGTGATGTTTTATTTACTTAAATTTCTAAGTTTATATGCCCATCTTGATCTTTCTCCTGAATTCCAGTCTATATCTAACTTCCTAGTAGAAATCTCCAGTTGAATACAGATATCTCACACTCATGATATATAAAGCTGAATTCCTGATTTTTCCCAGCACATGTTTCTTCCTCTTTGGATTGCATTTCAGTTTGTAATCACCAATATTTGGAGTTGTTTGGGCCCCAAACTTTGAATTATTCTTAACCCTTCTTTTTCACACACATCGTCTCATCTGTCTATGCTGCTGCTGCTGCTAAGTCATTTCAGTCGTGTCCAACTCTGTGTGACCCCATAGATGGCAGCCCACCAGGCTCCCCCGTCCCTGGGATTCTCCAGGCAAGAACACTGGAGTGGGTTGCCATTTCCTTCTCCAATGTGTGAAAGTGAAAAGTGAAAGTGAAGTCACTCAGTCGTGTCCGACTCTTAGCGACCCCATGGACTGCAGCCTACTAGGCTTCTCCATCCATGGGATTTTCCAGGCAAGAGTACTGGAGTGGGATGCCATTGCCTTCTCCATCATCTGTCTATAAATCTGCCTAATTCTACTTTTAATACATACAGAGAATCTATCTGCCACCACTGCCGCTGGTACCTTTGCCACTCTGGCCCAAGATACTGTGATCTTTCCCTTAAGCTAATTTTTTTAAAGTGCTTTTATTTATTTAATATTTATTTGGCTGTGCTGGGTCTTAGTCGTGGCATGCAGAATCATTAATTGTGGCATGTGGTATCTAGTTCCCTGAACAGGGATTGAATGCAGGTCCCCTGCACTGGGAGCCCAGAGTCTTAGCCACTGGACACCAGGGAAGTCCCTCCCCTAAGCTATTTGAATAGTCCTTTAACTGGTCTCCCTGCTCCCACCCTTGCTCCCCTAATAGCAGTGATACTTAGCAGAGCAGCCACAGTGAGCCTTTTAAGATATCAGATTACTCCTCTGCTGGAAACCACCAGTGGCTTCCTATCTAACTAAGGCTGAAAGGCTAAATCTGTTCATTAGCCCATAAGGCTCAAGGCCCTGAGTAATATGGAGCCCCTCTCCTGCCCTCTCTTTTACTTTTTTTCCCTGCTACTCTCCCCCTACATACCCTCCTCCAGCCACATGGTTTATCTGCTGTTTCTCAAAAATACCAAAATACCCCCTCCCTCTCAGGGCCTTTCAGCTAATTGATCCTTCTGAATGGCATGGTTTCTTTAGTTATCTGCATGATTCTCTTCCTCACTCTCTTCAAGTCTTGGATCAAATGTCACTTCCTCAATGAGGTGACCACCCTATTTAAAATTGTAGCTCACCCTATGCCTCACCCCAGTCCTCCATTATTTCCTTCACTGTTTCTTTAATCCCATAGCATTATCATCTTCTAACATACTGTATTTACTTATTTTCTTTCTTGTCTGTCTCTCCCACTAGCATGCAAACTCCATGAGAAAGCCAGGATTTGGGCCTGTTTTGTTCACTTCTATGTTGTCTGTATCCAGAATAGTGCCTGGCACATAGTAGGTGCTCAAAAATACTTGTTGAATAAAAGAATGGATGAATAACTAATGCTGACTTTGACCTCACTGGATTTAATCTTAATAGAACGTAACGTGTATACAAGATTCCACAGTTCTTGTAGGATGAAGAACATAGCTAAAGGTAATTTTATAAGTAAAATAAATTATTCTAACAGGCTAATTTTAATACACAAGACAGAATCTGAAGTGTGAACAAGTGTTCTGAAGAAATGGGGAATAATATTACATATGACAAATAACAATCAAAGGAGAGTACTGGAGTGGGGTGCCATTGCCTTCTCCGCAAAGGATAGTATAAACTATACAAATAGCAAAAACTACAGAAATTAGGAAAAAGAGGCTACCGGAGAAGGTTCCAGAGAGGAATGACATTTTAGCTCACCTTAAAGGATGAATCAAGTTTGTATAGACTAGAGGGAGAATACAAGGCAAGCTAGGTGGGTAGAACATAAGCAGTGGTGCAGATGACCAACTGGACTGAAACAAAGGGCACAGGCCATCCTGTGTGGGGGACAGAGAAGATAGGAAGTAAAGAACCATTTCAGAAAGATATCGAAAGTCAGGATGAGGAGTCCAACTTTGTTCCTTTAGGCAGATCCTGGCTCTCAGTTCGGAGTAGGCAATGGCACCCCACTCCAGTACTCTTGCCTGGAAAATCCCATGGACGGAGGAGCATGGTAGGCTGCAGTCTGTGGGGTTGCTAAGAGTCAGACACGACTGAGCAACTTCACCTTCACTTTTCACTTTCATGCATTGGAGAAGGAAATGGCAACCCACTCCAGTGTTCTTGCCTGGAGAATCCCAGGGACGGGGGAGCCTGGTAGGCTGCCGTCTATGGGGTCACACAGAGTCGGGCAAAACTGAAGCGACTTAGCAGCAACAGTTTGAACAAAGGGTGAGGAGGGAGGCAGTTGCCAGAGGGCCAGGAACCTCTTACTAGGAAGACTGTTTATTTGCTTACTGTTTATATTTTATTTTACTTGTTTGTGTTTTGTGGCTTTAACAAACAAAAAACACACCTGGGCTGCACACTAGACTTTCTCACTCAGGTCTCTCAGACCTTTGGATAAGCTTTGCACTGCTAAGGAAACAAGCACATGCAGGTTCTTGAACACAGGGCAATGCCTCTGTCTTTGTTCTTCCTTTTGTACATAGTACATCAAAAATCTTTACTCTTCTCTCAAAATATGTTTTCCAAACATTAATGGCTCTCCCCTGCTCTTTTCTTAATTTCTCCTTCCCACTGCTTCTTAATGTATTAGACCAGACTGGAAATAAGACTTTACTAAGAACTCGGTCAATGCCAACAATAGTAGGAGATTACAACCCAGCTGTTGTATGTCATGCCCCATTAACATAACCAACTGTCAAGTCAGCCTTTAAAAAAAAAACTCAGCCTCACATTTGCTTAATCATATTCAGACCCCCCAGACAGTTCTTATAATGGAAATGCTTGAAGACATATTAATGTCTTAGCAATCCCTCTCCTAAAAATATAGTTCCACTTCACTAAAAATGATTAATCATCTTAATTGGCACATTCTTTTCAAATATAATAAAACTTCTGCAACTTAAACTCCACTAATTTGATACCTGTGATAATTCATATCTTTACATTTCATGAAAACAAAAAAATTCTTAAATAAGTTAATATGGTAAGCAGAGGAACAGGAGAATCATTTTTAAGTAACCCTTGATATTTTATCAATGCTGTCCACTTACAAACTGGCGATAAATGTTATCACTATTATATATATTTATCTAAGTGGGGTAACACAGAATTGTGGAAAAAGCAATGCCTTTCGAACCAAGGACATCTGGGTTCACATCTCAGTTCTGCAATTTTCTACTTGTGTGACTTCAAGAAAAATACTTAACAGTAATTAACTGTAGGAAAAATTCAGGAGATGGGATCCACATAGGTTATTAAGAGCGTTGCAATTATATCTGTACCATATTAGCAAAAATAATATATGTTAAAATTTAGATATTGGATACATGGGCAAATGTTTTCTTGTTTTTTGCATGTTCTATTGTTTTATTGTTTTATTGTTCTATTGTATGTTCAAATGTTTTATTGTTCTTTGTGAAAAGTCATTATTTTTAAAAAAAACTATTTTAGATGGAAAGAAACTAGGAATTGAAGGCAGCTTTCAATTAGATATAAGGATAAATTCTCTAGTGGAGTTGGATGTAATGAACTTATTGCCACCCTCCATCCATACATTCATACATCAAATATTTACTTAGTATAACATTATGAGAGATAGTAAATTTCCTGCCACAAAAAGGAGTCAACTGAAACTTAAGAACCACTTGTTGGGGATATTGTTAAAATCTTCACACATTCAGTTCAATTCAGTTCAGTCGCTCAGTTGTGTCCGACTCTTTGCGACCCCATGGACTGCGGCACTCCAGGCCTCCCTGTCCATCATCTTCACACATTAGCTAGGAGTTAGTTCTGGAAAGCTTTTAAGGTCCTTAGCTATCCTGAGGGTCTAGTCTGAAACCTATTTTCTCATAGAAACAATATTATCAAAGGCAGCACCAATGAGAGAGCTGTCACTTTTTGAAGAATCTCCGAGCATCCCACCAGCTCTCTCATGGCAGAGCCCTAAAAGGCAGCAGGAGTCTAACTGTTCACATTAAATGCTCTGGTTGCCTTGTGTGCAGGAAGAGAAAGAGGAGATTAGTGAGCATAAAAGACATACTTCCAAGATAAAATCAGCAACGACGACTAGGACCTAAGGATGACCCTCAGTAGACTTTGCTAACTATCATATTTTCAAAACAGCCCTATGGGAAAAATGGCTGGAGAGTAATAGAACCCTACTTGTTTTGAACTGGAGGGTAGGGATAGCAGGGATGTGGCAGGGAGAAGGAGGATGGTTTGTATCACATATAAATATTTTATTTATAATACATCTGTGTGTCTGTGAGTCCCTATGCTTTTTGGATAAAATCTAAGTTGAAGAAATACAAAAGTTTAGTTTCGGGCTGTTCTGAATGACTTTGACTTGTATTCCAAAATTAAGTCGATATAATTATACTATCTTCACAACAATCACTTGTATGGTATTTGACAATATACAAAACACTTCCATTACATGTATTATTTCATTTACCTTCACCACAACACTGTGAAGTAAGTGGGTTATCTATTATATCCATTTTGCACTCTAGGAAAGTAAGCTTATCTAGAAAGTGGAAGAGCACAGACTGCAACTTCCAATAGGCTGACCCGTATTTCATACTCAGGGTCTTCATCATGACACTAGAGACCCCTGTGACTCTAGGACTCCCCATGTGACTAATAAGGTCTGTCTACTTCTACACCAGGTACCTTCATCTTTTCAAAATGTATCCTTCATTATAAAGAATATTCCTGTGACCCCAGAGGATCTGAGTACCTGACCCTCTATGAAACATAGTTTTCTCCATTTTTCAAGATGAATAAACCAAAGCTAGTCCTCAAAGGATTAAATATGGGGTAACTACATGACCCAGAGAAGGCAATGGCACCCCACTCCAGTACTATTGCCTGGAAAATCCCATGGAAGGAGGAGCCTGGTAGGCTGCAGTCCATGGGGTCACTAAGAGTCGGACACGACTAAGTGACTTCACTTTCTCTTTTCACTTTCATGCATTGGAGAAGGAAATGGCAACCCGCTCCAGTGTTCTTGCCTGGAGAATCCCAGGGACAGGGGATCCTGGTGGGCTGCTGTCTATGGGGTCGCACAGAGTCAGACACAACTGAAGCGACTTAGCAGCAGCAGCAACTACGTGACCGAGAAATTCCACTTCTAGGTATACACCCAAGAGAAGTGACACATATGTCCACGTAAAATCTTGTATATGAATGTTCATAGAAGCATCATTCACCATAGTGAAAAAAAGCAGAAACATCCCAAATATACAAAAAGACTGAATATACACAGTTTAGTATATTCATATAATAGAACACTACTGACAGACTACAACACGAATGAACCTTGAAAACATTATTCTAATGTGAAATGAGCCAGGCACAGAGTCATATATTGTATGATTCTATTTATACAAAATTTTCAGACTAGACAAATACATAGAGAAATTAGATGAGTGGTTTCCAGGGCCTGGGGAAATAGGGAACAGGGAGTGACTAGTAATGGGTATGATGGTTTAGGGGGAGTGATGAAAACATCCTGAAACTAGATAGAGGGAACTGTTGCACAGCTCACTGAATACACAAAAGACATGGAACTGTACACTTTAAAAGGGTGAATCCTATGGTATGTAAATTATATATCAATAAAGCTGTTATTTTAAAAAAGAAGAAAAAAAACCAAAGCTGGGAGAAATAACATGTACAGTCCTTTACCTTTACAAAGTATTCTTTTATGATAAAGATCCAATTCAAGTTCAATTCAGTTCAAAGCAAATGATTTAGAACTGACCATTTCTAAATGTATATCAATCCTACTTAGATTATGGGGTCCTAACATAAAGACTAAATAAAGTATACTCTAAGTGGCCCTCACTATTAAATACTCATGGGTTACTATGTTCTATCAAAAGTTAGAATTGCACTCATTTCACACACTAGCAAGGTTATGCTCAAATTCTCCAAGCAAGGCTTCGAGAGTATGTGAACTGAGAACTTCCAGATGTTCAAGCTGGATTTAGAAAATCCAGAGGAACCAGAGATTAAATTGTCAACATTGACTGGATCATAGAAAAGGCAAGAGAATTCCAGAAAAACATCTACTTCTGCTTCATTGACTATGCATGCCAAAGCCTTTGTGTGGATCACAATAAACTGTGGAAAATTCTGAAAGAGATGGGAATATCAGACCACCTTACCTGCCTCCTGAGAAATCTGTATGCAGGTCAAGAAGCAACAGTTAGAACTGGACATGGACCAACAGACTGGTTGCATATCAGGAAAGAAGTACGTCAAGGCTGTATATTGTCACTCTGCTTATTTAACTTATATGCAGAATACATTATGTGAAATGCCGGGCTGGATGAAGCACAAACAGGAATCAAGACTTCCAGGAGAAATACCAATAATCTCAGATGTGCAGATGACACGACCCTTATGGCAGAAGACTAAGAGGAACTAAAGAGCCTCTTGATGAAAGTGAAAGAGGAGAGTGAAAAAGCTGCCTTAAAACTCAGAATTCAAAAAACTAAGATCATGGCATCCGGTCTCATCACTTCATGGCAAATAGATGAGGAAACAATGGAAACAGTGACAGACTTGGCCTCCAAAAGTCACTGTGGACAGTGACTGCAGCCATGAAATTAAAAGACACTTGCTCCTTGGAAAAAAAGCTACAATACACCTAGATAGGGTATTCAAAAGCAGTGTATTTTCTTGGGCTCCAAAATCACTGCCGATGGTGACTGCAGCCATGAAATTAAAAGATACCTGCTCCTTGGAAGAAAAGCTAGACAGCATATTAAAAAGCAGAGACATTACCTTGCCAACAAAGGTCCATATAGTCAAGGCTATGTTTTTCCAGTGGTCATGTATAGATGTGAGAGTGGGACCAAAAGAAGGCTGAGCACCAAAGAATTGATGCTTTTGAACTGTGGTGTTAGAGAAGACTCTTGAGAGTCCCTTGGACTGCAAGGAGACCCAACCAGTCCATCCTAAAGGAAATCACTCCTGAATATTCACTGGAAGGACTGATGCTGAAGTTGAAGCTCCAACACTTTGGCCACCTCATGCGAAGAGCTGACTCATTAGTAAAAACCCCGAGGCCTGGAAATATTGAAGGCAAGAGGAGAAGGGGACAACAGAGGATGGGATGGTTGGATGCATCACCAACTCAATGGACTTGAGTTTGAGCAGGCTTCGGGAGACGGTGAAGGACAGGGAAGACTGGTGTGCTGCAGTCCATGGGGTCGCCAAGACTTGGACATGACTCAGTGACTGAACAACGTCAACAATCAAAAATTAAAGTTTTGTTATATCCTTACATTAAAAGAGAAAGAACACACGGTCCACTTTATATTTTGACACAGGAGAAACATACTCATTAGGCTGCTCTGAAGAATATGCATAACTTTTGCAGAACATTCTAATAAGGAAAATGTCAATCAAAGTTGATTAACTTGGTCTTTCACCTCCACACAAGGTTTCTGTCCAGTGTTCCAGAAGTCAGCTGTTGATGCCTACCTCAGAAAGCAGACTGAGAACTCTACAAACATCTGGCTTTTTTTATTTTGGGTTGCAAAATAAATCATTCTTTTGAAACTCTGTTTCTGATATTTCAACGTAATTCCTGAAGTTCAGAGTTTTTTAAATGCCAAAATATTAACAATATCATTGTATTTTTTTTCCCCCTTAAACCCAGAAGCATACAAATACCCATCCTCTACACAACCTTTTCTTGAAATAACTGGCCTGATGGCAGGACAGCTAACAACAGAGCTGTTACATCAGGTCGATGAATAAACCCTGTCTTAGGCAATGTCATTGTGTAGTTAGGACAGGGGTTCCAGTGAAGTCTCTGCTGTTTTCCCCCACCATGGATACATACCCATATCACCTCCAATCCTGGAATAACACAGTGTCGTCATCATCACATTACAGCACTACCAACTATATAAAAACAAAACAAAACAAATAACAACTTCCCTGGTCACCAAAAATAAATGGCCCAGCCAGAAATAGTGCTGTCAGAGACAGTTAAATGAGCTCCATGCCAAAACAACAGTTGTGCTGCACTGATGCTGGGAGCTCCAAGAACTAGACTCCAAACTAGATTCTCCTGCAGTTTGGCCTGACCAACACCAGCAGGAATTACTTTTGCTTGTTTACAACTGGTTGGACCCAGAAAGATTGTTTGCTGAGCTTTTCATATTCAGGTCAGGGGGAATGTGTAAATTTATAGCCCCATTTACTTTTCTAAATTTTCATTAATTCTTTCTCCATTCTTCCCTAGCAAAGAAGGTGATTTTAAACACACAGTTAAGACTTTCTCTAGGCATAAGAATTGAGTTCAAAGTGATACCATGAACAACCATGGCTGTAACAATAAGGCTTTGACCGTAAGTTCAGAGTAAAGAGGGGGAGATAAAACCAACTTGAACTCCAGTCAACACTCTAGTGCTTCCGCTACGACAAAAAGCCTTCTGTTTCTGAACTTGCTCTCTGCTGCCTCCAGAACTTTTCATGGGTAGCAATGTAAGCCTGCAAAGTCATTCCTCTTCAATTTCCACTCAGCTTTGACTTCACTATCTCCAACTAGCCCCTAAGGACTTGATTTAGATATTACCTACTAAAGGAAGCCTGCGTGATGCTAAGTTGATTCAGTCATGTCTGACTCTGTGCGACACCATGGACTATGGCCTGCCAGGCCCCTGTCCATGGAATTCTCCAGGCAAGGATACTGGAGTGGGTTGCCATGCTCTCCTCCAGGAGATCTTCCCGACCCAGGGTTTGAACCTGCGTCTCTTACGTCTCCTGCATTGGCAGGTGGGTTCTTTACCACTGGTGCCACCTGGAAAGCACTACTAAAGGAAGCCTGCATGCATGCATGTTCAATCACTTTAGTCATGCCCGACTCTTTGCCACCCTATAGACTGTAGCCCTCCAGGCTCCTTTGTCCACGGGGATTCTCCAGGCAAGAATACTGGAGTGAGTTGCCATGCCTTCCTCCAGGGGATCTTACTGACCCAGGGATTAAAACTGCATCTCCTGCTTTGAGGGTGGATTTTTTACCATCGAGCCACCAGGGAAGCCCAAAGAAAGCCTATCTGATCCTAAAGTCTGGGTAACGGCCCCTCCTGAGTGTTTCCACAGCATTGTGATGATTAAATTTTGTTGTAATTGACTAATCTGTAAGCTTTGTAAGAGCAGGAACCATGTCAGCATATCCATTACTGTATCTGCAGTGCTTAAGACACTATGCTGTATATAGTAAGCATTTTAGAAATATTTGTTGAATAATTAGACAAATAAAGTGAACACACAAAATTTAGATAATACAAAAAGTACTAAAGAAGACAAAAAGCATGGCTAATCCTCTCACTCAGACCTAATCACTTTAAATATTTTGGTATATGTCCTTTCAGACATTTCTATTTTTTTCTCCCTCAAAAATGAGATCTTATAAATACTATGATATCACTTCTATGTGGAATCTAAAAAATACAACAAACTAGTAAATATAAAACAACACAAGGAGACTCATAGATATAGAGAACAAACTAGTAGTTATCAGTGGGGAGAGAAGGACAATATGGGGGTGAGGGAGTGAGAGATACAAACTGTTGGGTGTAAGATAGGCTCAAGGATGTATTGTACAAAATAGAGAAAATAGCCAATATTTTTAATAATGGGAATAATGGAAATTTTAAAATTGTATAAAAATGAAAAAAATTTAAATGAGATCTTATTTTATATAATACTCAAATTGTTGTTGTTGTTTATTCTTAAATTTGTAATTGTTATTACAGATATCCTTCCAAGCCAGTATATTGCTCTATGACGCTCTGTTACATGCGTATGTGTGTGTTAGCATTAGTCGCTTAGTTGTGTCTGACTCTTTGTGACCCCACAGACTATGGACCCCACCAGGCTCCTCTGTCCATGGAATTCTCCAGGCAAGAATACTGAAGTGGGTTCTCATTCCCTTCTCCAAGGGATCTTCCCAACTCAGGGATTGAACCCAGGTTTCCTGCAGTGTAGGCAGATTCTTTACCATCTGAGCCACCAGGAAATTCTGTTCCCTTAGATGTTATTTAAGTTAAATTTCGTGTAATTTAAATTTCTTATGTCCCTAATTAGAGTGTATACTCTCTGAGAATGGTAACTCATATACATGTCTGCATCATCTACAGCACTAAGAGTCACTCTTTTTATTTATAGTTCCTAAGAAAAAAAAATGATTCATTTGATGCCTATTTTTGGCAATGTTGCTTAGGAATGAAAGTTGCCCAAGTTTTGTGGGATGACTGTGTGGAATCCCTCTGAAAAGTCATGTTTAACAAGAAGAAAAATATTCTGTGCTTATGACTGCCAAAACGTTAGGATTTACTCTCCTTCCCTTCTCATCTAATAACTTTGTGAAAGTCTCAAGACAGTAGTCAAATGAATACCAGTATGCCTGGGGCACTGTAGTTTGAGGAAGATAAATGCCATTTAAAAATTTAAACAAGAAAAAAAGAAAATGCACTTAACCAGTAGCATTCATTTTCCAAGGGTATAATTACAGAGAAACTCAAGAAGCACTTGAAATGGCTTGACCTAAAGGCAGAAGTGACATGACCCAGATTCACTTAAACTAGAACACGAAACCCAGGATGTGGTAACTCAGATCTCCATGAAGGTAGAAAAGTTCCTTTTAGGACTCATCCCCACCTTCACACCAGACTTCAAGACCCAAATGGAAAAATCTGCCAGGATGGGTGGGGCCTCAACAGGCTGACTCACTGTGGTTGGATTCAGACTGCCTGGAAAAGCTAGCTTCAGACTATAATTAAGCAAACATTGCAGCTGGTCTAGCTGGCATTTTCATGTTAAAGACAACATTATTAGAGAATGTGTAAACAGGGGAGGGCAGTGGAGACCTCCTCTAGACCTTAAAACCACAGATACCCACTACCTCCATGGCTTTCCTGTAGCATTTGACATTTAATTCTCTGCATAAAACCAAACTGCACACATTTCACTAATGTAACCTCTCCTTCTGAATAGTCCTTTCATTTCCCTAAGAACCTTGACTCTTGGCATTACCTTGGCTCTGCCACTTTATACCTATATAGCTTTCATGGAGTTCTTTGAGTCTTGGTCTCCTCACTCATATAATGAATGTACTATAATATCTATCTCATAAGTTAGGAAAAGGAACTGAAGAAGAGCTGAAATAAAATACGTTAAGTGTCTAAAAAGTGTCTTGTTATTGTTTAGTTGCTAAGTTGTGTCCGACTCTTTTGCCTATACCCTCCTCAGAATTCTTTTATTACTCAGTGAATACTGAAGCAGAGGCCAGGGGAATACAAATACAATGTCAACACTTTTCAACAAGTTTAGCTTAGTTGATGAACATCTACTGAGCACTAACTGTGTACTCTGATTATGCTAAGTTCTAGAGACTATAAAAAGATGAACAAGAGGTTTCTCTGCCCTTGAACTGCCTAGAATCTAGGTATATACTTTGAGACTGGAGAATTAGGGTAGGCATCCTAAAGACAAACAAAGAAAAAACAGGCCCTGAACTAAAACTTGAAGGATAAGCAGGCTTTAACCAGGTAAAGAATAGGAGAGAAAAGGTATTCTAGGCAGAGGAAATAGCTGGAACAAAGACTGGGAAGTATGAAACAGCTTTTAATTGCAAGCAGTTCAAAATTACGGAATAGAAAGCATATGATAGAGAAATCAGTCCTGGGTGTTCATTGGAAGGACTGATGTTGAAGCTGAAACTCCAATATTTTGGCCACCTGATGCAAAGAGTTGACTCTTTTGAAAAGACCCTGATGTTGGGAAAGATTGAAGGCAGGAGGAGAAGGGGACAACAGAGGATGAGATGGTTGGATGCATCACTGACTCAATGGACATGAATTTAGGTAGACTCCAGGAGTTGGTGATGGACAGGGAGGCCTGGCGTGCTGTGGTTCATGGGGTTGCAAAGAGTTGGACATGACTGAGTGACTGAACTGAACTGAACTGATGGAGAATATTGGGAGATAAAATGGATTTACAATGTACCTGGGAAAGACGAAACTGCACTCTGTGCCCATCTAAATAGCAGGAGTTCATGACTCTAGTCCCATATGAGCCAGTACTTTCATTATCACCAACCAGAAAGTACTTACTGTTTTAGGTCACAACAAATGACAAGTATTCTCAGTGTATTATGAGACACTGGGTAAGTTCCTTTGTTACTCTGTGCCTTTATTTCCTTAGCTATAAATTGTGGTGATGATCATGCTTTCTTCAGAGGGTTGCCATGAGCATTAAATGAGATGATATTGTACATATTGATACTTAGAACCCTACTTCACACACAGGAAGTGATCAACACAGGTTAGCTAGTATTATCTATGTGCTGCTCCAGTCTCACTCATTCCAGAGATGCTGGGGATGGGCTGGGTGCTGTGATCAGTGAGAAAGCATACAGGAATGAATTTTTCTCAACACATGACTATGGCCATTTGACTTATGACTATGTAAAATAACCCAATCCCCTGTCAGGATGTGGTATATAAACTCTATGATTCTGAAAGTCACAATTTCTATGCGTCCTGGGTACCTCAATTATTTTTTTTTTCATTTTAATTGGAGGCTAATTACTTTACAATATTGTGGTGGTTTTTGCCATACATTCACATGAATCAGACATGGGTGTACATGTGTTCCCCATCCTGAACCTCCCCCCCACCTCCCTCCCCATCCCATCACTCAGGGTCATCCCAGTGCACCAGCCCTGAGCACCCTGTCTCATGCATCAAACCTGGAGTGGTGATCTATTTCACATATGATAATATACATGTTTCAATGCTATTCTCTCAAATCATACCACCCTCGCCTTCTCCCACAAAGTCCAAAAGTCTGTTCTTTACATCTGTGTCTCTTTTGCTGTCTCGCATATAGGGTTATCATTACCATCTTTCTAAATTCCATATATATGCATTAATATACTGTATTGGTATTTTTCTTTCTGACTTACTTCGCTCTATATAATAGGCTCCAGTTTCATCCACCTCATTAGAACTGATTCAAATGCATTCTTTTTAATAGCTGAGTAATATTCCATTGTGTATATGTACCACGGCTTTCTTATCCATTCGTCTGCCAATGGACATCTAGGTTGCTTCCATGTCCTGGGTATTGTAAACAGTGCTACGATGAACACTGGGGTACATGTGCCTCTTTCAATTCTGGTTTCCTTGGTGTGTATGCCCAGCGGTGGGATTGCTGGCAGTTCTATTTCCAGTTTTTAAAGGAATCTCCATACTGTTCTCCATAGTGGCTGTACTAGTTTGCATTCCTACCAACAGTGTAAGAGGGTTCCTTTTTCTCTGCACCTTCTCCAACATTTATTGTTTATAGACTTTTTGATAGCAGCCATTTTGACTGGCCTGAGATGGTACCTCATTGTGGTTTTGATTTGCATTTCTCTGATCATGAGTGATGTTGAGCATCTTTTCATGTATTTGTTAGCCATCTGTATGTTGTCTTTGAAGAAATGTCTGTTTAGTTCTTTGGGCCATTTTTGTTTAGGTCGCTTATTTTTCTGAAATTAAGCTGCAGGAGTTGCTTGTATATTTTTGAGATTAATTCTTTGTCAGTTGCTTTGTTTGCTATTATTTTCTCCCATTCGGAAGGCTGTCTTTTCACCTTGCTTATAGTTTCCTTTATTGTGCAAAAGCTTTTAAGTTTAATTAGGTCCCATTTGTTTATTTTTGCTTTTATTTCTATTACTCTGGGAGGTGGGTCATAGAGGATCCTGCTATGATTTACATCAGAGAGTGTTTTGCCTATGTTTTCCTCTAGGAGTTTTACAGTTTCTGGTCTTACATTTAGATCTTTAATCCATTTTGAGTTTATTTTTGTGTACAGTGTTAGAAAGTGTTCTAGTTTCATTCTTTTTCAAGTGATTGACCAGTTTTCCAAGCACCACTTGTTAAAGAGATTGTCTTTTCTCCATTGTATATTCTTGCCTCCTTTGTCAAAGATAAGGTGTCCATAGGTGCGTGGATTTATCTCTGGGCTTTCTATTTTGTTCCACTGACCTATGTTTCTGTCTTTGTGCCAGCACCACACTGTCTTGATGACTGTTGCTTTGTAGTAGAGCCTGAAGTCAGGCAGGTTGATTCCTCTAGTTCCATTCTTCTTTCTCAAGATTGCTTTGGCTCTTTGTTTTTTTTTTTTTTTTTTTGTATTTCCATACAAATTGTGAAATTATTTATTCTAGTTCTATGAAAAATACCGTTGGTAGCTTGATAGGGATTGCACTGAAGCTACAGATTGCTTTGGGTAGTATACTCATTTTCACTACATTGATTCTTCTGATCCATGAACATGGTATATTTCTCCATCTATTTGTGTCCTCTTTGATTTCTTTCATCAGTGTTTTATATTCCATATATAGATCTTTTTTTTTCTTTAGGTAGATTTATTCCTAAGTATTTTATTCTTTTCGTTGCAATGGTGAATGGAATTGTTTCCTTAATTTCTCTTTCTCTTCGCTCATTGTTAAGTGTATAGGAATGCAAGGGATTTCTGTGTGTTAATTTTATATCCTGCAACTTTACTATATTCACTGATTAGCTCTAGTAATTTTCTGGTGGAATCTTTAGGGTTTTCTATGTAGAGGATCATGTCATCTGCAAACAGTGAGAGTTTTACTTCTTCTTTTCCAATCTGGATTGCTTTTATTTCTTTTTCTTTTCTGACTGCTGTGGCTAAAACTTCCAAAACTATGTTGAATAGTAGTGGTGAGAGTGGGCATCCTTGCCTTCTTCCTGACTTTAGGAGAAATGCTTTCAATTTTTCACCCTTGAGGATAATGTTTGCTGTGGGTTTATCATATATGGCTTTTATTATGTTGAGGTATGTTCTTTCTATGCCTACTTTCTGGAGGGTTTTTATCATAAATGGATGTTCACTTTTGTCAAAGGCTTTCTCTGCATCTATTGAGATAATCATATGGTTTTTAATCTTTCAATTTGTTAATATGGTGTGTCACATTGATTGATTTGTGAATATTGAAGAATCCTTGCATCCCTGGGATAAAGCCCACTTGGTCATGATGTATGATCTTTTTAATAGGTTGTTGGATTCTGTTTGCTAGGATTTTGTTAAGGATTTTTGCATCTTGTTCATCAGTGATATTGGCCTGTAGTTTTCTTTTTTGTGGCATCTTTGTCTGGTTTTGGTATTAGGGTGATGGTGGTCTCATAGAGTGAGTTTGGAAGTTTACCTTCCTCTGCAATTTTATGGAAGAGTTTGAGTAGGATAGGTGTTAGCTCTTCTCTAAATTTTTGGTAGAATTCTGCTGTGAAGCCATCTGGTCCTGGGCTTTTTGGGTCCCTCATTTAAAAACAGGGACAATGATGCTTGTTTCATGTAGGTGCTTAAAGACAAAATAAGGCAATTTATTTTGAGAGGCACTTAGCCCACTTCTCAAATCTACAGTTCTGGAAAGAACAGAAATCAGTCCATCAATGTATCCTCTGGCAATGGGGCAGAGAGGGGAGTGTCTTTACAACAAATCTGATGGGGACTTCCTGGTGGTCCAATGGCTAAGACTCTGTCAGGGAACTAGATCCCTTGTGCTGCAACGAAGTCCTGGCACAGTCAAATAAATGAATAAATAAATATTAAAAAAATAATAAAACAAAGTTGACAAGGTTTAAAATTAACTCACTCATTCAAAAAGTACAAATGAAGCATATATACTAAGCAAAACTCTTTTTACCATAGGAAACAACACCTGTTAATTTACACCTACCAAAGTAAAGTTGAATAGGCTTACCTGTGTCACTGTTTCTGACCCCCTCGCCCTGACCATCCTTCTCTACCCACTCATACTGTTGGTCGGGGACAGAGAATGCAAGAAAAGGGAAGAAATGGTATCTTGGAAGCTCTGTTCCCTTTGCCCCTTCTTCCTGCATCAACATTTTGAAGAAAGATGCTGTCACTTCCACTCATTAATTGACCAATGATGTATTTTCCATAATGTACCAGTATTTACATTTTTAGTTTATTATTGCTTACTCTGGAATCAAAGGCTCTTTCCCCTAGAATTTCCTACATCAACAAATATTTCAGAAGCCATCATATTACTGATCAATTATTTTTTACTGATTAAGTACCTTTACTATTACTTCTTTCCTTGCTCCAAGTCTCCTTCTTTACCTCCCTTGACTAAGTCTGTTCAGGCTGCTTTAGGGAAATCCCACAGACTAGGCAGCTTGTAAACAACTGAAGTTTATTTCTCACAGTTCTGGAGCCTAGCTGTCTAAGATCATGGTTACAGCCTGGCCAGGGGAGGGTTCTCTTCTGGGTCACAGATGTCTCCTTGTATCCTCCATGGTGGAAGGGGCTAGGGATCTCTCTGGAGCATTTTTTTTTTTTTTTTAGTGCGAAAAGTGAGATCTTTATTTACATGTTTTCTTCCATTATGAATGTGGACAGCAGTGGCAGAGACTGTTTCTACAGAAATTGAAGATATTTTCATGATGCATTACTATTGTTGTAGATCTCAAAATGACATTTAATACCCACCATTACTTAAGTTTAATTATTAGGTACGCTGGTAGACATTGTTATTTAAAGATTAACAAAGAAGCACATATATTACTGTATCATACATTTGTACCTTTTATATTTCTGATAATTATAATTCAGTATAATTGGAGCCTCTTTTATAGGGACTAATCTCATCCATGAGTGCTCCCCCGTCATGACTTAAGCACCTTCCAAAGGCCCCACCTCCCAGTGCCATCATCTCTAAGGGTCTGGATCTCAACATATGAATTTGAGGGAACACAAACATTCAGACCATAGCATCCATCTAGCCCAGTCGATTTATGAATCTACTTCTCTTCCTTTCACCCAAATTTCCCCTCCATCTGGAATATTATCATCTCCTCTGATTGGTAAAAATCTAATTTGGATTTTAAGACCTCACTCAATGTGCAGCCCCCAGGAGATGTGTCCTCTGACTGGCCACCCTTCTCTGTCCTTTAATAAAATTAAACATTCTCTCTCAAGATCTCAGAGTACACTGTCCTTATCTTATGATAAGGACACCTTGTATTATACTTAATGCCATGTCTGTACTTCCTAGTAGATTATAACTAAGGATATAAATGGCATTTTATTTACAATGGTCAAGTGTTTGTTGCAGGATAACTGAAGTCAGGATGGTGTCATGGTCTGAATGCACAAGCCCCCTAATTCATATGCTGAAATCCTACTCCTTGTGGACGATAGTACTGTATTAGGAAATAGGCCTTTGGGATTAGTATCTTATAAAAGAAACTTCAGAGAGATCTCTAACGCCTTCTGCCAGGTAAGAAAATAGTGAGAAGGCATCAGCTATGAACCAATAAAGGGACCTCACCAGAAGGTAACCATGACAGTGAAAGTGTTAGTGGCTCAGTCGTGTCAGATTCTTTGCAACCTCATGGACTGTAGCCCACCAGACTCTTCTGTCCATGGAATTCCCCAGGCAAGAGTACTGGAGTGGGCTGCCATTCCCTTCTCCAGGGGATCTTCCCAATCTGGGGATCGAACCTGAGTCTCCTGCATGGCAGGTGAATTCTTTATCATCTGAGCCACCATGCTGGTGCCCCATTCTTGGACTTTCAGCCTTCAAGACTTTGAGAAATAAAGTTTTGTTATTTGTAAGCTGCCCAGTCTCAGTTATAGCAGCCTGAGTGGACTAAGACAGATGGATTCCTGACAGCTCAGCCCAGGCCTGTATCCCCTGGATGTTTGCTTCATGCTCTGAAGGAGCCGACCCTTCTCTGGCACAAAACATTCAACATTAGTATTTCCCTTTCCCCTTTCCCCTTTCCAAGTATAGCTCTCAATTTTTATCCCAAGGCTACTGAATGCATGATTTAAACTTTAGAGAAATATCATGTTATTTAGAGTTTTAGGGTAGAACACTGGAATGTGTCCCTCTCCCTCCTACACTTCTTTTCTAACTAATTTCTCCTCTAAATTTCAAATCCTTTCATGGAGATTCTTCATACAGCAGGTGCTATCATTCAAAGTCTACAGAATGGATGGATGGATGAATGGATCTAAGAATGAACAGACCTGTGAGCAGGACACAGCTTGGTTTACTGACAATGACCTTTCTGACAAGTATGTATGTTGTAGCCTTTCTGTTATTTACTTAGTGCTTGATACGTAGAGGAGAGATATTTAAGATATATCTCTTACTGGCCTTTTCTCTTCATCTTTGCATCAAGTGCTCCAACACTTTGGCCACCTGATGTAAAGAGCTGACTTATTGGAAAAGACTCTAATGCTGGGAAAGACTGAATGCAAAAGGAGAAGAGGGCAGCAGAGCATGAGATGGTTAGATAGCATCACTGACTCAATGGACATGAATCTGAACAAACTCCAAGAGATAGTGGAGGACAGAGGAGCCTGGCGAGCTACAGTCCATGGGGTCACAAGGAGTCAGACATGACTTAGTGACTGAAAAACAACAACTGTATCCTAGCTTGACTTCTGTCAATGGTTCCCAGCATTGAGCAGTAAAGACTAATCAGCAATATTAGACCTGAATGCTAAGAGAAAAAGACTTAGGACTCCACAGCTGAAAGTCAGCTGACCCCTGCTCATCAACCAGCTCAGCCTATTATTTTGTCCTCTCTCACAGCATCCGGCCATCCATCCTATCAGTGGAAGTGACATCCTTCATTTCTACAGGCCAAATCACCACTCAACCCCAAGGCACATGCAGGCAGACTGCCTTTCAGAGAGCACCCACACAGCTTTGAGAGGTGCTGCAGGTTGCGCTAGTGGTAAAGAACCCACCTGCCAATGCAGGAGACGTAAGAGACGCTGGTTCGATCCCTGGGTCGGGAAGATCCCCTGGAGGAGGGCATGGCAACCCACTCCAGTATTCTTGCCTGGAGAATCCCTTGGACAGAGGAGCCTGGGGGGCTATAGTCCATATGGTCGCAAAGAGTCAGACACGACTGAAGCAATTTAACATGCACAGAACACACACACACAGCTCTGCTCACCCTTTCTGCACTGCAGCAGATGCAAAAGGCGAACAAAGAGGAAGGGGTTGGATGGTACCACCCCCACTCCCACCACCAGCACCACAGCTGTTCAGAGGTTTGGTCCTCAAAAGCCATTTAATATTCCTGCAAACTCTGTCTTTTTTTGGAAAAAAAAAAAAAAGAACAGTAACCATGACAACTCTGAGCAAAAAAGAAAAGAAAAAAAACCAAGGGTAGGCTGTTTCAATTCTCAGGCACACATTATAAGGAACATATTCTTTATTCACAGGAATGTCTCGTATATTAGGTCCTAGTGAAACATTTCCATTTACACATTGAGAAAAGAGGGGGGTAAATTCATGTCAATACTGCTTTAGTAACCCTTTTTTGAAATGGAATGTTTATTATTTTATATCAAAAGCTATCCACTCAAGAATGAAAGAAACCCACATATCTCGGGGCAATTTTTACACAATATTCCTGTGTGTCCCAATTCCTGGGTAACCCCCAGGGGGCATCAGAGAGCTTTTTCCTTTTTTAGCTCACAGGGATGTGAGAAATCCTGGGTGCTCTTTCCAGGTCATACAAATTCCAGTGCTGTGCTCAGTCACTAAGTCCTGTCCTACTCTTTTCAAACCTACGGACTGTAGCCCTCCAAGCTCCTCTGTCCATGGGATTCTCCAGACAAGAACACTGGAGTAGGTTGCCATTTCCTTCTCCAGGGGATTTTCCCAACCCAAGGATCCAACCTGCATCTCAGGTCCCTAGCGCTGGCAGGCAGGTTCTTTACCACTGAGCCACCTGCAAATTCCAATAGATAGGTTCTCTTGTGCAGACTTCCTTGGATCAAGTCAGGGTACAGGAAGCTGGCGGCGTGTGTTACATTGTCAGTAATTTTGGTTTTGGCCATGCTTCCTTGGTGACTCAGATTGTAAAGAATCTGCCTGCAATGCAGGAGACCTGGCTTCGAACCCTAGGTCAGGAAGATCCCCTGGAGAAGGGAATGGCAACCCACTCCAGTATTCCTGCCTGGAGAATTCCATGGACAGAGGAGCCTGGCAGGCCATAGTCCATGGGGTCGCAAAGAGTCAGAGATGACTGAGCAACTAACACAACACTAAGGATAACCCTATCAAGATGCAGAGCACTTCAAGAGTTAAATCAGGAGTTTCAAGCAACAATGCCAGATTCTTGTTGAGAAGCAAACAGCTGTGGTTGAGCCAACTCGTGGTGCAAACAGTATCCAGATACCCAGAGTGCTCCAAGCCAGCAACAGAGAATGTAATGCTAACCAATTGACTAGATCTCTTGGGCTCAGTACAGCCAAGCTACAGATTCTCAGGGTGCCATTTAAACTCCCTAAATTTATCTGAGAAGTAATCCAGGGATAAAAATGATAAGACAGAATCAGTGGTACGGGTGATAGCTCATGAACCACAGTGCTCAGTACATAGTTAACAGTGCATAAGCTTATTGGGATAAATGCTCTTAAAAGAGACACCATTATGATAAGAATACTCATGCTGTCGTTGTTCAGTCACTAAGTCATGTCCAATTCTTTGCCAGCCCATGGACTGAAGCATTCTAGGATCCACTGTCCACTATCTCCTGGAATTTGCTCAAATTCCTGACCATTAAATTGGTGATGCTATTTAACCATCTCATCCTCTGTCCCCTTCTCTTTCTGCCTTCAATCCTTCTCAACATCAGGGTCTTTTCCAATTAGTCAGCTCTTCGAATCAGAAACCAAATTATTGGAGCTTTAGTTTCAGCATCAGTCCTTCCAATATTCAGGGTTGGTTTCCTTTAAGGTTGGTTTTATATCCTTGCCATCCAAGGGACTCTCAAGAGTCTTCTCCGGTACCACAATTCAAATGCATCAATTCTTCAGGTCTCAGACTTCTTTATGTTCCAACATTCACATCCGTACGTGACTACTGGAGAAACCATAGTTTTGGCTACACACACATTTGTTGGCAAAGTGATGTCTCTGCTTTTTTAATATGCTGTCTAGGTTTGTCATAGATTTTCTTCCAAGGAGCAAGCATCTTTGAATTTCATGGCTGCAGTCACCATCCACAGTGATTCTGGAGCCCAAGAAAATCAAATCTGTCACTGCTTCCACTTTTTCCTCATCTGTTTGTTATGAAATGATGGGACCAGATGCCATGATCTTAGTTTTTTAAATGTTGAGTTTCAAGCCAGCTTTTTCAGTATCCTCTTTCACGCTCATCAATAGGCTCATTAGTTCCTCTTCACTTTCTGCCATTAAAGTGGTATCATCTGCATATCTGAGGTTATTTATATTTCTCCCAGCAATCTTGATTCCAGCTTGTGATTCACCCAGCCCAGCATTTCTCATGATGTATGTACTCTGCATATAAATTGAAAAAGCAGAATGACAATATACAGTGTTGACATACTCCTCTCCCAATTTTGAACCAGTCCATAGTGAGTAAAGTGTTCTGGTATTCCCACCTCTTTAAGAACTTTCCACAGTTTAGTTGTGTTCAACACAAAAGTCAAAGTCTTTAGCATAGTCAACGAAGCAGAAGTAGATGTTTTTCTGGAATTCTGTTGCTTTCCCTATGATCCAAGGAATGTTGGCAATTTGATCTCTGGTTCCTCTGCCTTTTCAAAACCCAGCTTGTACATCTGGAAGTTCTTGGTTCACATACTGTTGAAGCCTAGCTTGAAGGACTTTGAGTATAACCTTGCTTGCATGTGAATCAGTGCAGTTGTATAGTAGTTTGAATAATCTTTGACATTGTCCTTCTTTGGGATTGGAAAGAAAACTGACCTTTTCCAGTCCTGTGGCCACTGCTGAGTTTTCCCAATTTGCTAACATAATTGGGTGCAGCATTTACACAGCATCAACTCTTAGGATTTTAAATAGCTCAGCTGGAATTCCGTCACCTCTACTAGCTTTGTTCACAGTAATGCTTCCTAAGGCCCACTTGACTTCACACTGTAGGATATCCAGCTCTAGGTGAGTGATCACACCATTGTGGTTATCTGAGTCATTAAGACCTTTCTGGTACAGTTCTTCTGTGTATTCTTGCTACCTCTTCTTAATCTCTTCTGCTTCTGTTAGGTTCTTACTGTTTCTGTCCTTTACTATGCCCATCCTTGCATGAAATATTCCCTTGATATCTCTAGTTTTCTTGAAGAGATTTATAGTCTTTCCCACTCTATTGTTTTCCTCTATTTCTTTAATTGTTCATTATAAAAGGCTTTCGTATCTCTCCTTGCTATTCTCTGGAACTGTGCATTCAGTTGGGTATATCTTTGCTTTTCTCCTTTGCCTTTTGCTTCTCTTCTTTCCTCAGCTATTTGTAAGGCCTCCTCAGACAACCACTTTGCCTTCTTGCATTACTTTTTCTTTGAGATGGTTTTGATCACTGCCTTCTATACAATGTCACAAACCTCCATCCATAGTTCTTTCAGCACTCTGCCAGATCTAATCCCTTAAATCTATTTGTTACCTCCACTGTATAATCATAAGGGATTTGATTTAGGTCATACCTTATGGCCTAGTGGTTTCCCTAGTTTCTTCAATTTAAGCCTGAATTTTGCAATAAGGAGCTCATGATCTGAGCCGCAGTCATCTCCTAGTCTTGTTTTTGCTGACTGTTTAGAGCATCACCATCTTCAACTGCAAAGAACATAATCGATCTGATTTCAGTATTGACTATCTGGTGATGTCCATGTATACAGTTGTCCCTTTTGTTGTTGGAAGGGGGTATTTTCTACGACCCATGTGTTCTCTTGGCAAAACTCTGTTAGCCTTTGCCCTGCTTCATTTTGTACTCCAAGGCTAAACTTGCCAGTTACTCCAGGTGTCACTTGACGTCCTACTTTTGCATTCCAATCCCCTGTAATGAAAAGGACTGGTTTTTTTTTTTTTAGTGTTAGTTCCATAGGGTCTTGTTGGTCTTCATAGAACTGTTCGACTTTATCATTAGTGGATGCGACAGAGACTTGGACTACTGTGATCTTGAATGGTTTGCCTTAGAAACAAACCGAGATCATCCTGTCATTTTTGAGACTCCACCCCAAGTACTGCATTTCAGACTCCTTTGTTGATTATGAGGGCTATTCCATTTGTTCTAAGAGATTCTTGCCCACAGTAACAGATAAAATGGTCACCTGAATTAAATTCACCCATTCCCATCCATTTTAGTTCACTGATTGCTAAGATGTCAATGTTCCCTCTTGCCATCTCGCTTAAACACGTCCAATTTACCTTGATTCATGGACCTAACATTCCAGGTTCCTATGTAATCCAGGTTCAGATGTTCTTTATAGCATCGGACTTTACTTTCACCACCAGACACATCCACAACTGGGCGTCTTTTCTGTTTTGGCCCAGCCACTTCCTTCTTTCTGGAGCTGTTAGTAATTGCCCTCCACTCTTCCCCAGTAGTATATTGGACACCCTCTGATCTGGGGGACTCAACTTCCAGTGTTATATCTTTCTGCCTTTTCATACTGTCCGTGGGGTTCCCCAAGCAAGAATACCGGAGTGGCTTGCCATTCCCTCCTCCAGGGCATCACATTTTGTCAGACTTCTTCGCTATGACCTTCTGTCTTAGGTGGCCCTGTATAGCACGGCTCATAGCGTCTTTGAGTTATGCAAGCCCTTTTGCCAATGACAAAGCTGTGATCCATGAACAGGAAAGAGTACTCATAATCCAAGCTAAACTATTGGTCATATTATCATAAGACATCACTATCCCCATATGCCTTCTAACTGGAATAATGATTCCTACCCATGTGACTTACCTTCTCAAAGTCTCTAAGGGCCTGGGTTTGCACCTGAAGAGGTCTTTCAAATGCTCTCAAGGAATGCCCCAAGGGGATCTTGTCACCACTTCTCCAAGTCTGTGACTGCAGAGGAGGGCCTCGATCTTTGGTGTCACTAAGAAAAGCTGCCAGTGAAACAGAACAACAGAAAATTGTATCTAATAGTGGCATTATGATCATTCCAACCTTCATGTTCCAGCAGAATTTGGTTTCTGCAAAATATGAACCAATTCTAGGCCACACAGAAGCAGTTCACGTGAAGTAGCCTACAGTAGATCTTATTAACAGTGGTCCTGAGCGCAGCCCACTGGTTTATGTCCATGCACCTTTATAAGGTGATGTTCCTGCTCCTGCCATCAGAAAGTGGAGTCTACTTCCCTAGCACATGAATCTGAGTTGGCTGAGCAACTTGCTTTGACCTAGAGACGGGTGATGAAAATGCCACTTTGGGATGAATTCCACAGATTGGGCCTTGAGAGGCTTTGCATTTCTGTTCTTGCCTTCTAGAACCCCATGACCACAATGCTGGGAAGAATCCCAGATTACCTCCCTGGGGGATAAAGGCCAAGTCCCGGGAGAATAGGATGCCAATCACCACTGCCAGGCACCTGAGAAAAGCTGTCTCAGACCCTCAGTCCCAGTCAAGCTGTCAGAGGATGGCAGCTGTTTGAGTAATTCAAGTGAGACCAACAGAAGAAATGCCCAGTTTCCCAACATCCAGGATTGTGAGAAATAATATATCATTGTTGTTTCAAGCCATGAGTGGGCAAACTTTTTCTTACAGGGCCAGACAGTAAATACTGTAGGCTCACGGGCATGATCTCTGTCACAACTACTCAACTCTGCCCTGGTAGCTCAAAGCAGATGCAGAGAATATGATAGAGAATGAGCATGACTGTGTTGTGATAAAACTTTATTTACAAATACCAGCAACTGGACCCATGGGTGGCAGTTTGCTGACCCCTGTTTGAAGCCACTAACAGAGTGGTGCATCACATGAAACCAAACACAACTGAAATAGCTTTATTTGAAAAAAAAAAAAAAATCAAGCTACTAGCTAAGAAGTATCTCTACAAATCTCTTTACAGAGAATCTTTCAGGTTATAGTATAGGAGTAATAACAAATGTAACAACCAACACTGTAACAGGTGTTACAAAATAGTTTCATATGAATTATTTCATTTATAAATTACTGCTGAGAATTCCCTGGTGGTCCAGTGGTTAGGACTCTGCTTTCTCTGCAGGGGGCCCAAGTTTGATCCCTGGTCTGGGAACTAAGATCCCACACACCTCACAGCCAAAAATAAATAATAAATAAAAAGTTATTGCAACAAGTGAAACAGTCTGAAATAGACTGATGTGACTATTACATCCATTTTACTAATAAGTAAATAAAGGTTCAGAAAATTTTCCCAATACGACCAGGGTGGCACTAAGTGGTAAAGAACCTTCCTGCCAATGCAGGAGACATAAGACATGCAGGTTCGATCCCTGGGTAGGAAAGATCCCCTGGAGGAGGGCATGGCAACCCACTCCAGTATTCTTGGCTGGAGAATCCCATGGACATTGGGTCCTGGTAGGCTACAGTCCATAGAGTTGCACACAGTTGGACATGACTGAAGCAACTTAGCACTCAAGAATGCATGCACATTGCTAAAAAGAGGCAGAACCAATATCACGTCCCTTCCGTTCAACCTTTCTAACAGCATGTTAACATCATGTTATTTTAGCAGCAAAGGGGACTGTAACAGGCCTGAAAGGGAAAAACAGGCAAAGGGACAGAGACACAATCTTTCCATTAACCAGTGTAAGCACTCGCCTGGGAGAAGTTCATGAAGGCTAAGCTGCTACCAACCCTATGCCTGCCTTGAAGAAGTAACACTGTGGAGAATAAGAAATCGGGGCTTCCTTCAAGCACAGTACACAGATGACCTCCGACTAAGGCAGGCTTGGGGTTGTAGACTCAGATTGAAGACAGAAAAACACATCTTTTCTTGACTGACAGTAAGAAGCAGTGAGCCTTTATTACTGAACTTATTTAATCAGAAAGAATGGCAGACGTCACAACACACTGAGCTCTACAGAGACTGTCAGTTCGAGCGACAGTGAAATGGGCTCTGGGTGACTCCAAGCCCACTGAGAGAGAGTTAGCTACACACAGACATGCGGCCCCATCTGAAGGGGCCAAGAGGCAATAATGCCACCATATGCTCTTTTTCTTTCCTTTCTTTTTCCCCCTTTTCCTTTTCTTCTTCCTTCCTTCCTCCCTTGTACATGCTTGTCTCTCTTGTTGAAAATTAATGGACCATGTATGCATGGGCACCAAAAACAAAACAAAAAAACCAAGTAGGACTACATTAAACTAAAAAGCTTCTGTTCAGCAAAAGAAACCATCAATAGAAAGAAAAGGCAACCTCTGGGATGGGAGAGTACACGCTTCCCTCCCTTCTTCCCACTTTCTCTTTCTGCAAACTTGCTAGAAGAAATGCAAGAAAATGTCCCCAGATACTTCAATCAACTTCTCAGAATTTTTTTTTTAATTTAAGAAAAGGGAATTCCCTGTTTCTAAAAAAGAAGTAAAAAGAATACAAAAAGTATTTTTTTAAAGGAAGATGACAATGAAGGGAAAAATGAAGAAGAAATAAAGATGATAAATAGGGTGGTTCCAGTGCAGTTTTATTTTCTGGTTTAGAAGTATTCAACTACTCATAACTACTCATTACATCACTGATTTTTTAAAAAATGAAATATAAGGCTATATGATTTGGTTTTAAACTGGACATTGTACAGTATCTTTTCATTTCTGTAAAAATAATATATTATCAAGTGTGTCTTTAGGTGGCCCTGTTCTTAATGGTATCTTTCAATAGTCTATAACCTTGCCTGGTAGAGTAGCAGGGTTTAAACTAGCACAGAAATTTAAAGCAGGTTTTATTGGTACATAGCACAGATTAGTTACAGATAAGAGTTGGGTTTTTTCCCACCTTAAATCGTGTTTGATTCAGTTTGTACAAAGTAATTGTTGTAATGTTAATTGTCTATCACACTGATTGCAAATTAATAATAATAGTAATAATGATAATGGTGTACCTGTTTTGTTGAAAACTTGATATTTCTAAGTAAATCCAAATGTTTAATTAAAATAAATTAGAAAAAATTACTTCTTACACATTTACATGAAATTAAATAAGGTGATTAAATGAAAGAAAATTTGATAAAGCAGAGCAATGTATTACAGTTGACTCATAGAATATTATAGAAAGAGAAGAGACTTCAAAGACTAGATCTGGACACAACAAAAATGTTTTTTTAAAAAAAAGACTGGATATGAATCCTGACCACCTGCTAATTATAGGAATTTAGGCAAATCTTTTAATTTTGCTGAGTGCCATTGCCTCTGTAAAAATAGGAATAATAATGTTTACCTCTTAGAACTTTCATATGGATTAAATGAAACAATAAAAGTAGTCAACTTGCTTATAATAGGCAATTTCTTCTTTACCCTTCCACTCTTGCCCTAGTCTTTCAATTTTTACCTCAAAACAGAGGATCTTCATGCTCAAAATGAGTACGGTAGACCTTTAGAATTTATGGATTTTACATACACAATTACAAATGCTAATTTTAAATGACTCCAAGTCCTTAACACATTCAAATTAAGAAGTTTTTTCTGCACTGTGCATATGAACCATCTGTGCTTCAAGGCTGGTATGAAAAGGCAGATCACTTAGCAAAGTAGGTAAAACGCCAAGTGACTGAAAGTTTTTGTGTGAATAGCCCCCAAAAATTAGCCTCTAGCTAATTTTAATGCAGGAATAATATATTATTATTACACATTAATAACAATATTTACAGGTGTTTATTGCTTGACAAGCTCTGTACTAAGAGCTTTTCTTTTTTTAATGTTTATTTATTTATTTGGCTGCAAGTCAGGTCTTAGTTCGAAGGCAATGGCACCCCACTCCAGTACTCTTGCCTGGAAAATCCCATGGACAGGGGAGCCTGGTGGGCTGCAGTCCATGGGGTCGCTAGGAGTCGGACACGACTGAGCGACTTCACTTTCACTTTTCACTTTCATGCATTGGAGAAGGAAATGGCAACCCACTCCAGTGTTCTTGCCTGGAGAATCCTAGGGACGGGGGAGCCTGGTGGGCTGCCGTCTATGGGGTTGCACAGAGTCGGACACGACTGAAGCGACTTAGCAGCAGCAGCAGCAGCAGGTCTTAGTTGCGGCATGCAGATTCTTCTTTGTGTCATCTGGGATCTTTCACCGGGGGGCACAGACTCGGACTCTCCTGGGCTTAGCTGCTCTGAGGCACATGGGATCTTAGTTCCCCAACCGGGGTCAAACCCACATCCCTTACATTGCAAAGAGGATTTAAAAATTTTTTTTTTAATTTAAACTTTTTATTCTGTATTGGGGTATTGCCAATTAAGTGTTGTGATACTTTAAGGTGAACAGCAAAAGGATTCAGCCATACATATACACGTATATCCATTCTCCCTCAAACTCCCCTCCAATCCAAGTTGCCACATAATATTGAGCAGAGTTCCCCATACTATACAGTAGGTCCTTGTTGGTTATCCATTTTAAATACAGCAGTGTGCACCTGTCCATCCCGAATTCCCTAATTGTCCCTTCCTCCCATTCTTTCCCCTCCAGCAACTGTAAGTTTCTTCTCTAAGTCTGTGAATCTCTTTCAGTTTTGAAAGTAAATTCATTTTCTTTTCAGATTCTGCATATAAGGGATGTCATACAATATTTTGCAGGGAGGATTCTTAGCCATTGCACCACCAGAGAAGTCCTCGAAGAGCTTTTCTAATCTCACTTATGAGGTTGACACCATTATTATACCCATTTTAATGGTATATTCGAGATTTCATTCTAGTGGAAGAATCTATTTTAATCATTTTACAAGTGACTTTAACTTGCAATTACAGAATTGCTAACAGTATGAAGAGTTCAAAATATTTCAGTTATGAGTTCTGCACTGTGCTGCGAAGGTGGGGTATTATATACTACCGTGGTATGTGCAAATTTTGAAATTCAAAAAAAGTCTGAAGATATAGCCATGATGATGGGATCTAAAATTTAAGAGATTTATGATCAGCAGGAGACCAAGAGTACAGCAAAGAAAGATCCATGACCTCCTTACCTGCTGCATGACTTGTTCTGGGTACCATCTCCCCATCATCTTCTGCAAAATAATCTCTGTGAAGAGAAGCACATCATTCATTAATGAAGTAACATCCCACACAGTGTTCGATTCCTTGGTGTCAAGACATCTGTTTTTATTTATTTCTCCACAAGCAATCATTAAGCTGTTATTGTACTATGTACCAGAGTCAGGGTTAAGTGCTGGAAATACAAAGACATGCCCCACCCTATATGTGCAGAGACAGCCACTGGACAAGCAATTCCACAGGCACTGAATTACTATTGTGGCAAGTGCTCTGAAGGGATATGCAGAGTAACTTCACTACTAGAGAGATTCAGAGAAAAGAACATTTAAACTGAGATGAAGAGAATGTCAGCCAGATGAAAAATGGAAACAGAAGAGTATTCCATCATGAGGGAAAAGCAAGGACCCTGAGTCAGGGAGGAACTTGACCTGTTGGAGGAACAGAGAAAGCCAGGGCTGCAACCAGACCATGCAGGGCCTTGAGGGATGGCGTAAGCATGTGAGATTTATGTGCAGGGCAATGGAAAACCACTGAAGGAGTTTAAATGAGGAAATGAGTGGTAATTGATCAGATTTAGACTTTAGATCATTCTGACTGCTGAGTGGCATTGTATAGAAGGAACAAAAGTAGATGGAGAAAACAAGAAGCTGTGATAGTTTTAACTAAAGGGAAAGATGGTAGAAATGCAGAGAAGCAAAAAAATCGATACGCTTAGGAAGTAGAATTGATTCAGAAAACTTGAGAAACAAACAAAAGTCTACTAATGGAAATGTTAAAAACACTACAATGCAGTAGCAAGATCTATATCTGTCCAGCACAGTGAAGACCACTATCCCTAGAAGAGAAGGAAAAAAAACCTCAAAATGTATTCAAAAAATGCTTGTCAAGCACTTACTATGATTTTAGGCACTGGTTTTAAGCTCTACGAATGTAGCAGTGAACAAAACAGACCAAAACACCTGCACTCATGGAACTTATATAAAAAAGGAAACAAAAAAGCAAAATGTATAGTAACAATTGGGGATAGGTACTATAAAAAATTGAGGACAGGTACCATAAAAAAGGTAGGGAGTAGAAGTAGGGAATGCTGGAGGGATGGGGAAGAGAAGGGGGTTGCAATTTTCAGCAGGCTAAGTGTCTCTGAGAAGCAATGATGTGGGTATTTGGGCAAAGAGTCTTCCAAGCAGAGAACATCAAGTGCAAAGGCTCTTCAGAGGAAGCATGACAGCATTTCTGGAACAACAAGGAGGCTGGTGTGGCTGGGCTGAGTGAGTAGCAGGAGGTGAGGTCAGGGAAGTAATAGGAAGGCTGGGCAGGGGACAGATAATTACATAATGCCCTTCTGGACCCTGAGAGGAATTCAGCCCCTGGAGTCTAGTGCATCAAAAAAAGAGATGAACTGAGTGATGGATGTTTTAAAAGGGCTGGCTACTGTTTTGACAACAGACTGGTTGGGAAAGGCAAGAAACAGAGAGGCAGTTGAAATAATCCTACAAAGAGATGCTTTCAACATTTAGCTTACTCCTTAAACCCTCGGGTACTCCCAGTTAGATGTCCTAAAAATAATTCTATAGCTGGAGATTTAGAAAGCTTCTCTTTTTAAAAATCAGGAGACATTCACAGGGAGGTGGAAGAGAGCCAGTCATTTATTTAGAAACTGTTGGTGTTCTTCCTTCTCTGCCTCAGGGCTGGATCTTGGCATAAATCTCCACTTTGCTAAGTTCCAGATGGACATAAAAGTACCAGGCAGAGCACACCAGATTACACACACCACCTGGCAATTCTTTATTATTCAAAAGCAGGTCACCAGCTTGTGGTTCTTCCAGGCCCTCTGCCCCTTTCCCTTCTCCACTTCTCATTAAAAATTTTCCCTGAGAGTGAAAAATGAAAGAGATGAAGTTCTACTTGTGGTTTACCTCTGTTGAGAAAAAGTAAGGGAAGGATTCTGAAACTATCAGCCAGAATAATGTCTTGAAAAATTTGTGGAGAAAAAAAATACTTAGTCGCTGCTACTCATGCATGAATGGATTCCTTTATGTTCAGCCCACAGACCTGGGTAACCACTTCTGCCATCAGGAGCAAGATCATTTCTCAGGCCAAATTCAGCCCATCCAACATGCTTCATCTGGTCAACACAAGGTTGACCCATTCCTAACATCTCTTGCAAAATGAATGGGTCTGGCAATACTGGGCCTGCCTTCCCACATAGAGGGATAACCTGCCGCCTTTAAACAGAGGAGACATGTTCTCCGGTTTGCCACAGTCCCTGTCACTCCCTGTTCTTGTAATCCCAGCTCATGTGCTCATTTATGATACTGGCCTTATAGATCTCTGAGGCTGTCACCCTGCTGCTGCTGCTAAGTCGCTTCAGTCGTGTTAGACTCTGTGCAACCCCATAGACGGCGGCCCACCAGGCTCCCCCGTCCCTGGGATTCTCCAGGCAAGAACACTGGAGTGGGTTGCCATTTCCTTCTCCAATGCATAAAAGGGAAAAGGGAAAGTGAAGTCGCTCAGTCGTGTCCGACTCTTCACGACCCCCCATGGCCTGCAGCCTACCAGGCTCCTCTGTCCATGGGATTTTCCAGGCAAGAGTACTGGAGTGGGGTGCCATTGCCTTCTCCATGCAGACAAAACTTTCACTTCTGCTTTAAGACACTGTCTTGAGTTACCTGTGTAGCTTTTTGTTGTTGTCTTCCATCGCTAAGTTGTGTTGCAAAGAGATGGGACACGATTTAACGACAGAACAACAAAAAGCTACTAAGGGGCTTACAGGTCACTTTTACCTCTGGGCTTCAGCTTCCTTAAATACTTGTAAAAGAAACACATGAACTTCTAAGGTTCCTTCAGTAATTACACAATTCTATTCTAATAGACACTAGTAGCATTAAAACTCATTTTAACACTTTCTAAGGATGGGGAAACTTTCCAGATATGATCTCATTCAATTCTCCTTGCTCTGAAGATTCCACATTATAGATCAGGAGCAAGCGACAACAAGGTGATGCATATGGATGCCACAAGCTACTTCACTTTCTCCCCCATCCCACACTCACCCCTGAGCTGACTGCCTGTCTAATATGAAGCAATAACCAGAAGGGTAGAGAGGTCACTCTGGATGAGTACTGAGTTAATGGGCTTTCTGCAGCCTCTGGAGATTTAAAAAAAAAATCACTTCAACTCTATTAACAGCTCAAGTTCCCTCTCATTGCCACAGAGTGGGGCTCACTCAGCTGCTCCAAAAGCTTGGGAAGGAATTTGATGCTCCCCCAGAGAAGGGGCACATGGTTAAGAAACACAAGGTATGTGTCGAGGGGATTGCAATTTGTGAAAATAGCTGATAAACCAAAGTGCAAAGAGAAGTGGGGTATAGTAGAGACAAACTCCAAGCCAGGCCCCGCCACCCACCCACAAAGCAGTAACATATGTTGGTAAATTTTTCTCTATATTACTTAAGTCCAGAAAAAAATTGTATGCCCTTGTCCTAGTTTCTCACATTCAAGTACTTCTAGTTTCTTTTTTTGTAAACATCAGTCCATGAATGACTCATGGTCAGCAAGCATGTATTTCATGAGGGCACATATAGCTCTCCTGCATAGATGTACATATATAATCTTTGTCCAAAGATATTTTTATCTTACATGTTACCTGCATGTTCTACCTTATATGCTTTTCATGTATAAATGAACCAAACTTTCCCTCAGTTAGCCTTATCTTTTTGCCCACTACCTTGCCAATTTGTTAATCAGTGATACCAATTTCAGAAAACGAAGATCATGGCATCTGGTCCCATCACTTCATGGCAAATAGATGGGGAAACAGTGGAAACAGTGGCAGGCTTTATTTTTTTGGCTCCAAAATCACTGCAGATGGTGACTGCAGCCACGAAATTAAAAGACGCTTACTCCTTAGAAGGAAAGTTATGACCAACCCAGACAGCATATTAAAAAGCAGAGACATTACTTTGCTAAAAAGGTCCATCTAGTCAAGGCTATGCTTTTTCCAGTGGTCATGTATGGATATGAGAGGATAGTATAGTATAGATGGACTATAAAGAAAGCTGAGCGCTGAAGAATTGATGCTTTCAAACTGTGGTGTTGGAGAAGACTCTTGAGAGTCCCTTGGACTGCAAGGAGATCCAACCAGTCCATCCTAAAGGAAATAAGTCCTGAATATTCATTGGAAGGACTGATGCTGAAGCTGAAACTCGAATACTTTGGCTACCTGATGCAAAGAGCGGACTCATTAGAAAAGACCCTGATGCTGGGAAAGATTGAAGACAGAAGGAGAAGGGGATGACAGAGGATGAGATGGTTGGATGGCATCACCTGCTCAATGGACATGAGTTTGGGTGAACTCTAAGAGTTGGTGATGGACAGGGAGGCCTGGCATGCTGCGATTCATGGGGTCACAAAGAGTCAGACATGACTGAGCAACTGAACTGAACTGAAATTGGTATTTCACTAAAATTTCACTAAAATCACACTTACTAATTTTTGCCAAGATACCATCCTGCTCAATATGAAGAACCAAACATTTTCCAAGTATAACCCACCTACCAGCTGCTCACCCACTTAATTTCTGCATGATGTATTATTCACATTTTCTTGACTTGCTGGTAAGTAGCTATGAAAATACTGGACTCAAGCAATACATCAACATTCAATATCCCACAGGAACAGCCTTTCCTACAGTTTTCCAGAGTGATTAGGTTGAAGATGATCAGGACATAACTGGTCTACTCAGAGCCACCTACAACATTCTTTTTTAAAAAGATCTATTTATTTATTTGTTATTTTTTAAAAAGATTCATTTATTTTTTATAAATATTGCTTTACAATGTTGTGGAGGGTAATTGCTTTACAATGTTGTACTGGTTTCTGCCATACATCAACATGAATCAGCCATAGGTATACACTTGTTCCCTCCCTCTTTTTTTATAATTAAATTATTTTTAATTAGAGGATAGTGGAAACAATGGCTGACTTTATTTTGGGGGGCTCCAAAATCACTCCTAGATGGTGACTGCAGCCATGAAATTAAAAGATGCTCAGTCCTTGGAAGGAAAGTTATGATCAACCTAGACAGCATATTAAAAAGCAGAGACATTACTTTGCCAACAAAGGTCCATCTAGTCAATGCCATGGTTTTTCAAGTAGTCATATGGATGTGAGAGTTGGACTCTAAAGAAAGCTGAGTGCCAAAGAATTGATGCTTTTGAACTATGGTGTTGGATAAGACTCTTGAGAGTCCCTTGGGCTGCAAGGAGATCCAACCAGTCCATCCTAAAGGAGATCAGTCCTAGGTGTTCATTGGAAGGACTGATGTTGAAGCTGAAACTCCAATACTTTGGCCACCTGATGTGAAGAACTGACTCATTTGAAAGGACCCTGATGCTGGGAAAGATTGAAGGCAGGAGGAGAAGGGGACAACAGAGGATGAGATGGTTGGATGGCATCACCCGCTTAATAGACATGAGTTTTGGTACACTCTGGGAGTTGGTGATGGACAGGGAGGCCTGGCGTACTGCGGTTCATGGGGTTGCAAGAGTCGGACACGACTGAGCGACTGAACTGAACTGAACTGAATTGCTTTATTATATTGTGTTGGTTTCTGCCATATTTCCACATGAATCAGCCATGGGTGTACACATGTCCCCTCCCTCCTGAACCTCCTTCCCACCCCGTCCCACCCTTCTAGGTTGTCACAGACATCTGCTACATGCTGATACTCTGATGCTGTCAGACTGTGCTCTGGTGACTTCTTCCAGTAGTTTTCTAAGTGTGCTAGTCTCAATTATATCAGGAATATCCACAACACTCAATTTTGTGTTCCTTAAAAATGGCTATTCCAAGATGTGAGCCACTGGTCCACTAGTCTGGTCTCTTGTAACATTGTGGAGGGGTACAAACTTGGATTCTTCCTCAGCAAAGGGTAACACCATGGCAGAGTCTTCAGAGAAATATTCTCTATAAGGCAGCCACAGACCGTCCTTTGCAAATTGCATATATATTTGGTGTTAATGCCTTGTATTTTGGTCTGTTTAATTTATGGACTGAGGAAAGCAGTAAACTGTGTTAATGGACCATATTATTCACGAGCAATGGCAAGGTGGTAATCATGTAACTTCACCATTAAAAGTAAGTTTCCAACAAGTCTTTGAACAGTGTGAAATATTAATATCCCAAACCAAAACCACCCCAACTATATCTGTTGTCTGTCTAGACCTCACTGCTTTCTTCTTCTATTAAGACAATTAACCTAGGGCTATTTCTTCCCATGAAAAGTGAAAGTGTTAGTTGCTCTTTGTGACCCCATGGACTGTAGCCTGCCAGGCTCCTCTGTCTATGGAATTCTCTAGGCAAGAATACAGAAGTGGTTTGTCGTTTCATTCTCCAGGGGATCTTCCTGACCCAGGTATCAAACCGGGGTCTCCCACACTGCAGGCAGATTGTTTACCATCTGAGCCACCAGGGTAGCCCATTTCTTCCCATAAGAGTATCCAAACTGCCACAGAGGTGGTTATTTTTTCAGGTTTCTTCCCCAAGGCTATCACATACACTCAGCCACATGGTCTGGTCCCCTTGCTTTGTCACGCATCACCACCCTTCCTTAACATCTCTAAGCTGAGGGACAAAGACCTTCTCCCAAAGGCATTTCCTGTCTTTCAAACTTCTTCTTATACGGCTTTCTTATCATAATGGAAAATTCAGGAGGAGGAAAAGCAATCAGCCATACCAGTATTTAGAGCAAAAAACTGGGCCTTGGTTGCTATTTTTAGAGTTTTTCATTCCTTTTCATAAACATTTACTGAGAAGTTACTTGTATAACAAGCACCAAAAATATCATGATGAAAATGAAATGCCCTGAAATCAAGGTGCTCAGAGCTGTCTACTAGGGGTGGCAGACAGGATTCAAAGAGATACTTATTACAACAATGAGATTTATAACAGAGATTTCAGAACATAAATGAAATAGTAATTAATTTTGTTCTGATGGGGAGAGGGGGTCTAGGAAATGTACAGAAAGCCGAGAAGACTGAATTTGGGCCTTGAAGGATGGGTATGAATATGTAAGGAAACATGACAAAGACTGCAAGGTAGGAAACTGAAGAGGGTGTGCAGGGCTTTAATTCTGCTCCCCTCAACCTGAGTCAACATCAACTGCTCCTTAGGCCCCTTCCAAGTTCCTTTTAACTTTCCCCTCCTCAAGCCTTCCCCCCTCAAACTCTAACCTTCAGGAGGGAGTATTAGGGTTGTCTAAGGAAAAACTGTTTCATTTGTGCTCCCCTCCTCCAACACCACAGCTTCATCTAACTACTTAGACTCCCCAAAGATCATATAAAATAGGTCAGCAAGAAAGGACTAGGACTAACATTTACATTGTAGTCAAAATGCCTACAGTTACAGACTACAGACTACCAGAGAATCTGGAAGAGTGAAGAGGCTGAAGGTTTAAGATGGTAGAAAATATGAGTGAATATCTTCCTTTTTTTTTTCTTTACTATTTTTATCCTAGAATGTTAATTCTTCTTTAAAATATTAATAAACATATTCTGATTTATTTACACTGCTCTTCTACTAAGGCCCTTGATAAAAGATGAACTATGTAAGGAATTGGGCTCAGTGTGATCATCTCAAACAGTGGAGGGTATATCGTATGACAGGAAGACTGTGCAAGTTTGCTGTTTAAGCTCAGTTCAGTCGCTCAGTCGTGTCTGACTCTTTGCAACCCCGTGAACTGCAGCCCGCCAGGCCTCCCTGTCCATCACCAACTCCCAGAGTTCACTGTTTATTGGGGTCCAAACACATATCCTGTTCTAATTCCACATTTTTTAAAGTTCATCTGTCATGAACTTAGAGATTCTGATTCAAATAAATGTTTCTAATGTTTAAACATCTCTTTTTCATATTTTAAACTTATATCCACATTCAACCCTTGCAGATATAAAATGTCCAGAAGGACAAGGAGAACTGTGGCTTGCTTTCTTGGCATGTGGAATCTTAGTTCCTGACCAGGGATCTCATCAGAGGCCCCTGAATTGCAGTGTGGAGTCTTAATCACTGGACAGCCAGGGAAGACCCTAGCCCTGAGGATTTTTAAATGGTAGGGCTTCACAAGTGGTGCCAACTTGGAAACAAAGACATCCATAGGTAATAGTCTCCAGACTGCCTGTGTGTAACTTTATAGTTCAACATGTTTTATTACACTGGAATTTTCTTCAACACTAATCTTGAATTAAATGATCATTATTTTTATTGTGAGCAACCACCACCACCCACCACCAGTGAAGCCACCGCCATTTATTGATTGACTGATTCTTTCCAGAAATTATCTCATTCAATTCTCCCATAATCCAGTAGGTCCTGCTACCCGTATTTTACAGGTAAGGAAACAAGAGGCCTGGAAGGAGGATGTAATTTGCCCAAGATCATCCAGCTAGTTGATGGTAACACTGAACTTAAAATCTATATCTGACTCCAACCTTCACATGTCCAATATATCCTGTTTCTACTCACACATTTACCAGGAGTCTCCTTTGTACCTGCCCTGATTCCAGACAAATGACCCCTGAGACAGTGAGATGTGAGGAAGGGTGGGCAGTGCTGCTGTGGGAAGGAGAAGTGAGTTAGACTCAAATCCTGACACATATTTGTTTTTTGGGACACCAACTCATTCCCAATACGCACATGGTTCACAATGGAGTGTTTGCGTCCTGGTATATCAGATGCCATGTGACAAGTGATTAAAATCCTAAAAAGGAAGTGGCAAGTGTGACTTTTTACATAGGCTCTATCCTGAAAAGTGAGTCATCCACTATTTTATACTTCCCTATCTCTACCCACAGTCCTCCAAATGGTCATGACTCCCCTGAATCCTTTTCTGTGACAACAGTTGGCATTGTCCCTAAAAGACAAAGGGAATAAACTGACAGGCAGAAGATGTGATGGAAACAGATACAGTCGAAACTGGGAAGGCCATTAGGGAACAAGCTCTGAGATGTCTCAGATCTTTTTTCCTCTTGCCAAGAGAGACACTGAGTATATCTTCTCTGCCCCAAATATTGCCAATATCCCCTCTTTGGCATCAGAATTGCAAAAACACACATTCAAATGCAAATGGGGTAGCAGTCACAGATGCAGAGCACAGGAGCACTGTGTAATAAATACAGTGAGATTATCATTTTTTTCTCATCTCAAGGCCTATCATTATAACCTCGGCAAGCTGGAAAGCTTAATTGGCAAAGCCCCTCAGAACACAGAGAGCATCACTTGTGAATCTCCCTCTGCATGCTGACTAAGTGTGAGCTGACTTGGCATTGACACAGTAACATCCACTTTTCTCCAGTACAGGCTGCAATTACACCCTTCACTCAACAGAATCTATTCACTGAGAGTGGCTGTGGCCCAAGGGAACTCTGGGAGACCGTTTTCTGAAGTGCTAAGTCCTCAATCACTACCAGGAGCTACAAGCATCACTATGCACCAGCAACAACTTTGAGTATTATGAGCTAGTTTGCTTCTGCACTGAATCTTTATGCTAAAAGGAACTTACATTTTTCATGCTGCTATTCCTCAAGGTTCAGAGAAACCTCTTAATACTGTGAAAAGGTATTAATAAAGGGTAGTTCAAATAATTATCTCACTTTGCCTTATGAAGTTTTTAGACATGCAGATGTCTAATAAATTCTCCTCCCTGAATCAGCCAAGACACTGATATCACTCTTTCAAAAGAGATGTGAAAATGATCTGTTCTGAGTTCAGCCATATCACTCAGGGATAGCATATGGTCTCTCTACCCTCTTCTAAAACTTAGCTTGGCTTTTTATCCTTGGTCCTGGCAAAGCAGTTTTCATTAACAACCTCTATTCACAGGACACTGGGGAATGCGGAGCCTGAGGCCCTCACCAAACATGAAGAGATAGATTTTTTTTTTTTCTGTTTTCACCTACCTTTTTATTCACATAACCTTTTACCTTTTCCTTCCTTGATAATGTCTGTTTTTAGTGATTTTTAAAGAATTAGGTGTTCTTTCCAGAAATTTTGGAAGGGACAAAAATGCATAGGAAAAAATTTAAAAATGCTACCACTTAAAAGCAACATTGATAAAGATTTTTATGTATTTGTTTTTAGCTGTTCTTCAGTTTATATGCCTATGTGAATTTCACAAAATAGAAATAATACTGAACATGTAATTTTGCACCTTGATTTTATTTGTTTCATTAAGCTTCCCTGGTGGCTCAGATGATAAAGAATCTGCCTACCATGTGAGAGACCTGGGTCCAATCCTTGAGTTGGGAAGATCTCCTGGATCTGGAAATGGCTACCCACTCCAGTATTCTTGCCTGGAGAATTCCCAAGACAGAGGAGCCTGGTGAGCTACAGTCCATGGGTAGCAAAGAGTCAGACACAACTGAGCAACTAACACACATTGAAATCAGAGGTTTTGAGGACTGCATTTTTAGGGGAAAAGGAAGCATCAGGGGAGGAGGCTGGTGAGAGGAGGAGAAGAATGTCACATTAACCTGCCCAAAATTAGAAAGAATGAATCTAGAGTCTTCCTTCTCAGTATGGCTTTCTAAAGTACTAAAACAAAGCTGACAGAATCCCAGAGGATAATAAAATTAACTGAGGTATGAGATTCTAAAGCGGTGCTGAGAATGATTCAAATGATTCAAATAGCTGACTCTGAGGTCTTGGCTCAGTAGGGAGATGAATGAAGAGCAGATGAAGAGCAGAAGGAGCGAAGGACCTGGAGTAAGTGATAAGGTAAACTGAATATTCAGAAAGGATGAGGAGATGGAGGACTTGACCCTGTGGTCAGGGAATACACTTTCAGAGTTCAGGACCCTAAGGATAGAGAATTTGGAGTGAGGATGAGCTACAGTGTGTACTCATATGTGCTCATAGTGTCCTGAAGTGAATTAGAGTTAAGAAACTAGGAGATCAAGTTACAACAGTAATATATATGCCTGCTTCGTGACCTGTCTAGAGTGCCAGCACCTTGAAGGCAGGGTTTTTATATCATTCACTATCATGTATCCAGCATTTAAGAAGTCTAGATCATAACAGGAATCAGATGCATATATTTCTTAAACAATGAATAAATAGCATTTGAATGAATAATGGCATCCAGACTTGATAACCTGCTGTGTTCATTCTACATTAATGGTTAGTAGACACCTTGGAGAAGGAAATGGCAACCTACTCCAGTATTCTTGCCTGGAGAATCCCAGGGACGGGGGAGCCTGGTGGGCTGCCGTCTCTGGGGTCGCACAGAGTCGGACACGACTGAAGCGACTTAGCAGCAGCAGCAGCAGACACCTACCAAAAAGATACTCACATGAGCCTTGCAGGGAATGTTCTCTAGAAAGTTCTTAACTGAGGATCTGCTATGTGTTAGAAGTATTGTAAGATACTGAAGATTTAGAGACAAAAGACAGTCCTTTCTTCCAATAAACTCATAGAGTATGTAAACCAATTTGCCACATGCAATAATAAAGAAGGCATAGTGTGCTCTGGCTACAGAGAACACCCAGAACTAGGTTCCAAAAATAATCCCCAAAGGAGGTAATGCTGAAGATAACCTCAAGGGATAAATAAAGATATCCTAGCAAAGGCAAGGCCAGGTTTGTGGGTGGGAACAACTGGTATATTAAGGCCCACTCATAATAATTTTAGCTCAGGATGAGTAGAGAGACACCAGCTCCCTAGGTCTGCTGGCAATGATGCTGCCCCAAGGCACCAATCATCTGGAAATCTATAAGTAACGCACAGAAGAACCTTTTCTAAAACTAACTCAGTTTCAAACTTTACATGTTGTCACTTGGTAGAATAAATGTAAATTTCTTCCTGCTATAAAAACTTATATTGACTTAGCTTTAAAGCAGCACGTAAGAGGTATTAACAATAATCCCATAACCAAATACAGTATCTATTTTTTCTCTCCTTGCAACAGACATCCTAATACGTATGCATAATTTTGATGTAATTTATACCCACTTTTACTTTATTATACTAAAATTTTGTTTATTACCATTTCAGGAAACACTTCAAGATGGTAACAGAGATTAATAGTGACAGGGAAACAGTTTACTCTAGAGAGGGATACAAGTTGGGAACACTGCTACTGATTCACCTGGGATTATCCTAGAGTATGCCACTTTATGTCAGTGTGTCTCCACTTTCCCTTCTGAATACAGAAACTCAGATCTTGAAAAAGATATTTAAACTGAATGAAATAATCTTCATATTAACATGAGTAATATGAGCTTAAACCCCAAGAAGTTTGCAATGCATTTCCAAGAACTAGAAGTGTTTGACATATTCTAGTCTAATAACATTTGATTATTCTACTTCTAAGCATCTGTCATTCAAAAATAATCTGATGGAAGGAAATGCTTTAAGCACCTAGTTGTTTATCAAGTATTATTTATAATAGTTAAAAACTGGACATCTAAAGGACTCAGTATAGGGTAATGATTAAATAAAATATTATTAATATAATACAACATGACAGGCTATTCCACATTATGAATAATAGTATTCCATATTATGAAATGGAAAATAAATATATTCTTGAATGAAGTGCTAGAGATTACTCAATTTAATTTTCTTTGTCAGTCAATGCATTCTCTATGTCAGCAGTTATTTCTTCTTTACACCCCTTCTACTTTGGCCAGGATAAATAAATACTCTTGGCCAGGAGCAGGTTACCTTTTCTCTAACTGACCCTAGAGAAGCAAAGGAAGAAATAAGTTTTTGCAGAATAGAATAAGCAGAAAAGGACTAGAGATAATGACACAAATTAAGAGAAAGTTTATTAGACACTATTAAATTGCTATGAAAATACAAGTTGTTCTTATTGTTAAAATAGTCTGTGACTAGTAAAATGCCTCAGCCATGAGAAAAAAAGGAAAATTCAGATCATGCTTGTCTTGATGATCACAGAACTCAGAAGATGTCCTGAGACAGAAGAAAACAAGTGCTCAGTGCTTCTGAATGTTTTAAAATAGAATTGGATAGAGCTACCTTGGGTCACCATGACATCTCCTTTTATTCTGGACTTTCTTCTAACTTTAAACACCATTTGAATTTTTGCCAGAGACAACTTGTGGAATGTTCTGAGCCCAGTTTGGAATTTTATTTATAGAATAAAACTTCAATTTCACTGCCCATTTCAATAAGAGCAGGGTCCCAGTGTAACCACTGAATGGACGGATACTCCATATAGCCTTGGATGAACCACCCCTGAGCTGCCCAGAGTGGAGAGGGCACTGTGATGAGGGTCAGCCAACTTTTCCTTTCAGATGCAGAAACAATCACTTCCCAGTTTTCTGATATATTTTTTTAAATTTCTTAATTTGGCCATGCCGGGTTTTAGTTGCAGCACCTTTGATCTTCATTGTGGCGTACAGGATTTTTAGTTGTAGCTCTTGAAAACTCAGTTGCAGCATGTGGGATCTAGTTCACCGACCAGGGATTGAACCCAGGCCACCTGCACTGGGAGTGCAGAGCCTTAGCCACTGGATCAGCAGGGAAGATCTTCTTCTGGTATTTTAAATCCAGCCTTAGCCTATAAGCTACAAGAAGAAGGAGGGAGTCTAATATGCGGGAAATAAGAAAGTGGGGATGAAAGCACTGATAAATTTCTCAAGCCCAAATCCAAATATGGTCTATTTAAAAGCAGATCAGAGTTGCAAAGGCAGAGATTTTCCTTCCCCAAATGCAGAAAATTAATTGCTAGAAGTACAGTATGTTAATTAGGAAATCCAACATCCAAAAATGTTTCAATTATAGAATTATGGAAAGGAGTATTTTCCTAATAAAAAGTGTTACATGCAAAGCAGCAGCACCACTACAAGCGAAGGTACCAGAACCAACCAGAGCTTCATGCTCCAGGGCTTACTTAACCTTTCTAGCTTCAGCTGCCACATCCATAAAATGGGGCGAATGCCATCTCTGGTTATAACTGCATTAGCAAATAGGACTCTCTGTTAACTCACCACAAATTCAAGATAAATAAATGTTCCTGTTTCCTTTAGGCTGAGAGTAAATACTGATAAGAATAATTGCAAATAAGCTTTCAATGGGTAGCTTTTAAATGCAATATAACTATAATAAATGGGCATGTTATCTTACTTGAAGGCTACACTTTAATCGTGTGGGGGGGGAGAAGTAAAATAAAAAACTTAAAAAATTTTGAGACTGAATTCCTACTGAATTTCTTGGATATTACTTCCCTTCTTTAAATGTTCACAGCCACAACGGGCAAAAACAATTAATGCTTGCATTTTATTAAATTAAATTACAGGGTAATAGAAAACAAACCAAAACAGATGAATTACTTTGCTAATTTCCTTTCCTAACCTTCAATCTTAAGTGAAGAGAAAATTGCTCAGCCGTGTCCGACTCTTTGCGACCCCATGGACTATAGCTTACCAGGCTCCTCTGTCCATGGGATTCTCCAGACAAGAATACTGGAGTGGATTGCCATGTCCTCCTCCAGGGGAACTTCCTGACCCAGGGATGGAACCTATATCTTTTGCATCTCCTGCACTGGCAGGCGGGTTCTTTACCACTAGCGCCACCTGGGAAATCTTAAAGGTGGCCCCTAAATAGTTCAAGTTCTCTTTTTCTTGAGTTATTTGTTCAGGGAAGTTGATTAAGGTTCATACATGATTTGCCTTTTATTTAGCTTTCCCATATGTTAGAAACAAGAACATTTCCATGTAAAGGGGGAGGAAAATTAGTAATGCTCTTTCCAGCATTTAACAGTGTGGCAGGCTGAATAATGACTCAAGGAAGTCCGCATTCCTAATCTCTGGAACCTGTGAATATACCACTTTCGTGGCAAAGGGCACTTTCAGATGTGATTAACGATTTTGAGATGATAAGACTATCCCAGAGTACCCCCACTGCATCTAATGTAATCACAAGGGTCCTTGTGAGAGATATATAGGAGAGTCATAATGAAAGGAGGTGGGATGAAGAAAGGCTGGAGTGATGCCTTTGCTGGGAAGGGACCATGAACCAAGCCATGTGGACAGCCTCTTTAGGCTGGAAAAAGGCAAGGAATGGATTCTTCCCAAGAGCTTCAAGGAGAAACACAGACCTGCTGACCCCTTGATTTTAGCCCAGAAGACCAATTTTCAGACTTCTGACCTCCAGAACTGCAAAATAATAAATTGGTGCTGTTCTAAGCCACTAAATTTGCGGTAATTTGTCACTGCAGCAAAAGGAAACTACTATAAACAGGGATTCACACCCCACTGCTCTAGGGAGATGCTATTCCAGACTGTTGTTTAGTTGCTAAGTCGTGCCCTCCTCTTTTGTGACCCCATGAACTGTAGTCCACCAGGCTCCTCTGTCCATGAGATTTCCCAGGCAAGAATCCCAGAGTGGGTTGCCATTTCCTCTTTTAGGAGATCTTCCCAACTCAGGGATCAAACCCACACCACCTGTATGGCAGGCAGATTCTTAACACCTGAGCCACCAGGGAAGCCTGCTAGTCCAGACAGGTGAATGCTAAACATTTAGACAGGTTTCCTAGGTGGTCATGTAGTAAAGAATCCTTCTGCCAAGCAGGAGATGTGGGCTTGATCCCTCGGTTAGGGTTTGATCCCTGGATTGGGAAGATCCCCTGGAGGAGGAAGTGGCAACCTACTCCAGTATTCTTGCCTGGAGAATCTCATGGACAGAAGAACCTGGTGGGCGACAGTTCTTAGGGTTGAAGAGAGTCAGACACGACTGAATGACTGAGCATGCATGCATAAACATTTAGAGCAGTAGAAGTGGTTTGCCTGATGGATTCTAGATCAATGAAGTGAGCAAAACTACCTTTATCATCACCTCCTCATCATCCCCATGAGTGTATGGCTCTGACAACCCTTTCCTGATTCATGGATATTAATTTGGTTAGGGACCAAAAAACCATTTTTTTTTGTTTTTGGCCACAGTCTGGGGGATCTTCCCTGACCAAGGAATTAAACGCACACCCCCTTCAGTGGAGACATGGAGTCTTACCCACTGGACCACCAGGGAAGACCCAAACCAGCATTTTGTAAAGCCAGTGTATTCACTGGAAATTTGCTGTTTCAGAACCAAACATGCTCTTTCCCAGTGATTTAACCAAAGAGTCTGGCAGCAGTCAGGCAACATTCCTGGGGGAAAAATTACTCCCACTGACTTGCACAGGGTAGATGACATACAGCTGGGAGTAGGGGATATTTAAGAACTCAAATACTCAGCACCCTGTTCTTTATGGGTAGACTGAGCAAGATAAAGAATATGGAGGCTTATGTGAAGAATCCCTCTGTGAGGAGAATTTCCAGAAATTTCAAGAATGAAATTTGGGAACAGAATCATAGTCTTAAACTTATACATAAGCTTAATCATAGTCAGGGTAAGTAAGCAGCTTCAGAAGCAACTCAGAAACCAAGTCACCTACAAGACTCAATCAAATGAAGCAACTAAGAGAACAGACTTTGGAATTAGATAGTTCCAGGCTGATGGTCAACACCGAAATCAGATTGATTATATTCTTTGCAGCCAAAGATGGAGAAGCTCCATACAGTCAGCAAAAACAAGACCAAGAGCTGACTGTGGCTCAGATCATGAACTCCTTATTGCCAAATTCAGACTTAAATTGAAGAAAGTAGGGAAAACCACTAGACCATTCAGGTATGACCTAAATCAAATCCCTTACGATTAGTGGAAGTGAGAAATAGATTTAAGGGCCTAGATCTGATAGACAGAGTGCCTGATGAACTATGGAATGAGGTTCCTGACATTGTACAGCAGACAGGGATCAAGACCATCCCCGTGGAAAAGAAATGCAGGGAAGCAAAATGGCTGTCTGGGGAGGCCTTACAAATAGCTGTGAAAAGAAGAGAAGTGAAAAGCAAAGGAGAAAAGGAAAGATATAAGCTCAGTTCTGAATGCAGAGTTCCAAAGAATAGCAAGAAGAGATAAGAAAGCCTTCAGCGATCAATGCAAAGAAATAGAGGAAAACAACAGAATGGGAAAGACTAGAGATCTCTTCAAGAAAATTAGAGATACCAAGGGAACATTTCATGCAAAGATGGGCTCGATAAAGGACAGAAATGGTATGGACCTAACAGAAGCAGAAGATATTAAGAAGAGATGGCAAGAATACACAGAAGAACTGTACAAAAAATATCTTCATGACCCAGATAATCACGATGGTGTGATCACTCACCTAGAGCCAGACATCCTGGAATGTGAAGTCAAGTGGGCCTTAGAAAGCATCACTACAAACAAAGCTAGTGGAGGTGATGGAATTCCAGTTGAGCTACTTCAAATCCTGAAAGATGATGCTGTGAAAGTGCTGCACTCAATATGCCAGCAAATTTGGAAAACTCAGCAGTGGCCACAGGACTGGAAAAGGTCAGTTTTCATTCCAATCCCAAAGAAAGGCAATGCCAAAGAATGCTCAAACTACTGCACAATTGCACTCATCTCACACGCTAGTAAAGTAATGCTCAAAATTCTCCAAGCCAGGCTTCAGCAATATGTGAACCGTGAACTTCCTGATGTTCAAGCTGGTTTTAGAAAAGGCAGAGGAACCAGAGATCAAATTGCCAACATCCGCTGGATCATGGAAAAAGCAAGAGAGTTCCAGAAAAACATCTATTTCTGCTTTATTGACTATGCCAAAGCCTTTGACTGTGTGGATCACAATAAACTGTGGAAAATTCTGAAAGAGATGGGAATACCAGACCACCTGGCCTGCCTCTTGAGAAATTTGTATGCAAGTCAGGAAGCCAACAGTTAGAACTGGACATGGAACAACAGACTGGTTCCAAATAGGAAAAGGAGTACATCAAGGACGTATATTGTCACCCTGCTTATTTAACTTCTATGCAGAGTACATCATGAGAAACGCTGGACTGGAAGAAACACAAGCTGGAATCAAGATTGCTGGGAGAAATATCAATAACCTCAGATATGCAGATGACACCACCCTTATGGCAGAAAGTGAAGAGGAACTCAAAAGCCTCTTGATGAAAGTGAAAGTGGAGAGTGAAAAAGTTGGCTTAAAGCTCAACATTCAGAAAATGAAGATCATGGCATCCGGTCCCACCACTTCATGGGAAATAGATGGGGAAACAGTGGAAACAGTGTCAGACTTTATTTTTGGGGGCTCCAAAATCACTGCAGATGGTGACTTCAGCCATGAAATTAAAATACGCTTACTCCTTGGATGGAAAGTTATGACCAACCTAGATAGCATATTCAAAAGCAGAGACATTACTTTGCCAACAAAGGTCCATCTAGTCAAGGCTATGGTTTTTCCTGTGGTCACGTATGGATGTGAGAGTTGGACTGTGAAGAAAGCTGAGCACCGAAGAATTGATGCTTTTGAACTGTGGTGTTGGAGAAGACTCTTGAGAGTCCCTGGGACTTCAAGGAGATCCAACCAGTCCATTCTGAATGAGATCAGCCCTGGGATTTCTTTGGAAGGAATGATGCTAAAACTGAAACTCCAGTACTTTGGCCACCTGATGCGAAGAGTTGACTCATTGGAAAAGACTCTAATGCTGGGAGGGATTGGGGGCAGGAGGAGAAGGGGACGACAGAGGATGAGATGGCTGGATGGCATCACTGACTCGATGGATGTGAGTCTGGATGAACTCCCGGAGTTGGTGATGGACAGGGAGGCCTGGCGTGCTGTGATTCATGGGGTCGCAAAGACTCGGACACGACTGAGTGACTGAACTGAGGTAATATTTCTTCCTCAGCTGTGTGTGGCCAAGATTTTAATCTAAAGTTCAATTTTCTTGTCTTGAAAATGACTATATTAACATTTACTTAAGAGACTTCCCTGGTGGTCCAGTGGTTAAGAATCCACCCTCCAGTGCAGGGGATGTGGGTTCAATCTCTGGGTGGGGAACTAAGATCCCACATGCCATGTGGCAACTAAGCCCATGTGCTCTGGAGCCCCCACACCACAACAAGAGAGCTGGCGTGCCACAACAAAGACCCAGTGCAACCTAAATTTTAAATAATAAATAAAAAACAACATTTACTTTAGACCTCACAGGGGTACAGCGATTAGGTGAAATAAAGTTCACAAAAGGATTAACACAGAAGCTAACAAATGCAAGCTTGATACAAATGGTAGCTTTATAGTTAATTTTTATTCTTTGAACCCCCAAGTAGAACCCCTCAGGTAGTAAAGAATACACCTGCCAATACAGGAGACCCAGGTCCGATCCCTGGCTTGGGAAGATCCCCTGGAGGAGGAAATGGCAACCTACTCCAGTATTCTTGCCTGGAGAATCCCATCGACAGAGAAGCCTGGTGGGTTACAGTCCATGGGGGTCACAAGAGTCAGGCAAGACTTAGCAACGAAACTACCACCACCACCACCATCACTGTGCTCCAAGAGCAGCCAATGCATATGTCTGCTTTAGCCTCTTCTAGAATTATAGACAACAAAGTCAAAACCTCAAAGGCAGAAACCGTCTTTCATCCGTTTGTTTACTCTCAGCATTCAGCACAGTGTGCCTTGCCTGTATTGGCTCACATTTAAAATGTTTATGAACTGATCTTAGCTGCCAGTTAGGAAGTATCTGAGACATCAGTTACGATATATGATTACAGGATTTTTCCATCTGTGACCCATTAGGTGGTGAAATAAACTGAGTCACACAAGCATTTTTTTTAAAGTAAAGGAATAGGTTGGGAAAGATCGGAGTACAGACCACACAGTAAGGATAAGGATTGTTACATGAAACATTTGATTCAGTTATATATTGTGTGTATTTGGTTGCAGAGTAAATACATTTCTTATTGAGGGTAGAAATAGAAAAGAAGTGTGAACATAATGACTCTTCTACTTCACCAACGCTTGGTGTTTTCTCTTTCATTTCAGCGATTGTGATAGGCGCATAGTGGTATGGCATTGTGGTTCCAATATGCATTTCTCTAACGACTAGTGGCGTGGAGCTCCTTTACACTGTATCTCATATCTTTGAATATCCTCTTTATAATCACTTTAGAAAATTGTTCAGAAGTATCTACAAAAGCTGAACATGCATTTCCTATTACCTAGCAATTCCATATATTTACTCAACAGAAATGTGTACTTATGTTCACCAAAAGACAGATACAGGAATCTTTGTAGGAACACTATATTCATAATAGCCCCAAATGCTCATTAATAACAGAATGGACAAATACATTTGATATATCAACACATAATAGAATCCTACATAGAAGCAAAAGTGAATGAACTACAACTACACACAATGCAGAAGAACTGTACAACATAAGATTGAGTCAAAGAAGCCAGATACAAAAGGGTACACAGTGGATAATTTCACTTACATGAAGTTCAAAAGCAGGCAAAACTTATCTATGGTGTTAAAAGTTAGGATAATGGTTATCCTGGGGGTCACAAGGGCTTCAGGGGTGCTGGTTATATTCCCTTTCTTGATCTTAGTGCTTGTTACATGGGTATACTCAGTTCATTAAATTGACTCATAAAAATCATAAACATATGATTTGTGATTTTTCTGACATTTCTGAATTTGTCTGAAATGACTACATGGAAAAAGTTCAAAAAAAATAATAAATAATACTTTTTTTTTAAGTGAGAAAAATACTGATAGAGGCAAGAATCCCTAATACATTCACCCTCATTATCATCAAGTGGTCACCAAGTCTGTGCTTGAATAATTCCAGGGTTAGAAACCTATTTATGTCCAGGAAGGTCACTTGTTAAAAAACCTTTCCTTTGCACCAAGCTATAACTTGCATCCTCACAACTTGCTCCCATTGGTTGTTCTGTTCTAAGAGATTCCAAATCGGCCTAATCCCTCTACCACCAATTGCTCCTCAAATATTTTAAGGGAGCAATACAGCGTTTCCACCATCCTTCCACAGAAAAACAAAAATGAAGTCTTTGTCTCCAGACCTCATCTCTGATCCTTGAATGAGCCCCATTTGAAAGTATATTGAAAATTTTAAATATAGCCAGCAGCCCTGAAGCTCTCACCCCAAGTCTTTACTCCCCCAGACTAAAGAGCCCCAGGTCTTTGGTCACCCCTCAAGTGTGGTTCTCAGCCCCCTGAAGACTCCTGATTGCACTGCCGTTATCCAGTGATGCTCAAAATGGAACTCTGGCCTCTAGGAGAGGCCTGTGAAGAGCAGAAAAGAGAAAAAAGTAAATCTGGATAGTGTACTTCTCAACACACTCTCACCTTCAATGTGTCCTTTCTTCAAAGCTCACGTTATACAGTTCTCCCATGTTGAACAACCGGCTAAAATCTCCCAGGTCTATTTCACAAGTACTGTTAAGCACCATATTTACCTTCTGTGTTAGTACAATTTGCCCTCTATTAGAACTCAATAACACACATCTGAGTTCCACTCCAATTCTCCAAAGCTAAATCTTGGAGATGACAACCTATCTGTTATGGAAACATCTCTGAATACAGCCTTTCCATCACTCTTCCCCTGAAAAACAAAAATGAACTCTTTGTCTCAAGAGTGAGCTGCATTTGAAAGTATATTGGGGGGAAGCAGTGGGGCATGGGGGAAACACAATTCCACAGTGTATCTCCAATTTCTGACCTAAAAGCAACTGTCACCCTGACCTCGACAAAGCCTAAGCAATAACCGGAACCCTGGTCTCCTCCTTTTCTCCCACAGAGTCAGCTTCAACTGGAGACTCTGGAAATGAGCTCTGGTGTGAGACTAGTAGAGGGTGAAGTTGAGAAGGAAAACGTGGCAGGCTGAGAAGCAATCTGATATTTTTCAAGGTATCTGAAATCAAAGGTATCTCTAAAGACAGACCTGAGGGAATTCCCTCTGATCTGTGGATCAATTAAAAGACAGAGAAACCCTTCCACAAAAACTTCCAGCAGCCTCACTGGTTATTTTTAACATTGAAACTAAGTGGAAGGGAGATTCCTTAAGCAGCGAGACACCAGAGAACAGATGGACAGATGTGCAGGAGACTAGAAGAAGTGGGCTGGGAATTAGGGAGGAGGAGGCGATGAAAAGAGAAGCCTTCAAAGGCCCCTAGTGGTGAGGGGCGACCTCTCCAAAAGGGTAATGGGGCCGGGGTGGGGGGCGGGGGGGCGGGGGTGGAAAGACACCAAAGCCAGAGAGCGGCGGGAAAGACGCAGCTCACCTACCGTGTCCACGCCTGCTCCATTTTCCAGGCGCTGTCCTTACTCGCGGGGCGCTCCTCACCCGGGAGTGGAAGCAGCCTGGGAAAATGAGAAGCCTGGCCCTCGAATCTCCAGCGCAAAGAACCTTGTCTTCCCCAGCTCCCTCTTTCTGTGTCGGCGAAGAGAGAGCTCTGCTCCGTGCTTCTTCAGAAAACCCGATTTGACGTGGCCAAACCTCTAGCTAACCGTGCTACGGCACAAGGGAGGGACTGTTCTCAGTAGGAAGCCGACAGGAGCCGAGTGGCGCCCAGAGCTGTTTGGGGAGCTGGGGCCAGGGGCAGCGCGGCGGTGCGCGCACACACTCCAGGCTGAGACACCACTGGCTGGCACGAGTTGCTCGACACCAGCTGAGCTGTCAACCGCGAGGGGAGGCGGGGCTCCCCGCAGCCAGTGTGCTGGGGCCCAGTCGGCCCCAGGTTACACGCCGCGGCCTGAACACACCCTTCCGTCTTCCCTGCCTGGATGATGCTGGCAGAAGAGCAGAGGGCTTAGAGGACTCCGCACCAAGCCCTCTGTCCCTTCCCTGAACCACCGAGGGGCTCTGGAAAAAAACAACCAACTGATGGGAAAATCTGGAGAGGAAGTCCTCTTGGGTGCCTGCATTACCCCACCCACAGGTAACCCCCCAGCCAGAGCTGGAGTCTAGGAACGTTTTAGGTGCAATCTGAAAGCAAATGCAGCCCTTACAGGGTTATAAGACATGATGCTATTTTCCCAGAGATCTCATATGTCAGTGTCACCATTAATGTGGGGACCAGGAACTTTACTCGGGAAAGGAGGCATTCTTACAAAACCTTACAGCCTTATTAGCTGCCTCCATCTCAGACATCTTGATATTATGGTATTCTATCTCCCTGGGTTTCAATTTCCCAAGCACAAAGGCTACTGGGCTTTGTTAGCTTCAAGAGGGCAGTGGGTCCCTGAACTTCCCGGAAAAGCTTCAAGACAGTGGCCGTTCATGCGTGCTTAGTCACTCAAACGTGTCTGACTTTTTGCGACCCCATGGACTGCAGCCTGCCGGGCTCCTCTGTCAACGGGATTCTCCAGGCAAGAATACTGGAGTGGGTTGCCATGCCCTCCTCCAGGGGATCTTCCCAAGCCAGGGATCAAACCCAGGTATCGCGCATTGCAGACGGATTCCTTGCTGTCTGAGCCACCAGGCAAGCCCAAGACAGTGGCCATCAGAACCCAAACCTTCCCTCTAACTGTTCTAAAATCATAGAAAAAGGCTCTTTGGTGATCCTGATGCCTGAGACCCTGTATCATCTATTTAAGTAACAGAGTTTTGACATATCAGACATACTATAATTAAAGTGCGTACAGCCCCGAAGCTCCTTTTTAGCTCTAAAATAAAACCTTTTTATTAAGCGACATAATCACTGTCATTAGCATTACCACTGACCTTTTTTTAATTTGCAGAAAGCTTTATAGTGCCCACATGTGGCAAGGTTGACTTAGTTATATTCATTTCACAGATGATAAATTTGAGACCAAAGAGGCTCAAGGTCTCTGGTAAGGCTCTGATACAGGCTGTCTTCTATATGGTGCGGCCCCTGAGACATGTCCACTGAAGAAAAGACCAACAAACCTTCTCTAGAACAAATTAATCCTCTCAGGTATCCTAAGAGTTTAACTTAGGAAGCATGAGTATTGGTGAGACTGAGTATTGGGGAGATTCTGGGGAGCCTGTGTTCTTGGGGCAAACCATCATTCCTGCTCCCACCTCATCAGTTAATTCTCCTAATTATCAGTACAGACTAAGGGTTGGGAGGGCAGGGTAACATCTGAGATTTCAGAAGAAATATCTGAAAGACCTGCCCACCAACCTCAACATAGCTTGTACCTCAGACCATGCTGGGATTTCTTTGGAAGGAATGATGCTAAAGCTGAAACACCAGTACTTTGGCCACCTCATGCGAAGAGTTGACTCATTGGAAAAGACTCTGATGCTGGGAGGGATTGGGGACAGGAGGAGAAGGGGACGACAGAGGATGAGATGGCTGGATGGCATCACCGACTCGATGGACGTGAGTCTGAGTGAACTCCGGGAGTTGGTGATGGACAGGGAGGCCTGGCGTGCTACGATTCATGGGGTCGCAAAGAGTCAGACACGACTGAGTGACTGAACTGAACTGAAGACCATGCTGCTCCTGAGCTTAGAGTGTTTCCAGGAAATGTTTTAAGGTCCAGTTTGACCTGAGACAAGGCTCACCAGGTCACCTCTCTCAAAAAGAATCCCCTGATGCTTCTGAAGGCAAAGAAGAAAAAAAGAAAAAAAGGTGGGCAGGGAGAGCTAGAGTTCCATCTTCCATACCGAAGTTGGTGCTTTATTTAGTTTTGTCTCAAACCAAATTATGGGCTACTGAGTTTGGAGAGGAATTGTGTCTACAGCCAGACATGTGCTATATTCAAGAAATTATAGCATTAGCTAGATAAACTGTGGGTGTCACAGACGCAAGGCTAGAAAATATGCTCAGTCATTTTAAAATTTTTATTTTTTTTAATTTATTTATTTTTCATTAGAGGATGGGCTTCCCCAGAAGCTCAGGTGGTAAAGAATCTGCCTGCAATGGGGGAGACCTGGGTTCAATCCCTGGGTTGGGAAGATCCTCTGGAGGAGGGCAATATTCTTGCCTGGAGAATCCCCATGGACAGAGGAGCCTGGCGGGTTACAGTCTATGGGATCACAAAGAGTCGGACACAACTGAGTGACTAAACAATTGGAGGATAATTGCTTTACAATATTATGTTGATTTCTGCCATATGTCAACATGAATCAGTCATAGGTATATATGCTCATTTTTAAAATAACTTTTACAAAGGTCATAAAACATTCATTGTAAAAGAATTGAAAAATACAGTAAAGTATATAGAAATTAAATCATCTATCATACCAAGAGATAATCAATGTTAAAGTTTGTTTAACTTTTTTCCAATCTTTTAAAAATATGTCATCTAATGCAAATGTTGACTCTCCTACACTTACAAGAGTATATTGTTGAAAAAAGAAATTTCTTTTTTTTAATTAAATTTACTGTTAAAAGAACTAACTTTTTATTTTATTTTTTCCTCTCACTTTATTTATTTTTATTTTAATTGAATGATAATTGCTTTACAATGTTGCATTGATTTCTGTCATACTACAACATGAATCAGCCATAAGTATTGTCGTAAGTTTTAAAAGAAAATATTCAACCATATATCCACTTCTCCAGCACAACTGTTTAAATTTCTCCATATTTCCTATAATTATTATCCATATACTCAATATTACATAACCATTTGTATAGTTACAATTATGTACAGCTTAGCTATATCCCCCCTTTTCTCATTTATTAGATATTTGTCCATATTGTTACAGAATATTCATATTTATTATTCTAATGATTATATAATATCAATATAACTATAGTTTGCTTAATAATATTCTATTACTGCATAGTTATGTTATTTATAATATTAGACTCTTATTAACAATGCCTTAATGAACTTTTCCTACTTCATTATTTTATTCTTTTGAATTACTTCCTTAGTATAACTTTTTAAGGTAAAGAAATTGTATACTAAAAGAACCTTCTAATTTTATCATATTGCACAGTTTAAAGAGCACTAGGATTTATCATTTTAATTTTTTTCCTTATCTAATAGATAAGTAATAACTAGGAGCTTCCCTGATAGCTCGGTAAAGAATCCGCCTGCATTGCAGGAGATCCTGGTTCAATTCCTGGGACTGGAAGATCTGCTAGAGAAGGGATAGGCTACCCACTCCAGTATTATTGGGCTTCCCTTGTGGCTCAGCTGGTAAAGAATCCACCTGCAATGCAGGAGACCTGTGTTCAATCCCTGGGTTGGGAAGATCCCCTGGAGAAGGGAAAGACTACCCACTCCAGTATTCTGGCCTGGAGAATTATAGTCCACTGTATAGTCCATGGGGTCACAAAGAGTTGGACTTGACAGAGCGACTTTCACTTTCAAGTAATAACTTAATAGTTATAAGACCTTTTAGATATCTATCTGTATTTATATAGTATATAACTAATATCATCTCATTTTACCTTATATTTCTTAGAATACTAGCAAGTTCCTATTTCATATGTTTACTTGCAAACCATTATCTGTAGTAGCTAGTCATGAAATCCTGCTGTGTTGATCACTGTATTAGTCATCTTTGTGCTGAAACAATGCTGCTTAACAAAGAGCTCCCAAATCTCAGCATTGTACAACAAACATCCAATTTCACTCAAGGATCTGTGGTTCAGGTATGGGCTGGTTGGGCATGGATTCAACTCTGCTCCATGTAGCTCTCATTCCAGGATGCCTACTGAAGAAGCAGTGGCTACCTGGGGAATATTCTTCTAATGGTAGCATACAGGAGGGTTAAGAGAGTTGGCAGAGACTGTGATGTCTCTTAAAGTCTCTGCTCAGAACAAATACATTGTCCCTTCTGCCATATTTAATTCTCCAAGGTAAGTCACATGGCCAAGTCCAGAGTCATGATGCAGGAAATTGCACTCTGCCCACAGAGTACAGAAGGGGTGAGTATTCTGAAACAAGAATACAATCTACCAGTTACTGTCAATTTCCACTGTTGTACTGATCTTTGGAGAACAATGCTCATCAAGATGAAACTTTTATCAGCTGGGGTCTCTGAATGACTCTAATGTCCAGTGTTCCTGCTGGGCCAAACTGAACATGTGGAATGAGCAAGAGATACACTTTTGCTGTATTAAGTTACTGAGAGTTTGAGATTGTTTTTTTAATCAATTATTTATTTATTTGGTTGCCCCAGGTCTTAGTTGCAGCACATGGGCTCCCTAGGCTTCATGGGCTTCAGCAGTTGCAGCACGGGCTTAGTTGCTCCCCAGGATGTGGAATTTTAGTTCCCTGACCAAGAATGGAACCTGCATCCCCTGTATTGCAAGGAAGATTCTTAACCACCAGATCTCTAAGGACATTCTAGGGGTTATTTATTACTACAGAATAACATGGCCTATCCTGACAGCTTTTTTTAAGAATTTCATTTATTTTTTAATTCATTATAAGATAGGCAGAAGACTATAGATTCCATGGATCATTATAGTAGAAAGTCACATATCTTCCTCCCTGCATATCTCTCTCATTTTTCTAGATTAGAACTCAATCTGGATAGATAATGATGATAAATTAAACCAGTTACATTATTCTTTCCTGAGTACACTGCTTCTGAACTGGTCAACTGATGGTGCTTCAGGAAACATTTGAATTGATGATAAGGGACAAAAAATAGGAAAGTGTCTGTCTTCACGTGTGTGTACTCAGCTGTGTCTGACTCTTTGCGACCCCATGGACTGTAACCTACCAGGCTCCTCTGTCCATGGAATTTTCCAGGCAGGAATACTGGATTGGGTTGCTATTTCCTACTTCAGGGGATCTTCCAAACCCAGGGATCAAAACCAAGTCTCCTGTGGTTTCTGCACTGCAGGCGGATTCTTTACCCACTGAGCCTGTCTTCATCATCAGTTCCAAATACTCCAATGGTATGTTTACCTTCCATTTATTTAGTTTTTTTATTTCCTTTCCCTTCCTTCTCCCCACCTTGATGGATTGCTTCATGAACTATAAGGCAATAAAATAACCATGTCTAATATGTTTTTTGCCATATTCTCTTCTAAAGGTATAATATGTACTGACTCCTTTCATCCCCACAATAATGTAATGAGGTAAGCTCTAGTTATTTGTTTTGTAAGTAATTAATATAGGACACAGGGAGGTAAATATTGTCTCAGTATATAAAGCTAAGATTTGAAACCAGTTTAGCTCCAAAGCATCATGCTTAGCCTCTCACCATGTACGCTGTTTCCCTAATTTTGACCCCTAACATTCACTGAGACTTAGATAGGAGGACGATACGTCTGCCACACCTGTCACTTCACTGACCACTGCAGTTGACTCAGCTGATGTAGTTAATAAATAGACGTCTCCTTTGTCCCTCACAGCTCCATGTCCACCTCTCTAACCTTGGATTTAAGATGTCCAAAAGGGAAGGGATATATGTATGTATATGGCTGATTCATTTTGCTGTACAGTAGAAACTCACACAACTATAGTTATAAAGAAATTATGCTGCTGCTGCTAAGTTGCTTCAGTCGTGTCCAACTCTGTGTGACCCCATAGACAGCAGCCCACCAGGTTCCTCTGTCCACAGGATTCTCCAGGAAAGAATACTGGAGTGGGTTGCCATTTCCTTCTCCAATGCATGCATGCAGGCTAAGTCGCTTCAGTCATGTCTGACTCTGTGTGACCCCAAGGACAGCAGCCCACCAGCCTCCTCTGTCCATGGGATTCTCCAGGCAAGAATACTGGAGTGGGTTGCCATTTCCTTCTCCAAAGCAACTATACTCCAATAAAATTAATTAAAAAAATAAATGTCCTTCTCAGAAAGCAATCATTCTGCAGGCAAGGATAGAGTGTCTGTGGCAAAGACCACCACAAATTCTTTCCTTCTTCTTCCATTGAGAGATGGAATCTAATTCTTCTTGCCTTTTTTTTTTAATCTTAGATCTAACTGACTATAGAATATAATATAAAAGATGTTCTAGGCCTTCTGGGGCTAATTCAAAAAAAGCCTTACAGTTTCATACTAGACTTTGAAGGCACTTACTTTTGAAGCCCTGAGCTGCCAGATAAGAAACTCCCATGCTAGAGAAACCATGTGGAGAAGGCCCAAGACTATGTGAAGAGACAAAGAGAGGGGCCTAGTTGAGCCCACCATCTAGAACCATCAAGGTATCTGGCATGTGAGCAAAGCAGTCTGGGACCTTCCAGATCAGTTCAGCCACCAGCTGGAATAATCAAGCAACTCCAGCTGTGGTTATACAGAATAGATTTACCCTGCTGAGTCATGCTAGAATTAATGATCCCTAAAACCATGAGATGGGGCTTCCCTGGTGGCACTAGTGGTAAAGAACTCAACTGCTAGTGCAAGAGACATAGGAAAGAGGGTTCGATCCCTGGGTCAGGAAGATCCCCTGGAGTAGGAAAAGGCAACCCACTCTAATATTCTTGCCTGGAGAATCTCATGGACAGAGGAGCCTGGCGGGCTACAGTCCATAGAGTCACAGAGCTGGACATAATTGAAGCGACTCAACATGCACACACGCAAAACCCTGAGACATAATAAAGTGTTTTTTGTTGAGCCATAGGTTTTGGAATAGTTTCCTAAGTAGCATTAGATAGTGGTACCATATTTGGTACCTTTAAGTGGGGCATAGCTATGCTCCTGCTGCTGCTAAGTCGCTTTAGTCGTGTCCAACTCTGTGTGACCCCACAGATGGCAGCCCACCATGCTCCTCTGTCCCTGGGATTCTCCAGGCAAGAACACTGGAGTGGGGTGCCATTACCTTCTCCCAGGTATAACTGTAACAAAAACTTAAAACCAGTGGCAGTATATTTGGGACTTGGATGCCACAGAAGCTGTAAAGACCTATTAATGAAGCTGGAAGGACACTGAGGAGACTGCTGAAGAGTCTGTGAAGGACAGTGAAGAAAATACTATTGGAGACTGAAAAAAAAATAACCTATGTTATGTACTGGCAGAAATTTAGCAACACCATTACCCATGGGAATGTGGAAAACAGAAAATGTTACCTAATGAATGGGAAGATCTGGCAGAGGAAATTTTTAGGCAGAATTGAAAACATACTAACTGGTTGCTTTTAATCACATATGATAAAATATGGATAGAAAAGATGGGCTAAAAAAAAAGAAGAACCATTCAGTTTTTAAGCAGAATTTAGAAGAAATATAGTCAGGGTTTGCTAGTCAAAAGTCAAACTGCTCTCCTCTTCATTTTCTCCAGACAGCAAAAGCTTTCAAAACAGGAAGCAGTTTCAGGGCAAAAGAACAAACAAAAAATCAAATCCAGGATTTAATAAGACACACGACATAGTTAAGACCTCAAGAAGATTTAAGATAGTGCCTCATACACCATTTCAGTCAAACAAAAAGACCTGTATGAAGCTTAAGCATGTGTCTTTCCACTAGACAAAAGAGCTTCTAAAATGTTTAGGGCCCATTATCCTATAGCACATTATCCTATAGTGATATTGTACAGGAGGCAGTGATCAAGACCATCCCCAAGAAAAAGAAATGCAAAAAGGCAAAACGATTGTCTGAGGAGGCCTTCCAAGTAACTGAGAAAAGAAGAGAAGTGAAAGGCAAAGGAGGAAAGGAAAGATACACCCATCTGAATGCAGGGTTCCAAAGAATAGCAAGGAGAGATAAGAAAGCCTTTTTCAGTGATCAGTGCAAAGAAATAGAGGAAAACAATAGAATGGGAAAGACTAGAGATCTCTTCAAGAAAATTAGAGATACCAAGGGAACATTTCATGCAAAGATGGGAACAATAAAGGACAGAAATGGTATGGAACTAACCGTAGAAGCAGAAGATATTAAGAAGAGTGGCAAGAATACACAGAAGAATTATACAAAAAGATTTTAGTGATCAAGGTAACCACCATGGTGTGATCACTCACCTAGAGCCAGACATCCTGGAATGTGAAGTCAAATGCGCCTTAGGAAGCATCACTGCAAACCAAGCTAGTGGAGGTGATGGGAATTCTAGTTGAGCTATTTCAAATCCTAAAAGTAGATGCTTTAAAGTGCTACACTCAGTATGCCAGCAGATCTGGAAAACTCAGCAGTGGCCACAGGACTGGAAAAGGTCAGTTTTCACTCCAATTCCAAAGAAAGGCAATGCCAAAGAATGTTCAAACTACTGCACAATTGCATTCATCTCACATGCTAGCAAAGTAATGCTCAGAATTCTCCAAGCAAGATTTCAACAGTATGTGAACCGAGAACCTCCAGATGTTCAAGCTAGATTTAGAAAAGGCAGAGGAACCAGAGATCAAATTGCCAACATGTGCTGGATCACAGAAAAAGCAAGAGAATTCCAGAAAAACATTTACTTCTGCTTTATTGACTATGCCAAAGCCTTTGACTGTGTGGATCACAACAAACTGGAAAATTCTTCAAGAGATGGAAATGCCAAACCACTTTACTTGCCTCCTGAGAAATTTGTATGCAGGTCAAAAAGCAACAGTTAGAACCAGACATGGAACAATGGACCATGTCCCAAATTGGGAAAGGAGTACGTCAAGACTGTATATTGTCACCCTGCTTATTTAACTTATATGCATCATTTGAAATGCCAGGCTGGATGAACCACAAGCTGGAATCAAGACTGCTGGGAGAAATATCAATAATCTCAGATATGCAGATGATACCACTCTTATGGCAGAAAGTGAAAAGAAACTAAAGAGTCTCTTGATAAAAGTGAAAGAGGAGAGTGAAAAAGCTGGCTTAAAACTCAACATTCAAAAAATGAAGATCATGGCATCCCGTCCCATCACTTCATGGTAAATAGATGGGGAAATAATGAAAACAGTGAGAGACTTTATTTTCTTAGGCTCCAAAATCACTGCAGATGGTGACTGCAGCCATGAAATTAAAAGATGCTTGTTTCTTGGAAGAAAAGCTATGACAAACCTAGATAGCATATTAAAAAGTAGAGACATTACTCTGCCAACAAAAGTCTGTCTAGTCAAAGCTATGGTTTTTCCAGTAGTCATGTATGGATGTGAGAGTTGGACCATAATGAAAGCTGAGTGCCGAAGAATTAATGCTTTTGAACTGTGGTGTTGGAGAGGACTCTTGAGAGTCCCCTGGACTGCAAGGAGATCATACCAGTCATCCTAAAGGAAATCATTCCTGAATATTCATTGGCAGGACTGATGCTGAAGCTGAAACTCCAATTCTTTGGCCACCTGACATGAAGAAGTGGCTCATTAGAAAAGACCCTGATGCTGAGAAAGATTGAAGGCAGGAGAAGGGGACAACAGAGAATGAGATGGTTGGATGGCATCACAGACTCAGAGGACATGAGTTTGAGCAAGCTCCGGGAGTTAGTGATGGACAGGAAAGCCTGCCGTGCGGCAGTCCATGTGGTCTCAAAGAGTCAGACCCGACTGAGCGACTGAACTGATACTGATACTGATCCTATAGCAGCCTCTCAGGCAGCCCAAGGAAGAGAAGACTGTTTCAGAATAAAAAGCAGTGTGTCTTTTGTCTAGAATAGTTAATTTTAAATTAGTAGAAAAGATGACCTCAAAGTTTTTAAGCCAATTGTATCAGCATGTACTGAAAGGGATTAAGACAATACAGCAGGAAAAGATACCTCTGGACCTTCAACTGGCTGCTGAGAGGAAGCAGGCTAAGTTACCCAACTGCATAAAATGGGCCAGAGTGGACATCCTTGTCTTGTTCCTGATCTCAGAGGAAATGCTTTTAGCTTTTCACCACTGAGTATGATGTTAGCTCTAAGTGTGTCATATATGGCCTTTATCATGTTGAGGTGTGTTCCCTGTAGGGAGAAGGAAATGGCAACCCACTCCAGTATTCTTGCCTGGAGAATCCTGTGGACAGAGGAGCCTGGAGGGCTGCTGTCCATAGGGTCGCACAGAGTTGGACACGACTGAAGTGACTTAGCATGCATGCATGCATTGGAGAAGGAAATGGCAACCCACTCCAGTATTCTTGCCTGGAGAATCCCAGCTACAGAGGAGCCTGGTGGGCTGCCATCTACGGGGTCGCACAGCATCGGACACGACTGAAGCAACTTAGCAGCAGCAGCAGCATGTTCCCTCTATGCTTACTTTCTGGAGCATTTTTATAAAAATGGGAAAAGAATTTGAAAATGAATAGATACAGGAATACATATAACTGAATCACCTTGTGGAACACCTAAAACTAATGCAACATTGTTAATCAACTGTACTCCAATACAAAATAAAAAGTTTTAAAAAAAATTAGAAAAAAAAAAGTTACTCAATTGCAAAAAAAGGACTGTTTCTTATGAAAAAGGAAGAATGACTCAAAGAGCAGAATGAAAAGCCCAGAGGACACCAAGAAATCTTCAGATCAAGAGGAATCAGACTTCAAGGAGCTGTAACCCAGAAGCCTCTTCTTCACCTGAACTTGACTTAGATGGAGAGATTCTGGACTTCCGAATCACCACAGGAAAAGTTATGAAACTTGTAGGACTTTGGGATGAAGTGAGCAATGCGTGTAGTAATGCTTATGGTCAAAAGGTGGAAGAATATAGTCAATTAAAGATGGTTGAAAATGCTTCACTAATTCCTTTGGGAGATTTGGGTTTAGTGACTTTCTTGACCCATAGAATGTGGTGTGAGGTCATAAATTCTGAGGTTGCATCAGCTTCTACCTGCGTGCTAAGTCGATTCAGTTGTATCCGACTCTTTTTGACCCTGTGGACCACTAGGTTCCTCGGTCCATGGATTCTCCAGGGAAGAATACTGGAGTGGGGTGCCATTTCCTTCTGTAGGTGGTCTTCCCAACCCAGGGATCAAATCTTGCTCTCTTACATCTCCTGCCTTGGCACTAGCGCCACCTGGGAAGCCCTTGATATTCTGAGTTGCCATGAAAGAAGTGTGATTACTTTTCCGGAGAGACACTGAGGACAGGCCCTGAGACCCTTGTGAAATATTACCCATCAGTCTGCATGCAGGCACTAGGTCTCATGTGGATTCTGTGCCAGATGTGAGTGTAGTTGCTTTGGGAATTCCAGAGCAGCCTTCAGCTTAATACTACTGAGTGACCCAGTGAATATCACATGATGCAGACAAATTGCTCAGCTGAGACCTGTCCAAATTCCTGACCCACAAAATCACAAGATATAATAAAATAGTGTTGAGCCACTGTTTTGAAGTACATCATTATGTAGAAGTAGACAACTGGAAGAATCCCTTAAAATGTACACAATAATTCTGATACATTATCTCATTCATTCACTCAAAAATACTGAGGACTGTTACATGTCAGGCAAAATTATTATATTAATATATATTAGAGACAGAGCAGTTAAAAAAAATAACCAGCAAAGACCCTGTTTTCATGGAGTTTACAGTCTATGGGATAGGCAGACAATAAACAAGAAATAACTACAACATGCCAGATGGTGACAAGTGCAAGGAAAAGAAACCAAGCAGTATTGACGTCCCAGTAAAGCAACCTTCTTTTATAAGTGAGGAAATGAAGCCTTAAAGAAACTGAATGATGGGCTAGTAAGAAAAACAGGTTCCCAGATATAATAAAACTGGACCTTTATGTGGTGAAAACTGTCCAACAGAGTTCATAAATGCAAATCTGTTATCTGTATTATTAGTGCAGCAGGGGAAACTAATTGGCAGAATTGAGACTTGGATGGATGTGCCTGCTTCCCCGGGCCATGCAAGTAACCTGGAGAGAAAAGGTTATGCGTACACGAATTGAAAGATCTGCCCTCCAGTAGCTGGAATGGGGCAGAGGCTGGAGGAGATGTGTGACCTAGGACCATACATAGGAAGCAAAGTGGCAGCTGTGCCTCATAGCAAGAGGGCAGAACCAGGAGCAGTTTATGAGAGATTGGGAGATACCCCTTGAGATAAGTAGAAATATTTGTGATGAGGAAGGGGCCTTTAAAAAATATTTCATTTCCTAGATGAAAAAGTGGGAGTTCAAAGGTAGCTAAGCTCATGACACCAAATAAATGTATTTGGTTAATAAAACTCAAGGACAATTTGGCTGCCTTAGTTCATGCAGTTCAACATTAGTTCAGTGCCTACAGGAGCATGTGCTAGGCTGTGTACTTCATGTTTAAAATCTAGTGTAGGACTACTGGGCATATTCCCAGAACAAAAGACATGTGCATCCCAATGTTCATAGCAGCACTATTTACAATAGGCATGACATGGAAGCAACCTAAAAGTCCATCAGCAGATGAATGGATAAAGAAGATCGGATACATCTATACAATGGAATATTACTCAACCACAAAAAAGAACAAACTGGGTCATTTGTAAAGATGTGGATGGACCTAAAGAGTGTTATACAGAGTGAAGTAAGTCAGAAAGAGAAAAACAAATATCATATATTAATGCATATAGTGGAATTTAGAAAAATGGTATGTGTGCTCAGTCATGTCTGACTCTGCAACCTCATGAACTATAACCCACCAGGCTCCTCTGTCCATGGAATTTTCCAGGCAAGAATACTGGAGTGGGTTGCCATTTCTTACTCCAAGGGATCTTCCCAACCCAGGGATCGAACCCTGATCTCCTGCATTAGCACAGATTCTTTACCCACTGAGCCATTGGTATAGATGATCCTATTTGCAAAGCAAAAATATAGACACAGACATAGAGAACAAATGTATGGATACCAAGGCGGGAAGCAGGAGGTGGTGGTGGGAGGAATTGGGAGACTAGGGTTGACACATGTACATTATTGATAATATGTATAAAATAGATAACTAATGCAAACATACTGTAAAGTACAGGGAACTCTACTTAATGCCCTGTGGTGACCTGAATGGGAAGGAAGCTTAAAAGGGAGGGGAAATATGTATACACACATAGCTGATTCACTTTGCTTTACAGTATAAACCAAGACAACATTGTAAAGTAACTATAGTCCAATAAAAATTAATTTTAAAAATCTAGTGCGGAGAAGGCGATGGCACCCCACTCCAGTACTCTTGCCTGGAAAATTCCATGGACGGAGGAGCCTGCTAGGCTACAGTCCATGGGGTCACTAAGAGTCGAACATGACTGAGTGGCTTCACTTTCACTTTTCACTTTAGAGCATTGGAGAAGGAAATGGCAACCCACTCCAGTGTTCTTGCCTGGAGAATCTCAGGGACGGTGGAGCCTGGTGGGCTGCCGTCTATGGGGTCGCACAGAGTTGGACACAACTGAAGCGACTTAGCAGCAGCAGCAGTGTGGAAAGTGAGGCAGGCATTCATCATATCACAATACAAATCAAATTGTGTAAGTGCCATGATAAAGGTACAAAGAAGAACACAAATGAGTGACTGATTAATTAAATCTGATTAGAGAAAGTTTCATGAAAAAGGTAGTGCCTGAGTAGGGTCCTGAAGGATGCTAGTAATAAAAAGCTTTGTCATATATTACAAAAGGCATTACTTTAAAATGCCTTTTTATTTACTTAAAAAATTCAAAGTTTCACTAGTAGAAGGAGAAACGTCCCCAGTCTCCTCTGAATGACTGCCTAGTGAAAGTGAAAGTCGCTTAGTTGTGTCTGACTCTTTGCAACCCCATGGACTATACAGTCCATGGAATTCTCCAGGCCAGAATACTGGAGTGAGTAGCCTTTCCCTTCTCCAGGGGCTCTTCCCAACTCTGGGATCGAACCCAGGTCTCCCACATTGCAGGCAGATTCTTTACCAGCTGAGCCATAAGGGAAGCCCAAGAATGACTGCCTAGGGTCCCACTCATTTGGAAGAGCTGTGCAGTGGTGCTGACATCACTGGCTAAGGCAGACTTGGGCTCTTATCAGCCCCATCGATTTCCAGCTTTGTGATGCTGACAAGTTACTTAAACTGTGTGCTTTGATTTCCTCATTTGTAGACTAAGGTTAATGATAATATGACTACCTAGTAGGGTAATGGTGAGAACAAAATGAAATAACACATGAAAAGTGTATAATTCATTGTACAGCACATTTTAAGCATTCAATAAATCATAGCTATTCTTTTATTAATGTTTGCATACTGGGCAGGATTCCAACCCTGTATAAAGTTGTGAATTTTAGTTTCAGTTCTTACTCCAAACTGGTCTCTAGGGCTAGGCCAGTGACCCAGATTTTCCACTTCTCAGCTCTCTGATTCATCACAGGAGACCAAGACACTGGCAAGGAAGTTGAAAGACCTGGTTCCCTCACTTCCTGGTTGGAGTTCTAAGGACAAAAGTGGTTATTTCCTCTGTCTTACATTCCTCCCTTTATCTCAGACCTTCTTCCCTTGTCTTGAGGACTCCGTGTGTGTGTGTGTGTGTGTGTGTTTATTCACACTTCACTAGTTAGCTTTGCCTGTCAGCTGTAACAAAAACCTCAAGGAAAGAAAGTATGACCAAGCCTTCAGACAGCTGGTAGTAATTTAATTATACAATCCCCCTTATCCTTTCAACACCCACTATTTATGTGTATCCCATGTTGGAGGAAGGGGAATCATACAAGAAATGTGGTACATAAATTTCTAGGAAAAAGGGGGTTGGAACACTGAAGAAAGACTTGTACGAATTAACTGGATACTTTGCTTTGCTTTGAACGTAGATATTGGGCCTTAAAAATGGAAGGGACTGATGTGAGAGTTAATAAATTTCTGGAGCCAGAAACAATAGAGGAATAAATTAATCAAATAGTTTTCAAGGCATTCATGACAACTGCACCATCACTAAAACCTGATCATTTACCAGGATGGGACAAGGAGCTCCAGTCCAAGGCCAAGGAGCATGTATCAGGCAACCTAGGCTGCTTAAAAAATCCATGGAGGTTATAACTAAAGGCAGTGATGATTCTGGTTTAGAGCTCAGATTGGATTCTGAATTAGAAAGCATATTGCTAAGGACAAGGCCGCCAAACAGCTATGGTCCCTGTTCTTGTTTCTCATATCACGCCATCTACTAGCTTGTCCCCCAAGTGACCAAGGTGGATTTCTCTAGCTTTAAAATTCTGGCAGACACTAACAATCCCATAACATATATAACAAACAAACATATATGTTATGTTTCACACACACATGTATATATATTTTCATATATGTGTATACATATTTATCTACAACATGAATCAGCTTTTAAAACTTTCTATTTTGAGAAAATTTAAAAAAATTTTAAACATATGGCATTTCAATCGTGTCCAACTCTTTGCAACCCTATGGACTGTAGCCTGCTCCTCAACCATGAGATTCTTCAGGCAAGAACACTGGAGTATGTTGCCATGCCTCCTCCAAGGGATTTTGACAACCCAGGAATCAAACCCGTGTCTCCTGGGTCTCCCAGATTGCAGGCGGATTCTTTACCCACTGAGCCACTTGGGAAGCCTATGTTTCATGTTGCTACTACAGCTAAGTATTAGTGTTAGTAGCTCAGTCGTGTCCAACTCTTTGCGACCCTATGGACTATAGCCTGCCAGGCTCCTTTATCCATGGAATTCTCCAGGCAAGAATACTGGAGTGGATAGCCATTCCCTTTTCCAGGGGACAAATTCTTTACCATCTGAACCACCAAGGAAGCCCTGTTATGTTTCATATATATGTATATATACATTTTCATATATGTGTATAAACATTTATCTACAACATGAATCAGTTTTTAAAACTTTCCATTTTGAGAAAATTTTTTAAAAATTTGAACATATGGCAAAGTTGCAAAAATAGTACAATGAAGTGATATAAATCCTTCACCAGATTCACCAATTGTTAACATTTACCACATTTGTTTTTCTCTCTCTCCCCTGCAACACAGTTACTAATGAGACATATGAAAGATGCAGACTCTTCATCCCTAATATTTCAGTGTGTATCTCGTATTGCTGCTGTTTAGTTGCTCAGTCCCATTCCACCTCTGCAACCCCATGGGCTGTGGCCCACCAGGCCACTCTGTCCATAGGATTTCCCAGGCAAGAATATTGGAGTAGGTTGCCATTTCCATTTCCAGGGGATCTTCTTGACCCAGGCATTGAACCTGTGTCTCCTGCTTGGCAGGTGGATTCTTTTGCCACTGAGCCACCTGGGAAGTCATGTATATCCTGCTGCTGCTGCTGCTGCTGCTGCTAAGTCGCTTCAGTCGTGTCCGACTCTGTGCGACCCCATAGACGGCAGCCCAGCAGGCTCCCCCGTCCCTGGGATTCTCCAGCCAAGAACACTGGAGTGGGTTGCCATTTCCTTCTCCAATGCATGAAAGTGAAAAGTGAAAGTGAAGTCGCTCAGTCGTGTCCGAATCTTAGCGACCCCATGGACTGCAGCCCACCAGGCTCCTTCGTCCATGGGATTTGCCAGGCAAGAGTACTGGAGTGGGACGCTGTTGCCTTCTCTGCATGCATATCCTAAGAATAACTAAACTTATTATCGCTGTTACTATGTAAAAGAATATTCCACCTCTCCCAGGTCAACTTTTGTCACCATTAAACAGAATCTGATTGACATATTTGCCTTGAGTTACTTAGTTAAAATCAGGAGCTCTCCCTGATAGCTATTTGGTTCAAATTTGCACAACCAAGAGGACTCATCAAAACATCACTCCCAGGACAAAGGCGAAATATACAACAAAGACAAATTCCCTCTTCTACACTTAGAACTACGGAAGTCAATTTCTTGGCAATTTAGACCAGCTGTTTGTCCTTTCTTCCAGCTGGCAAGGGTTCAAAAATATTGAGATAAAGCCTCAGAAAGCCTCATACAATCAAGAAAAAAATTTTAATGAGAAAAATCCCTCATTTGTGTATGCACTTTTGTTTTAATTTTCATCTTACCATTTAAGAAGCCAAGATACTGAGCTGTGAAGTTCAACATCAAATATCTGGCAATCCTAGACATAAAATGAGCATACCTCCACAGTCCTTCATCCTTACAAAGTTCAAATAAGTAGAGTGGCTGTAAAAGTTAATCCCATTCTAGGAAATAAAAGCAAAACTAAACAACTGGGACCCACTTAAACCCATAAGCTTTTGCATAGCAAATGAAACAATAAAAATGAAAAGACAACCCACAGACTGGGAAAAAATATTTGCAAACGATGTTACCAACAAGGGATTAGTCTCCACAATTTTCAAACAGCTCATGACACTTAACAGCATCGAAACAAACAACCCAATCAAAAAATGGGCAGAAGATCAAAATAGACATTGCTCCAAGGAAGACATACAGATGACCATTAGGCACATGAAAAGATGCTCAACACCACAAATTATTAGAGAAATGTAAATCAAAACTACAATGAGATATCACACCTGCCAAATGGCTATCATCCAAAAAATTCACAAATAATAAATGCTGGAGAGAGTGTGGAAAGAAGGGAACCCTCCTACCCTGTTGGTGGGAACATAAATTGGTATGGCCACTATAGAGAACAGTATGAAGGTTTCTTAAAAACTAAAAATAGAGCTATCATATGACCCTGCAATCCCATTCCTGGGCATATATCCAGAGAAAAGCATAATCTGAAAGGATCCATGTACCCCAATGTTCATTGCAGCGTTGTTTACAATAACTGAGAAGCAACCTAAATGTCCATTGACAGAAGAATGCATAAAGAAGATGTGGTACATACAGACAGTGGAATATTATTCAGTCCTTAGAAAGAATGAAATAAAACCACTCTCTGCCACACGGATGGACCGAGACAGTGTCTTACTGAGTGAAGTATGTCAGAGACAAGAAGAAATATCGTATGACATCCTTCATATGTGGACTCTAAAAAGAAATAACACAAATGAACTTACTTAACAAAACAGAAACAGATGCACAGACGTACAGAAGGAACTTATGGTTGGGGGTGTGAGGACTAGGGAAAGAGACAGTTTGGGAGTTTGGAATGGACATGCACACACTGCTATATTGTAAATGGATGACCAACAAGGACCTACTGTACAGCACATGGAACTTTGCTTAATGCTCTGTGGCAGCCTGGATGGGAGGGAGCCTGAGGGGGAATGGATACACGTATATATATAGCTGAGTCCCTTCGCTGTTCACTCGAAACTATCACAACATTGTTTGTTAAATGGCTGTACCCCAATACAAAAAATTTTTTAATTGCATTCTAGATCATATCAGTTTAGTAAAACAAGAAGCACACTCAATACTAACCACTATTATTCCTTTCAATGAAAATAATCTTTAAATAACAAAAGCATTTCCCATTTTTTAGGCTAGGTCTGTGATATACCATTAGGTATAGAAATACTGTGTGTTAGTCACTCAGTTGTGTCTGAGTCTTTGTGACCCCATGGACTGTAGCCCACTCCTGTCCATGGAATTCTCCAGGCAAGAATACTGGAGTAGGCAGCCATTCTTTTCACCAGAGGATCTCCCCAACCCAGGGATTGAAGCTGGGTCTCCTACATTGCAGGCATATTCTTTACTATCTGAGCCACGAGGGAAGCAAAGATCACACCAAGTCCTTCTAGCTGGAAATGAACCAGTGACCTAAATTGCTAGCTGACTCTAAATCAAAAGTTGTGATACAAAGAAAAGAATTATTGTATTCTCTATTTGTTGGCTTCATTGTGTTCTCAAGACTTAGGGGAAGGGAGAAATCAAGGCCAGAAGGTCCTGGTGCTGATGGACTGATTAACTGGTTCAAGCTTTTGATTTAAAACTGTGAAGGTATTCAGGGCTGGACTTAAGGTGAGGGGAGGGGTACTCACCTGTGGTGCAAATTTTAAAAGATGACCAGAGCTCAGCAATCACGACAAATGCAATATTTAAGGACAATATTTTAAAAAACCAAATTATCACAAAAAATCCATAATGAATAAGATGTCAAAATCTTAAATAAAGACAGGATCTACTCCCACATTTGCATGATCCTGGGAGTGAGTGCTTCACTTGGTTCCCTGTGGTTCATCCCAGATGGTGTGACAAGAGCTAAACTTATACTCTCTAGTGCTGTGTTCTGCTGACCCTGTTGGCAGTATCTCTCTGTGCATTAATGAACTGCCAGACATCGGGTGGGACCTCTAAGACACCACAGGGCAAAAGCGATTATATGAGCCAAGGCCAGCTCTTGCAACCACCTTGCCAAATAATTTCAAGGCTCAATGGAACTTTTCTGTTTTATAGGGCATCAGGGAAATGGCAGAACAGATGAGAAAGGGAGCTGTTGGAAGAGGGGAAAAAAAGAACAGTTTACCTCATTAGTTGCTGCTAATTTAACCAGAATGGAATTTTCAAGAACCTATGCTTTTAGAAAACCTTGAGCACCAGGCCTCAGTTTGAGGTACCTGTCCACTCAACTCAGAAGCCAAACCTGCCTCACCTTTAGTCTTCCTGTCACATGAAGTGCTGTTGGCTCTGGAAATCAAAGTAGCCATGTGACATCCTCATAAAGGCTACAGTGAATTCCAGCTGCTTTAGGACACTTCATCAAACTCTGGAGGATAGTGAAGGACAGGGAAGACCGGCGTTCTGCAACCCATTCAGTTACAAAGACTCGGACACAACTTTGTGATTCAACAACTCCTTTGGCAAGAGCTGCTCACCCATGAGTACCAGACCTGATGGAGCAACAGTGCAAAGCACCTACAGGCGCCCCCTGCTGGCAGAACCTATCTTACAGAATCAGCCTTACAATGTATTAATCCCTTGTGGGCCATTAGCTGGGACATAAAAGGTCCAGGTTTTCACAGTCACCAACATTCCCCTATGAGTGATCTTACACCTGACCTGCTTCAAAATTTATGTTTCCTTCTAGGCCTTCTGTCGGCACCAGGCATGTGCATGTCCTTCATACAGCTTGCCTAGCTCTGAAACTTAGCCTGGAGAAGTGAACCATTTATCAGGTTCTCAACAGTCCCTTCACCTAGGGCCAGACTCTGTGTCTGGTTTTCTTTTAGGGAAGGCAGAGACAGAACCAGTCATTGCCAGCAATATCTGCCAGGGGTGCTGGGAGAGCTGACTGTGTGAGCCAAGTCCGAGGTTTTTCTTGTTCTGAGGATACAGTCAAAAATCTTTAACATGACATACATAGCTTGGTATAGTCTTCAGCCTCAACTCTGGCTACACTTCTCCTTGACTTTTTTGTGCTTCATTTGTAACAGTCTCATTCCAGAAAGAAGGAATGGAAGGTATAAACCCTGTTGTTGCTCCAATTTCCAGAAGTTCAGGTAAGAGATGCAGACTGTGGTAGGCAATCTCCAAGAGGGCCCCCAATAATCCTTGGTAATCACACTCTTGGTATTATAAAGAGATTTCTTATAAATGTTTGGCTCACATTATTACAGAGGCTGAGAAATCCCAGTATCTGCTGTCTGGAAGCTGGAAACCCAAGAAATCTGATAGTGGTGTTCTGAGAGTTAGAGGGCCCACTGTGTAAGTCCCAGGCCTAGGGACTCTGCTCAGTAGTCAGGCAGAGAGAGAGAGAGAGAGAGAAAATTCCCCCTTCCTCCATCTTTTTGTTCTGTTTAGGTTCTCAGTGGATGGGATGGTGCCCACCCACATTGTGGGGGAGGCAATCTGCTTTACTCAGTCTACTGATTTCAAATACCGATTATATCCAAAAACACCCTCACAGACTCACCCAGAAATAATGTTTAGCCCAACATCTGGGCACCTTGTGATCCAGTCAAGTTGACACATAAAATTAACCATCACAGATCCTAAGTTTTGGAGTGGTTGTCTATGCATCAATGCGTAACTGATACACATAGTCCTGAACCTTCCCTCAATCCTAGGTCATGCTGCAGAGTTAGAGATCCAGCCCTTTCATTCACAAAGAAGCTATTATTCTTCTTACAGTAAGGAAGGACAAAGAATTCAGAGCCCTTATTTAAGGCTATACAACTGGAAAGGAGATTTATGGTGAAAATGAAGGAAATGGTAAGTAGTTCTTTTGTAGGATCATATATTTTGTGTATTCTATAGAATACACTAAGCAGACTCTTTTCTTCTTTTAGAAAATATGTGAAACTCATGACAACTCTTCTTATTGAGACAACAATAAATCTGTACATTTTATATTCAATATTTAGTTAGTGATTTCAAAGTCAAGATTTACACAGCAATGAGGCAAAAAGGTGTGGATTGGAATACTGTGGAGACTAAAAGGATGCCAAAATATGGCACTGCTTCTGTCTGTACACTGAGGTCACTTGTTCATGTTAGCATTTCTGTTATTGGCCCTACTTTCTCTGAGCAAATGTTGCATGATTGAATGTGGGTGTGCATGAACACACACACAGTGGACAAAAGCCCGCCATTATGTGAACACATGTGCCCACTGTTCTGGGCAGTGAGCCCAGTTTGCTCGAAGTCTTTGTTATTTGCCCAGTGTCCCAGATTCTCTTTTGAAATGTGCAATTCACCCAATTTTATTAACCTGAATATGAAGCTATCTGATGCTTTTTGATAGACTCTAGCTCATGTCTAGGTATGGTGTTTTGTTGTAAACAGGTCATTCGTTTCTCTGTGTTGACCTGCAAGCATTTTGCCATTTGAACTGAAAGCAAATCCTTGCAAGGTCAGATTTTAGTAATGCAGGTTATTATTTTAAAACAGATGACACTTCACACTTGTTATGCTAATTTGGAGACGGAACCATGTTTGTCTAAGCTCTACCAAAGGCTTTCTGTTGCTTTTGTTTGCGTTGATTTTTTTTTAAGGAAAAGCAGATCAAGGATCATTAAAAGGAAGGAGATTTTAAAGCATACAAGATGAACAAAAAAAAATTTAGCACCTGCCAATTGAGCACCACCACTACCATTTTTTAACTGTGTGATCTTGTCAAAATATTTAACCTTTCTAAAAAAGAGCAGGGATAATAATAGCATCTTTCTCACAGAATTGTAGTGAGGATTAAATGAGATTATGATTATATGTTGCTTAAGATACGTATAATGCTGGTACGTAGCCACTACTCAACAAATATTATTAATAACAAAATTACACATGTAGTAATGAAACAATGATAATGCTGCTGCCATAGACATTAGTGATCAAACATCTAAATCACAGGATGCTGTTTGGAACCCATTTGAGATCAAGTACAAACCCTATACTTATGAGGTTGCTCTGGCAAACAAGACTGAGAGAGCAAGTAACTAGAAGAGGTTGTAGTATCCTGAGGCAACTATTTCCCTGCCTGCTACACCCTTCCACCAAGAACTGGTTAACATATGCAACCTTCTGGGAAGGGATTTTTTAATATTATACAAGGTATTTTCTTTGGCTCCAAAATCACTGCAGATGGTGACTGCAGCCATGAAATTAAAAGACTCTTACTCCTTGGAAGAAAAGCTATGACAAACCTAGACAACATATTAAAAAGCAGAGACATTACTTTGTTGACAAAGGTCTGTATAGTCAAAACTATGGTTTTCCCAGTAGTCATGTATGGATGTGAGAGTTGACTTTAAAGAAAGCTGAGCACCAAAGAATTGATGCTTTTGAACTGTGGTGTTGGAGAAGACGCTTGAGAGTCCCTTGGAATGCAAGGAGATCAAACCAGTCAATCCTTATGGAAGTCAATCCAGAATATTTATGAAGCATCATGAAGAACTGATGCTGAAGCTGAAGCTCCAATACTCTGGCCACCTGCTGCAAAGAGCTGACTCATTAGAAAAGACCCTGATGCTGGGAAAGATTGAAGACAGGAGGAGAAAGGGAAAACAGAGGATGAGATAGTTGGATGGCATCACCAAGTCAATGGACATGAGTTTGAGCAAGCTCCAGGAGATGGTGATGGATGGGGGAGCCTGGGGTGCTGCAGTCCACGCGGTAGCAAAGAGTCGGATACGACTGAGCAACTGAACAACAACAAAGCGTCTCCTCCGAGGGCATGACCACCATCCTTTTGTCCCCTCACCTAACCACCACCACCCTCATGCTGATGGGGGGGAAAACTTCAACTGAGGTTTGGCAAAAACCTCGACCAGAGGTTTCAAATACAGCTTAATACAGAGACTCCAATAAGGGGTTTTCCCTCCCCTCCTCTCAATTGCTTTCTGTGCTAGCTTTCTTCTCAGTGTCTGAAAAGTTTAGCAAGGTGTCTGCCAGAAGTCCCAGACCTACATTCTCCTTCAAGTTTCATCATGAGGAAGGCTGCCACTTTCAGGAGACTCCTGAAGAACCCTGTCTGTTCACTTCTTATCAGCTCCACTGCTGCTACCGTGATTTAAATCACCATTTTCTTATATCTATACCATTTACTAGAATAGTTTTCAGAGCTCCCTTCCTGCTTCTACTGTTAGGAGCACTCTTTCACTCCTAAAGTCTGTATTGCAATAGCAGAGCGATATTTTAAAACATTTTCCAGATCATATAATGCTCCTGCTTCCTGGTTTCCCAATGTCCTTAGAATAAAATCAACTTCTTATTATGGCCTACAAGGTCTCATGTACCTAACCCAGCCCACTTCTTCTCCCTTATCTTCTTGCCATTTTCCTTTTTGTTTAACATGTTCCAGCTGCCCTGGTCTTCTTTGTGTTGCTCAAGCATAACAAGTTATTTCTACCTTAGGAGTTTTACAATTGCAGTTCTCCCATTGTCTGCCTCTTGGAGCTTCTCTGGTGGCTCAGTGGTAAAGAATCTGCCCGCCAAGTTCTATCCCTGAGTTAGAGAGATCCTCTAGAGAAGGAAATAGTGACTCCAGTGTTCTTGCCTGCAAAATCCCAGGGACAGAGGAGCCTGGTGGGTTACGGTCCAGGGATCACAAAGAGTTGGACACAACATAGCAACTAAACAACAACATCTGCCTCAGTTCCTTTCTAGCCAATGGCTTAATTTTATTTATCTTTTAAATCACTTTATTTGTATATTTATTTACTTGTTTACTATCTATCTCCTCACCAGTCCTGATACAGCTTCATTAAACTTAAGCTTGTGAGGGTAGAGCCTTTATCAGATAATCTTATTCTTCATTCTATTCTAGCATCTAGAATTATGCCTGACATTGAATATAATTTTTTAAAAGATGAATGAACTAAATTTGGCTAAATTCAGTTTCTAAAAAGACAATACTGAAAGGGGAGACCTAGAGAATCAACAGAACAGTTGAAACTAAAAAAAAAAAAAAAAACAGGTTCAGAAGGGACAGAAGTAGGGGAAGCAGTAAGAACCCATTGGTCCCAACCATTTTTTCCACTCTTGTCTTGCTCCATGAAGACACGATGTTAATGTAGAGAGTTAGGTTGTACTACTGTGGGTATCATTACCCTCATCTATCTAGAAGAGGGCAGAATGTTCCATCAAAACTTTAATAAAGCAATAGCAAAGAAGAGGTAATTCTCCAAAGGAAATGGAGGGTTACTGTCCAAGTAAAGGAGGAGTGAATCAACATCTCCCCACCAAAAAATAAAAGAGCCAAAAAAAAAAAAAAAAAGAAAGAAAAAGAGAAACAAATGTCTGCAACAATCCTTGATGTGATATCTTGTCACCTAGGAGATATCAACTTTACTCTCATGTAAACTAATATATGCTTAAGAAACGCAAATAGATTTTAATATTAACCTAAATCAGATAAAAGCAGAAAGATACATCTGTTTGAACATCTGTTCAAAATCATACAACACACTCAAAAGATATACTCTTAAATGTTTTTTCTCTTTTATGCTTCAGAAAAATTTAGTGGTCAGGAGACAGTTCTGTAAGGCATCTCCTTCTGGATGTCCCACATGAAAGCAATTCATTTCCCTGATATCTACTTTTCATACCACATTATCCCTCAGTACCTGACATTAGTAATCATTCCATAGTTGACCTAGAAATTTAAGAGTAATTCTTTGTTTCCTTTCTCTTCTTCATTTCCCATACTTCATTGATTAACAAGTGCCATCAATCCTACCTCAGAAATTCTCAAATTTATCCCTTCTTCACTGTTCCTACTACCACTAAGTTCAGAGCTCATAACCTCAGACCCCAAACCATTCGTAACAGCTTCTTCGTTATCCCGTCTTTTCAGTCAGCCCACTTCACCTCCCCTCCCATACAGCCACCACACTTACAGTTCGAAAACAAAGATCTACAAACATCCATGTCCTGCTTTAAAACATTCTACAGCTCCACACTGCTTAACAAAAACAAAAACCCAACCACCTTTTGTCTTGGTTGGAGTGACAGAACACAATTTATTTTTTATTTGCTTAATTCAGTGGTTCTCTAAACTTGCTGTACATGAGTGCTTTTGTACATGAGGTTAGGACCTCAGTCCGAAGGAGTCTGATTTAATTGGTCTAGAGTGGAGCCTGTACCTCAGTTTTTTTTAAACCTCCCTAGATAATTCCAATGTGTAGCCAGAGCTGAAAAATGCAATTTAAAAGATAACTAGAAAGACAATTTTACTTCCAAACAGCATGAAGTAACAGTGCACATATTTATTACCACACAAGTCTGATGGGAATAACTGAAAACCTGGACAAAATATATGAAAGAAAGATTTTCAGACACTGGATATTAGGCAACACAGATAGTGATCCCAGAAAAGATAAACCAAAGAAGTGAAGCACACAAGTGCCCTAGTTTACTTCTTAGAGAAAGTTTATAGTTGGCAATGATAAGAGAGGGAATCAAGGCAGAGCCTGGTCATCTCCCTAAGTTGAAGTAAAACTAGCAATTTGGGAAGGCCAACATAGCAAATGTGGAATAGCCAAAATGGCCAAATATGGAACAACCCAGATGTCCATCAGCAAATCAATGGATAAACAGAATATGATACATGCATATAATGGTATATTGTTCAGCCTTAAAAAAGAACAGAGTTCTGACACATGCTGCTACCACACAGATGAAGCTTGAAGACATTATGCTAATAATTTTCCTTAGAAGTTCATCAAACATTTAAGGAAGAAATAATGCCAGCTCTACACAAACTCTCCCCCAAAAATTGAAGAAGAAGGACTACTTCCAAACTCATTTTATGAGGAAAAAATTATTCTTATATGAAATCCAGACAACGTGAAGAATACAAACCAACATCCCCCCTGAATATAGATGCAAAAATTCTTAACAAAATTTTAGCAGCTCTAATCCAACAATATAGAAAGGATAATATATCATGACATAGTGGCATTTATTCCAGGATCTCAATGTTAATTTTAACATTCTTAAAAGAATCAATGTAATTTATCATATTAATCAAAAATAAAAAAGAAACATTACATAGCATCTCATTCATATGTAAATCAAACATCCATTCCTAGTGAAAACTCTCAGAAAATTATGAATGGAAGGGGACTTCCTCAATCTGATGAAAAGTGCCTATGAAAAACTTATAGGTGACATTATACTTCTTCTTAAGATCAGGAACAAGGCAAAGTATGTTTGCTTTTACTATTTCAATTCAACTTTGTGCTAGAGGTGCTAGCTGGTGCAATAAGGCAAAATAAATAAATATATAAAAGACATAGAGATTGGAAAGAAAGAAATAAAACTCTTTCTCTCCCTCCTTTCCTCTTCCTCTCTTTGTGTGGATGACATAAGTTTTATGTATAAAATTCTACAGAATCTACCAAAAAAAATCTACTATAACTAAACAATGAATTTAGCAAAGCTACAGGATTTAAGATCAGTATACAAAAATCAATATAGGGCTTCCCTGATGGCTCAGTGGTAAGAATCTGCCTCTGCCTGCCAATGCAGGAGACACGGGTTTGATCCCTGGTCCAGGAAGATTCCATATGCCATGGAGCAAATAAGCCCATGCGCCACAGCAATTGAGCCGGTGCTCTAGAGCTCAGGAGCTGGAATTACTGAGCCCAGGAGCTGCAACCACTGAGCCCACATGCCACAGCTACTGAAGCCCGAGAGCCCTAGAGCCTGTGCTCTGCAACAAGAGAAGCCAACTCAATGAGAAGCCTATGTACCGCAACTAGAGAGCAACCACTGCTCCCACAACTAGAGAAAAAGCCCATGCAGCAATGAAGACTCAGCACAGGCAAAAATGAATAAACAAATAAAATTATTAAAAATCAATAAAAATCAATATAAACTAGCAAAAACAATCATAAATTGAAATTTTAAAGACATTATCATTTATGAAAGAATTACAAATATGAAGAATTCAAGGATAAATGTCTCATAAGATGTGTAAATTCTATATAGTAAAAACATAAAACATTGCTGAGAGAAATTAAAGAAGAACTTAATGGGGATTTCACAGCCTCACTAATTATTGATGTTTTAGGCCATATAGTTCTTTACTGTTAGAACTGCTCTGTGCAATGTAGGATGTTAACCAGTATTCCTGACTTCTATTTACTAAATGCCAGAATCACCTTTGCTGCAGTTAGGATAATCAAAAATGTGTCCAGACACTGTCAAATGTCCTTTATGAGGCATAACTGTCCCTGTTTGAGAACCATGGACCTAAATAAATGAAGAGATATACCATGTTATGGATCAGAAGACTCAATATTGTTAAAAATATCAATTCTCCCCAAATTAATATATAAACTTCAGTACAATCCCATTCAAATCCCAGCAGACTTTTTATCTGTATTGACAATTGGAATCTAAAATGTATATGGAAATGCAAAGAACCTAGAACAGCCAAATAATTTTGAATAAGAAGAATGAAATTGGAGAATTTGTACTACGTTATCTCAAGACTTACAAAACTATAGTAATCAAGATATTAATAGTAGAGTATTGGCTCAAAGACAGACACAAAGATCAATGGAATAGAATAGAAAAATCAGATATACAGTCACATATCCATGGAAAAAGTGGAAACAGTGACAGACTATTTTCTTGGGCTCCAAAATCACTATGGACAATGACTATGGCCATGAAATTCAAAGACACTTGCTTCTTGGAAGTAAAGCTATGACAAACCTAGACAGCATGTTGAAAAGCAGAGACATCCCTTTGCCAACAAAGGTCCATCTAGTCAAAACCGGGTTTTTTCCAGTAGTCATGTACAGGTGTAAGAGTTGGACCATAAATAAGGTTGAGCACTGAAGAATTGATGCTTTTGAACTGTGGTGCTGAAGAAGACTCTTGAGAGTCCCTTGAACAGCAAGGAGATCAAACCAGTCAATCCTAAGGGAAACCAACCCTGAGTATTCACTGGAAGGACTGATGCTGAAGCTGAAGCTCCAATACTTTGGCCACCTGATGCAAAGAGCTGACTCACTGGAAAAGACCCTGATGCTGGGAAAGACTGAGGGCAGGAGGAGAAGGGGGCAACAGAGGATGAGATGGTTGGATGCCATCACTGACTCAATGGACATGAATTTGAGCAAACTCCAGGAGATGGTGAAGGACAGGGAAGCCTGGTGTGCTACAGTTCATGGGGTCACAGAGTCGGACAGGACTTAATGACTGAACAACAAATACATGGTCAATTGATTTCAGTAAAAGTATCAAGGCAATTTCATGGAGAAAGGATAGATTTCTTAACAAACAGTGCTGAAAGAACACTATATGCAAAAAATGAACCTTGATCAAAACCTTGTTCTATATACAAAAGTTAACTCAAAATGGATCATAGACCTGAACGTAAAACATAAAACTATGCAACTTCTAGAAGAAAACATAGGAGAATATTTTGTGACCTTGGGTTAAGTAATGGTTTCTTAGTTATATTAATAACATTAAAAGCAAAATCTTTAAAGAAAAATGTGACACTTTGGACTTACTTTAGCAAATTTTTTAAAACTTCTGGCCTTCAAAAGACACTGTTACTAAAATGAAAAAACAAACTGTAGATGGGGAGAAAATATTCACAATGTACATACATAATAAAACTTGTATTTGGAATAGAAAACTCAAATTTTACAATAAAAAAGCAAACAACTCCATTAAAATGGGAAAAAAATTTCAACAAACACTTCATAAAAATATACAGATAAAAATAAAGCACATGAAAAGATGTTCAACATCGGTAGTCAATGGGAAATGCAGATCTAAGATACTATTTCACATTTACTAGAATGGCCATAAGACAGTAACAAATGTTGACAAGGATGTGGAGAAACAGGGACCTTCATACATCTCTACTGGGAATGTAAAAGGTAAAATACCTTTGACACAGAATTTTGCAATTTCTTAAAAAGTTAAACATCTATCTACCTATTGTTCTACTCCTAGAAATTCATACAAGAGAAATGTAAGCATATGCACACACAAAGACTAGCACTCAAATGTTCATAGCAGCTTCATTCACAATAGCCACATTACAGAAACAACCCAACAGTTAGTGAATCAATAAACTGTGGCATAGCCATACAATGGAATACTTCTCAGCAATGAAAGAAAATGAATGATTACTACCTACAACAGCGTGGATAAATCTTAAAATAACTAAGTAATAAGTGTGTGAAAGAAGCCAGGCAAAAACAAAGAATACATACTGTATGATCCCACTTATATAAAATTATAGAAAATGCAAGCTATCATGTAGTGACAAAAGGATCAGTGGTTCCCTGTCTGTTAGTGGGGCAGGAGGCGATGGAAGGTAGGGATTATGAGAGGGCAGAAGAAAACTTTAGGATGATGGACATGTAATGCTTTCACAAATATATACATACATATATATTTCACAAATACATACCTGCATAAATATATATAAACTTTTCAAATTGTACATTTTAAATTTGCCTGGTTTATTCTATGTCAATTATATCTCAATAAAGCAGTAAAAAAAAAAACAAAAAGAGAGATGGCTAAAGAGACATAATGGCTGACATTTGATGTTAGAAATGCACTGATCCTTCTCTGACACCATCCTTCACCCTTAACTCTGACAGTTGTCTGCTGGTTCCAGGCTATCCACCTAGAATGTGCAATCTGCTAGGCTTCAAAAGTGCACATTATAGAATATTAAACATAGTTCCTTCGCTGTACAGCAGAAATTAACACAAGATTGTAAATCAACTACACTTCAATAAAATTTTTTAAAAGGGGGCAAAAACAAGTGCACATTAAAGCACATTACCATCCACTGGCAACTCACTTAATTCTTTTTTAAATAGTTGTGCAATTGCAAGAGGGTCACATCTGAATTAAATCATCATAGAAAAGTTCTAGCACAGCATGGGTCTCACCTGAATAAGGCCTTTTTCCCAAGGCCATACATCCACTTATATCCCTCTGCTAAAATGTACTTCCCACCCAACTCTGGCTTCCTTATCTTGCTAGGCTAGAAAAAGTTCATCTCGTGTGTGTGTGTGTGTGTGTGTGTGTGTGTGAAGCCCTCTCTAATTCTCTGCCTCTTAGCACTGTATCCAGTCGCCATTAACCACGTGGTTCATATTACCAGCTTATAGGGGCTTTAGCAATGTCTCCCAACCCCATTTCCCTTTCCCCATGATGACTTTTACCTAAGCAAAGTCACCTTGCCATTTGGAGTTTAAACTTGACAGTGAAGACAAACTGGTTCAGAGCAGAAATGTGCAGGCACTTGAAACAGACATAAAGATTCCCAAACCAAACAATTACCTGAAAATATTAGCACGTCAGATAAAAAAAGAAGGTCCACATAAGAAGAGAGGTTGATCCTTAATGACACCATCCAGGGAAGAAAGAACCCGTTTGTATCCTCTGATACTCTGTTCAAAGCTATTTTTCCTTAATTTAGAATTTACTGATTAATTCTCCTGATTCTAAATTTGGGTTTCCCAGGTGGCTCAGAGGTAAAGAATCCACCTGCCAATGCAGGAGAAACAGGAGAAGCAGGTTTGATTTCTGGGCCAGGAGGATCGCTTGGAGCAGGAAATGGCAACCCACTCCAGTATTCTTGCCTAAAAAGTCCCAGGGATAGAGGAGCCTGGAGGGCTACAGTCCATAGGGTTGCAAAGAGTCGGGCACGACTGAGCACACACACAAAACAGCAATTCTAAATCCAAGTTTCACAAACAACCTTTTAATTACAATTTGGCTTCCAAATGTGGCAAGTATGCCAAAAGAACTCACTGACATAAAAAAAGAGGACCTAGTTCCCTAAGATGACTCCTCATTGTAAATTAGTAACTTGCCATCCTGGCTTTATATAGTAGCCATATGAATTTAATAATCAGTCTGAGAAACAGACTCAACAACTAAAGCACAGTTTGCACAATAATACCACCTTGCATGATCTCTTGGGACAGAGTCAGCTTTCCTTGGAGAGATCTTTGCATTTATTTATTTATTTTCCATAGTCCATCTTACTATTATAACACTTATTCCACACTGTAGTTACATAGGTAAGCGGAGTTTAGAATGATAGGTTCTCAACTACCTCAGGGTAGTTTGCATCCAATTTTGTACTGACGTCTACCATCATTGCTTGATTTAAAAATACTGAATTAAAATGAGCTGCTTTCATATATACAATGGACTATTACTCAGCCATAAAAAGGAGTGCATTTGAGTTAGTTCTAATGAGGGGGCTGAACCTAGAGCCTATTATACAGTGTGAAGTAAGACAGAAAGAGAAAAACAAATATCGTATACTAATGCTTATATATGGAATCTAGAAAGATGCTACTGATGCACCTATTTGTAGGGCAGCAATGGAGACGCAGACATAGAGAACAGACTTGGGGTCACAGTGAGGGAAGGAGAGCGTGGGGTGAATTGAGACAGTAGCATTGAAACACATACATTCCCATACGTAAAATTAGATAGCCAGTGGAAATTTGCTGTACAGCAGAGCTCAAATCACTGGCTCTGTGACAACCTAGAGGGGTGGAGTGGGGTGGGGGCTGGGGGGTGGGAGGGAGTTCCAGAGGGAGGGAACATACATATATCTATGGCTGATTCATGTTGATGTATGGCAAAAACCAACAAAATATTGTAAAGCAATTATCCTCCAATTAAAAATAAATTTAAATATTAAAAAAATGAGCTGCTTTCTTACATTTTTAGTTGATCGGGAGTTAGAAAACTGGATACCAAAGATACTTTCTCCTAAGTGCAAGCCTCTAATACTCATAAACTTCTAGTACTAGAGCTAAGATAGGTATGTTTTTAAAAGTATGTTGCACATTCCTGGAGATCTGATTTTTAAATGAGGTCACAGTAGCATCAACCTCAGTGAAGTTTCTGACTTCAGGGCATTCCTGAAATGTTTAAAAACATTTCAAGGTTCATCATCACATCAACTAAGATGAATGTAGAGATCTGTCAGATGAATAATTATTAAGGGAATAACAAAAGCATATCCATCTATTTTAACAATTAAGCCACAATTTAGAGAACCTAATTCTAAGCCACAATTTAGAGAACCTAATTCTAACCCAACAAATTTTTTGTTACGAAGGACAGAAAAATCACATGTTTATGATACAGAGTCATGACTCATTTAAAATTTTGCAATGACAATGCTTCTTTTCATGAAAAGTGTTCACCCTAGCATATATAAAATAGTAAAGAAGAATTTAAAATTTAAATATATTCAGATTAATTTTTTGTTTCAAGCTTTAAACAAATTTCCAAAGTATTGTTGAAAAATATTCAACACACCATCAGTAGAGCATGTTTAAAAAGAAATTATGTTTGGGCTAAAATTCCACTTTATAAAAAATCAAATAATGACTACTTCTTGCCTCTTTCCATCTTTCAAGGCAGTAATTTATCCTGGATTTCTTCATAATTGTGATTCCTTTAAGCACTGTTAACTGAGTAGCCTGACTCAGTTTTCCCAAATAAACAATGAACAGTGTAATGAATAAACACAATTAAGTGTCTGAATAAATTGTTTCCTCATTCACATAGTCTTGAATACAAAATACAGATCCTATTAATATGCAGATCTGTAATTAATACTCAAAAGACCCAAATTCTGATATTATGCATAGGAAACAGGCCTACAGAAATGAATTTTTTTCAGATGCCCCCGTTAGTTAATGGCAGCCTCCATGCTGAAATCAATATTGCCCTGTAGTTTGATTTATGAGTACTAGCTTCCCATTAAAGTATAAGCTAAAGATGCTCCAACAGGGAGAGATTTATTTCAAGAAGTCAGCAGCACAATCTGTCTGTTGTCCAAAAAAAAAAAAATTATATGGCAGATTTTCATCCTGCTGCTGCTAAGAAAATTTGGGCCTAATGGGTGGGGTCTTCCACGCCAGACCAGTGGAAGTGACTGGGTTTAGGTGGGGCTCGTCCTGGTAGGCATCATCCATCCAGCCAACAGGCAGGGCCTCAGCTCTTCAGGAAAAGAGAGCCTAGGAAGAAGGAACCATCACTACCCCACCCTGCTGCCTGTATCTAAGATGGGGCGGGGAGGAGGACGGGGCAGGAATAAGATAAGGCAGTGCTTTCAACTGTACCCCCGCATGCATTTCCCGGTCCTTTATCTTCTTTTAGCTTCCCTAGTGCTTTCAACCTGGCATGGCCTTCTGAATCCTGCGTTCATCTCTTGTTTGACTTGACCCAGCAGGCACGGCCTTCAATCTCATCTCTGCCAACGGAGCCCTAGACTACACGTTAAGCAAAGACCTTAGGGGTAGAGACTGAGTTTCCTATGCTTTAGTCCAGCGCCAATCCAGCGCCACACCTGTATTTCCAGGCAACTCCCTACTGTCTCTCCCCCTCCGCCCCCGCCACCAGCCCCATCATCCCCCAGTCCCTAGCCATGCCCTTCAACGTTCTCCAAACTAATGTCACTCTGTGTCAACCCTCCGAAGCGCCCGAGTCTCCAGCCCTGATTCCCAGCCCCAAAGGCGAAGGTTCCCCTACACCAGCGCTTCGGACGCCGCCACTCCCGGCGCAGTCTGCAGCCTCCGGGGCTCCCGCGGTGCTCTCACCTCATCCAGGGTGCGGCTGCCGCGGCTGCCTCTTCCTCTTCGGCCGCTGCTGCCCAGCTCCCGGCCGGCTCGGGATGCCGTCGTTCCCGGCCGGGAGACTGCCGCGAGGACGGCGGGATTCGCGCCGCGTCCCTGGACCAGTAGGGCGCGTGGTGCGCCCGGCGGACCGCGCGGCAGCAGCAGCCGCAGTCGCAGCGGCGGCGGCAGCAGGACCCGCTGTCAATCCTCTTCATGAATTTCCCGGTCCTAACCAGCCCAGTCCTAGTTACCGTCCTTGCTTGGTTTTCCTAAGGTCTTCCCGCACTGCCAGGACGCATCATCTCGGCGAGGATGCTATCCACTCCAGCTGCCCCCGGCGCGGTGCAGACCTGGGAAGACCAGGCCTCCTCCGCGCTGCCTCCGCCACCTGCTCCGCCCAGATTGCCTCGGTCCCTCTCCCACAAACACTCGCCGCTGCCTCTGCACCCTCTGTCATCTCCCCCTTCTCTCCCACCCACTACCTCAACCTGGAGAGCTTTTCATTTCCAGACCTCCTTTCTGTGTTCTTCCTATCTGCTCCATTGTCACTGTCCTCAATTTCCAACCTCAAAAAGTTTCTCCTCTCACTCCTCTCCATATTTTCCTGGGTTTTGTCCTCCACCCTCCAAATCCATCACCCTCTTATATTTTACATTATTCTCTCCTCAGAATCATTACTTCTCTAGGTTTGTTGTCTAGCCTTCTTTCTCTCTTTTAAAATCTTCTTTCTTTTCAATTTTCCCTTTAGTTATTATAAAAACCTTTCTCATAAACAACCTCAATTTTTCTTTCAATTGAGACTTTCTGATTGCTATTTTCCATGAAGAGCTCATAGTAAAATATATATAACTTGGTATCTGGTATCAAATCAAAAGCGTGTTTTCATGGTTTAAAAAAAAAGTTCATTGATCAAATAAATCTTCCACTCAATGTTTGTTCGGAAAACCCATTTTCTTATATTCCAGTCTTTTCTAAGAATGGAAACTGAGTCTCCAGCAAAGCAGAATGCTTCTACTGTACCATTCTATATCAGCAGTCTCAGCTTACTGGTTCTACTTAATGAGTTTTGGACTTTACCATGGTGTGAACATGAGATGCGTTCAGTGGAAACCAGATCTAGAATTTTGAATTTTGATCTTTTCCTGGACTAGAGATATGGGGTAATACTCTCTGGTGATGCTGGGCTCCCAGTCAGGTACGTTTATAACCACTCTGTACCCATACAACCATTCTGTTTTTCACTTTCAGTATAACAGCCAATAAATTATTACATGAGATATTCAACACTATTATAAAATAGGCTTTGTGTTAGATGATTTTGCCCAGCTGTAGGCTGATTAGGTGTTCTGAGCATGTTTAAGGCAGTCTAGGCTAAGCTGTGATGTTTGGTCAGTTAGGTATACAAAATGCCTTTTGACAAGATATTTTTGCTTTATGATGGGTTTATAGGGAGGTAACCCCATGGCAATGGCACCCCACTCCAGTACTCTTGCCTGGAAAATCCCATGGGCACAGGAGCCTGGTAGGCTGCAGTCCATGAGTCCCGAAGAATCGTCGGAGACGACTGAACGACTTCACTTTCACTTTTCACTTTCATGCATTGGAGAAGGAAATGGCCACCCACTCCAGTGTTCTTGCCTGGAGAATCCCAGGGACGGGGGAGCCTGCTGGGCTGCCGTCTATGGGGTCACATAGAGTCGGACACAACTGAAGCTACTTAGCAGCAGCAGCAATCCCATTGTAGCGCTTCCTTGATGGCTCAGTGGTAAAGAATCCACCTGCCAATGCAGGAGATGTTGGTTCTATCCCTGAGTCGGGAAGATCCCCTGGAGAAGGAAATGGCAACACACTCCAGTATTCTTGCCTGGAGAATCCCATAAACACAGGAGCCTATCGGGCTACAGTCCATGGGGTCACAAAAGAGTCGGACATAACTTAGTGACTAAACAACAAGAAACAAAATCCCATTATAATTTGCAAGGCCTGAAAGGGACAAGGTTTATCTTTTAGTGGGTAGTATGGATCCCAAGGTTCATAGGCAATAGTCATTATCATTAACTCAGTGAGAATAAAGCTGAACATCTCTTAAGTCATTTTTTTCCTCCAAAATCTGCTATTCATTCTTCTGGTTTATTAACTCCAACACTACCATCCACAAAGTTGCTTGAGCCCCCAAACTAGGTATCATCAGAGATGTATCTTCCTCATGCAACTCATCCGGTCTTTAATTCCACTTCTTGACTATTTCTTTAAGTGGTCTCTCCCATCATGATTCCAGCTGCTTCCAGAAAATGACACTATCAGGTATCTCATCGTTCTTTCTTTCAAACCTAACTTAATCTGTATCTTTACAAATCTTTATTTTCCCCCCAATCTATCTTACTGAAGCCATTTATGACTCTCATCTCTACTTTTTGTTCTTGTTTAGTTGCTTAGTCATGTGCAACTCCTTTCTGACTCTTTGGACTGGAGTCTGCCAGGCTCCTCTGTCCATGGAATTTCCCAGGCAGGAATACTGGAGTGGGTTGACATTTCCTTCTCCCAGGGGTCTTCTTGACCCAGGGATTGAACCTGTGTCTTCTGCTTGGCAGGCGGATTCTTTACCACTGAGCCACCTTGGAAGATCCTCATCTCTACTAGAAAATTCTTAATTATCTTTTGTTGGCTTAATATTTTTTGGCCACCCTTTTTCTGTTAGCTCCATACTGAGCCTATAAACATGTTCACATTTCTTCATCCCTAAAACAGAGACTTCTTCCTCTAAACTCTATCATATCTCCCATTTCCCTTCCCCCTCTAACCACCACCATATCTCTCATTTCCCTTCATAACCAGTTTGCTTACATACACTGTATACATTTGATGTCTATGCCTCTTGACTTACATACATTGTTTACCACTTAATTCTCTGAAATCTGGCTTCTAATCCTATTAGGCTGAGCACCGAAGAATTGATGCCTTCAAACTGTGGTGCTGGAGAAGACTCTTGAGAGTCACTTGGACAGCAAGGAGAACAAACCAGTCAATCCTAAAAGAAATCAACCCTGAATATTCACTGAAAGGACTGATGCTGAAGCTGAAGCTCCAATACTTTGGGCATCTGATGCAAAGAGCTGACTCACTGGAAAAGACCCTGATGCTGGGAAAGATCAAAGGCAGGAGACAGGGATGACAGAGGATGAGGTGGTTGGATGGCATCACCAACTCAATGGACATGAGTTTGAGTGGACTGTGGGAGATGGTGAAGGACAGGGAAGCCTGGGGTGCTGCAGTCCATGGGGTTGCAAAGAGTTCACTCGACTGAGCAACTGAACAACAATACTATTATTTAGTAGAAGTTGCTTTCCTAGCAGACCCGGACTTTGGCTTTGCCCATAGACTAGAGGTAGATTTTATCTAATATACAAATTAAAAGGAGTGGTGTTCCCAAATTTAAAATGTAGATGCCATTTTCATTAGTTGAGTCAGATAAAAAGTTCAATGAAGTCACAGCAAACTCAAAAGCTAAGAAGTATTGAAACATCCAGTTTTAGCTAGGATGGAGGAGCATGTATCAGAGTGACTTTTCCCACCTTGGGTGGGGGAGTAAGATACAATAGAATATATAAATACTTATAAATATGTAAGTATTACATATATATATATATACACACACATACATACATATAAATATGTTGTTGTTCAGTCACCCAGTCATATCCAACTCTTTGAGACCCTATGGACTGCAGCACGCCAGGACAAAAAGATATAAATATAGAAAAATACAGAAACAACTCTTGGAAGGAACTGATGAGTAACCTAAGCAGGCAGGATTCGAATCTATGATTCTTAAGGAGAGAGAAGCACATGAAATGAGCTCCATATTCATCCTGGGATTTCTTTCCAAATCAAGTGCTAGAGAATAATCAGGGTTTCCCAGGTGGCACTAGTGGTAAAGAACCCGCCTGCCAATGCAGGAGACATAAGAGATGCAGTTTGATCCCTGGATAGGAAAGATCCTCTGGAGGAGGTCATGACAACCCAGTCCAGTATTCTTCCCCAGAGGATCCCACGGACAGAGGAGCCTGGCGGGCTACAGTCATAAGGTCGCAAAGAGTTGGACACAACTGAAGCGACTTAGCATGCACATATGCCTACACCAATAAAAAATTTTTAAGAAAAGAATATTACTGTATATGTTGAGAAAATAAAGTATTGATTCAAAAGGGAAAACAAGCTTATTTCTTTTGTTAGATTTACCTACATATTTCATTTATTTTGGTGCTGTTATAAGTGAAATTACATTCTTAATTTTATTTTGGAATTATTAATTTCTAGTGCAATTACAATTGATTTTGTACCCTACAATTCTGACAAATTCACTTATTAATTACAATTTTTTGTGTTCACTCTTTAGAATTTTCTATGTACAAGATCAAGCCATCTGCAAATAGATTTGGAGTTACTTTTTCCTTTCAAATGTTGTTGGCTTTATTTCTTTTTCTTGTCTAATTGCCCCAGTAAGAACTTCACATGTAATGTTGAGGAGAAGTAGGGAAGTGGACATTTTTGTCTTGTTCCCAATTTTAGAGAAAAAGCTTTCAGTCTTTCACTTTTAAGTATCATATTAGTTTTGTGTTTTTTTATAAATGTCAATTAATCAGGTTGAGGAATACCTCTTCTAGTCCTAGTTTGTTGGTTGTTTTTAAGAGAAAAAAGTGTTATATTTTCTCAAATGCTTTTTTCATTTTTTTGAGATGAACACTTGAGTTTTGTCCATTATTCCACTAATAGGTACATTACATATACTGATTTTCATATGTTAAGCCAACCTTGTGTTCCCAGGATAAATCTCATATCATCATTATTGTATAATCCATTACTTGCTTCTGGGAAAAGTTCACTACTATTTTGCTACTTATCTTTATATAAGGTATATTGGTCTGTCATTTTCATTTTTTGTGAAGTCTTTGAGTAATAGTGGCCTCATAAAATGAGCTAGGACACGTTCACACTCTCCTTTTTTTTTTTTTTTTTTTTGGTAGGGGGAAGAGTTTGCAAGGTATTAGCATTCTTTAAACAATTGCTAAAATTCACAAGTTAAGCCAGTTGGACCATAACTCTTCCTTGTTGGAAGTTTTACTACTGCTGCTGCTGCTACTACTGTTGCTGCTGCTGCTGCTACTACTGTTACTGCTGCTGCTGCTAAATCGCTTCAGTCGTGTCCGACTCTGTGCGACCTCATAGACGGCAGCCCACCAGACCCCGCCGTCCCTGGGATTCTCTAGGCAAGAGTACTGGAGTGGGTTGCCATTGCCTTCTCCAACTATTACTATTACTACTCATTTAATTGCTTGTTATAGGTCTATTCAGGTTTTCTGTTTCTCTTTGAATCAGTTTAAGTAGCTTGTGTTTTCCTTGGAATGTGTCCTTTTCATCTAGTGTATCTAATTTGTTGGCATACAATTATATATAGCATTCCCTTATAATCCTTTTTATTTCCATGGGCAATACTAATATGCCCTCTTTCATTTGTAATTTGACCCATGTATTTTAATTTGTTTAAAGAAGGGAGGATAACAAAGACTAGTAATAACTGAAAGCTCTGACCCCTAAGGTTGTAAAGAAAATCACTCAGAAAGAAAGTTGTTTGCTCATTTCCGACACACAAGTATGGATGCTGCTGCTGCTAAGTCGCTTCAGTTGTGTCCGACTCTGTGCGACCCCATAGACGGAAGCCCACCAGGCTCCCCTGTCCCTGGATTCTCCAGGCAAGAACACTGGAGTGGCTTGCCATTTCCTTCTCCAATGCATGAAAGTGAAAAGTGAAAGTGAAGTCGCTCAGTGGGTGTCCAACCCTCAACGACCCCATGGACTGCAGCCTACCAGGCTCCTCCATCCATGGGATTTGCCAGGCAAGAGTACTGGAGTGGGGTGCCATTGCCTTCTCCGCAAGTATGGATAGAAGAGAGTAAAGAAGCAGGAGGTGAAGAGGTATAAGAGGAGGAAGCCAAACAACACTGGGAACAAGAGCGTAGCCTTGGGCCAGGGTCCTGGTTCCACCGCAGGGGACACACATAACAGAATCTTTGAGCTCTTTACAGAACTAAAACCTCCAACAAAAGGAAGAAGATGTTAGCATTCTTCATTCCAGAGAAGACCACCTGAGATTAGATTAAAAGAACCAGAGAAGCTCATCAAGAGACTACCAGGTCTAGACTCTGCTTATACACCGTGATCTTTATCAGCATCCCTGCCCTTGAACCATTGCTATAAAACTGCACCAAATTCTCCCAAATGGGGAAACACAGTTTTTGAAGGATAAGCCCAAATTCTGTCTCTGAAATTCGATCCAGCACTGGTGCAAAGAGGCTAAGCTTTTGGCTTTGCCGATTGTGAATTACGCTGTACATGCTCATTCCACTCTGACTCTTTGCAAACACATGGACTGTACCCGCCAAGCTCCTCTGTCTATGGAATTGTCCAGGCAGGAATACTGGAGTGGGTTGCCATTTCCTACTCCAGGGGATCTTCCCAGCCCAGGGATGGAACCCATGTCTCTGGGGACTCCTGCATTGACAGTTGGATTCTTTACCACTGGTGCCATCTGGAAAGTCCTGGAATATTGTATACAACCGATGAAGAATTGTCTCAGTCCATGAGTAGGCCATTCATTCAGTCATCTATTCATCAAACATTAACTGAGCATTTGCTAGGTTCCTGGGGGAACAGGGCACTAGACTCTGGGGGATAACAAATGACTACTATTACTGCTCTAAAAGATTTTAGAGGCTATGAGGGTAAAAAAGAAATCTGTTAAAACTTTTAAGTTCAATAAAATATTTTAGATCCTATCAAAACTATTCCAATTATCCTCACAACCCCACTATCTCAAAATCCAAGGGATGGGTCTGGTGGTCTCTGCCTAGCTTTCCCAACAAAGCAGGGAAATCGGACAAAAATAAAGAAAGTTTCATGAGGTAGCGTCTAAAGGCAGGGAGTAGTTTGCTTAGGCTGGATATTTGAAGCAGGGTATCTAAGGTGGTAATTATTTTAAATAGTGGCTTTCACATTACTTACAGTGTGCACCTTGTTCATTTTTCCTCCTTCCTCACCCAAATCCTAACTTTCACTTTAATGTCTGGACCAACTAACTGTGTGTGGACAACATAGGTAAAGATTGTGAACGAACTTAAGGTTGAACAAAATGAAAGTTCTGCTTTATTGGAGCTCACATTGTAGGACAGTTTAGTCAGTGAACTGATAATTCAAAATAACCACCAGCTCTGAGGGCATCAATATATTCGCAGCCTGATCGCCGCTTCCCAATCACCAGTGCAGCCAGGAGAACCAGGCTCGAGGTGGGGCCGACGGGCGGGTGCCACGATGGAAGGCGGGGCTCGTTCTGGGAGTCCCTGGAGGTAGCCAATGGCCACCTGGGAGACGGAGCTTTTGAAACCGACTGGCATGGAAACTGACCAATCAGAAGCTAATCTGGATAAACTGCAGAAGTGGTACCAGCAGAGTTTTGGCGCAGTTTGATAGGAGGTGCGGGTTGAAGAGCGATAGCTCAGATAAGCTGCTATTTGCTAATCTGTAAGAAAAGGTTTCAGTTTTTAAATAACTAGTTCAGCCATACTACCACATATGCCTGATAACAGCCCAGAAATAGTGCCTTTTTTTTTGTCTGCCAAGAGCATCACTTCCTCCTGAGGAAAAAAAAAATTTTTTTTTCATTTTTGGAATTATGTAATTCATACAGGAGCTGCTGTTTACTTACAGACAGTGTTTGGTCTGGGGGTTGATACGGGCCACAGGTTTCTGGGAATGTTATTATTCATCTTCATAACCTAGCTCAGTGTCTGGCATACAATTAGGCACTCAGGAATTGTTTAAAAATAAGTGGACACAAGCCTTGAACTGTTGCTTTCTTTGATCTCTCGTGTAAAGTCTCTAACCTTCTGACTCTGCCTTAATGGAAAGTCCCATTCTGTTTTAGCAGCTTAATTTAGATAGGTGCTTTATTTCGTTTATTTGGATACGAAGTGCTGTTCTGATATTCAAATTTCTGTTTACCTCCCCCCACCCCTCAGTACAACCTTTACAAATTCCAAGATTCTTGAATTTGACCCATTTCATAGTGTTGTCGGGCTTCCGGCGTAGATCAGTCAGTAAAGAGTGTGACTGCAATACAGGAGACCTGCATTTGATCCCTGGGTTGGGAGGATCCCCTGGAGAAGGAAATGGCAACCCACGCCGGTATTCTTGCCTGGAGAATCCCATGGACAGAGGAGCCTGGCAGGCTACAGTCTATAGAGTCGTAAGAGTCGAACACGACTGAGTAACTAAGCACACAGGAATAGTGTTGTCAGGTTTCAAGCAGACATCGGGCCTTGGGGAGAGCCTAGATCCAGGAACTACAAAGAGGCTGGAATTCCTGCTCCAAATTTGCTTCTCTATGCATTCTTCTCTCTTTGCTTCTCTCATCAACATAGCCTTACCCTTAATTAAAATATTGGTATTATCAATTTCCTATTACTGGAATTGTTCCAGCAGAGGCTGAATGACAATGACCATTTGACACCATGGTAGAAGACGCATCCTTGTTGAGTGGGAGGAAGAGAAGTTAGGTCAGGTTACATCTTTGAGCTATTTTAAATGTAAAATATTATGATTTTGTCAACCTAGGCTCCCATATACACAAGGATTGCCTTCCATTTCACTTTCTCACTGTGTTAAATAGCACCATCAGTTTGTCTTGTCTATATGCCTGTCCATCTTTTGTGTGGAGTCAATCCTCCCAAAATCCTCTCAAGAAATAACAGTTTTCTCCTAGTAGCTGTAGAGTTGTAGAAAAGGTAACAAAACATGAGCTCTTTAACCTATGGTTAAATGCTAAGATGGAATCGTATCAGGATTAGGAGGATAGGTTTTGGAGTTCAACAGCTCAAATCCTAGTCCCATTACTACTAGCTGTGTCACTGTGGAAAAATTACTCTCTGAAGTTTTTTCTTTAACTACAAAGTGGGGACCTACACTTTCTCACTATATAATCACAAATATCCTGAGAGGCAGATAATATTCTCATATTAGAGATGGGGGCACCAAAGAAAAAAGAGATGGTAACACTTCTTCAGGTCGAGTTGTCTAGAGGTTTCTCCAATCCCGAGTAAATGAAGAGTTACTGGAAGTTTTGCAAGACTGTCCTGATCACAGCTTTCGGCAGGGTGACTGATCTAGGTAATTTCTGAGATCCTGTAATATCACTTACTCACATATGCAATTAATATTTTTTACCAGAATCTGTTTAAGGACCTGGGCATACAGCATACACAAGCAAAAAAAAAAAAAAAAAAAAAACCCATACAATACAATACACACACACACACACACACACACACACACACACACACACACAAAGAACTCTGCCTAAAAATATAAAAATACAGAAAACAATTTGTACTGGATATAAAATATATATAAAAACAAAAAAATAAATATGAAAATATATCATCTGATTGTCAGTTTTTTCATATACCCTTCATCTAAGTACCCATTAACTCCTGCCCTCCTTCCCAGCCCTCTCCCCCAACTTAAAGTATCAGAAACTAGAAAATTCTATTTCAGTTTGTGTGCCACGCCCTCTCACGGGTCAAGGCTTATTCAAAGCTGGAAATTCAGAAAAGTGGCCGGGGCCTTAGGAGTTTCTGAAGGTGTAAGGAGAGATCACGGAACTAGTGTGCCTGTAGTTGTAGTTCCCGATGGGAAGCCAATTCTGGGGACCGGTAGTGGAGAGCTCTAGAGCTTGTTTCCGGCCACCTCAGCGGGAAGCGGAGACGCGAGCAGCTGTGTCTCCGGCAACTGAGGTAGAGGTTTAACTGTCGTCCCGGCGGAGCAAGTCAAGACACATCTACGGCCGTCTGGGCCAGTGTTGGGTCTCCGTAGCCTGTAAAGATGGTGTTGCTCACGATGATCGCCCGAGTGGCGGACGGGCTCCCGTTGGCCGCCTCGATGCAGGAGGACGAACAGGTGAGCTGCTAGATCCTCAGGACCCCAAGTTCCTGCCAGAGCGCTATGCTGTCCGCCCCGGATTCCTTGTTAGGACGCGGGAGACCCCTGAGTCTTCCCAGGCATTTCTGAGTCCTCTGAAGTGCGTTTTCTCTTTTAACAGTGGAGAAAACTACCTGGAGAAAACTAACCTTTGCTGAAGGCGGGGATAGATTTTTATCTTACCTATTTCTTATTAGAAAAACACTCCGGAGAAGGGGTAGGTTTGGCTAATTGTGATCACCCAGTGTTCTGTAATTCTTTATGGACTCTGCTAAAATTAAGGGTTTCTGATTTTTTGCTGTTAATAAGGCTGACACGTCCTGGGGGAAAATCAGCTCCTAGTTCTTTAACTCCTTTCTGTAGCACCTGATCCTTGACCTAGCTTGCTGACATCTATTGAAAGCAGATGTGGTAGTATTGCCACATATATGCTCCTGTTTGAAGTTCAGTACAGTACTTTCTTTCAAAGTTATGTCCAATTCCCACCTCCTTCAGTAAGCCTTACTAAATTCTTATTGTTGGAATTGTGACCCCTGTGTTATATTTCTATAATGCCTTGTACTTTTGCCTTTGTCTTTCAATAAATTAAATTTCCTAGTAGGCAGATGACAAATCTTGGTCATTTTTGTATTTCCCATAGCTTTTACAATAGCAGTTTTAGTATAATAGGTGGTCAAAAATATGTTGCATTGATTAAAACAAACAAAAAGTCCCAGAAAAAACCCCTAGATAGCTTCACAGGAAAAGGCTTTGTGCCTTAAAATCACAAGGCAAGTTTCTGGTGTGAGACCAGTTCCTGGAAATAAGGTTGGGGAATTCTGGAAGAAAGGAGGCTGAAAATGAAATTTATATAATTTATTTAAATTTGTTTAAAGTGATCAACTTTATTTTACTTTCTTATACAAGTAATTAAAAAAAACTTTCAAGGCCTAAAAAAAGTTGAGTTCTAGAAAAAAATATTTTGGCGTATTTTTTAACCTTTCATTCATATATTCATGACAAAAACCAACTCTCATTAAGCACATCAGGTGTGCCAAGCATGGTGTTCATGCAGGGGCTTAGGGAACATAGTCCCTACTTTCATGGAGCTTACAGTTTAGTGGAGAAGCCAGATCACTAACAGATAACTGTAATGTAGATAATTGCTGTAGAGGAGAAAGAAGTTTCTGTGATTGAACATGAAAAAGGTATCTAAATTGATTTTTGGACATCAGGAAAGTCTTCCCAAAAGGAATGACATCCAAGCCAATATTAGTGTCTCCTAATTGAGAAAGCTTCTATTTGGTTATATGCCCTTTTAGGTTTGATTTGCAAATACATTTACTTTAACTTTTATGAGAACAGCGATACAGATTGTGAAGTTGTTGTGTTGCTTAGTAGGTTATGCTGAGTGAAATATTTTCTATTCACTACACAAAAAAAAGTCTAAGCTAATATAAAATCTGAAAAATATAGCATGCCCTGAACTTTGAATTGTGAAGTATTTTTCTCTTCTCCAGCATTAAACATTTTCTTGGACTATGCAGAAGGAGTGAAATTATTAAAATGAATGCAGAACATGATTTGAAACAAAGGAGATGGTGTGAGGAAATGTTCCTTGAAGGATATGAAATTTGACTAAGAAATAGTTTTTACAAGGGAACAGAAATCTGGTCAGTTTTCCAACTATTGCTTTGAATTCCAGTGTGGGCAAAGAATATAAAGTAGATCTGAAGGTCTGAATATCAGTAGGCCCTTATTCTTTGCCTTGACACTTAATTGAAAAAATTAGTTGGTTATACTGTGTGTTTCATAATTCCAAATTAGGTATCAGTCTACCAAGATGGGTTGCTTTAATTGAAAAGGAAAGATATTTTACACAAAAATATTTTTATGATGGTAATTCTGTAGTGATTTCCTTTAGCAGTTTTGGCTTTGAATGATAACGTCCTTTCTAAACTTTTAACATCTGCAAAAATATAAATCTTTGACTTATTTTTTACTATTAAAATAGAGCACCTTACATTTAGAGAGAGTGCCTATGCATGCGTGCTAAGTAGCTTCAGTCATGTCCAACTCTTTGTGACCTTATGGACTGTAGCCCTCCACTCTCCTCTGTCCATGGGATTCTCTAGGCAAGAATACTGGAGTGCTATGCCCTATTCCAGGGAAATCTTTTTGACCTAGGGATTGAACCTGTGTCTCTTAGGTCTCCTGCATTGGTGGGTGGGTTCCTTACCACTAACACCACCTGGGAAGCCCATAGAGTGCCTGCTATATACCAACCATTCCGCTAAGTCTGTTAAATGCATGGTTTCATTTAGTCTTCATACCAGCTATTGTTGTTTCGTTGCTAAGTCGTGTCTGATTCTTTGTGACCCCATGGACTGTAGCCTGCCAGGTTCCTCTGTCCATGGGATTTTCCAAGCAAGAGTACTGCAGTGGATTGCCATTTCCTCCTCCAGAGAGTCTTCCTGACCCAGGGATCGAATCCATGTCCCGTGCATTGACAGGTGGATTCTTTATTGCTGAGCCACCAGGGAAGCCCTTATATCAACTGCTAGGATGGGTACTGTTATTATCTACAATTACAGATAGGGAAGCTCTGAGGCTAAGAGAAGAAAAGTCTCTTTAAGTCACACAGCATAAGTAGTACAACGGAATTTTTCACTGGGATTCCTTCCTTCCCCTTCCCCTCCCTTGTCCCTCCCTCCTTTTCTCCCCTTCCTTTCTTCCTTATTAACCTACAACCGCTGTGTTAGTTCCAGATGCATAACATAGTGGTTTGATACTTCTGTCATCAGGGTTTTTAACTTTGGCACTTTTGACATTTTGGAATGGATAATTGTTTGTTGCGGGAAAACTGTCCTGTGAGTTGCTGGATGTCTAGCCGTATCCTTGGCCTCTGCACCTTACATACCAATAGCACTACCACCACCCTCCCTCCAGTTTGACAACCAAAAATATTTCTTACATTTTGCATGTCATCTTTGGGGAGGATAGGCAAAGTCACCCTTGGTTGAGAACCACTGTTTTGGTTTTTAAAAGAAAATTTTAATTGAGGCATAGTTGATTCACAGTGTATAAGTTTCAGGTGTGAAGCATAGTGATTCACAGTTTTTAAAGGTTAGACTCCATTAGTAGTTATTATAAAATATTGGCTATATTCTCTGAGCTGTACAGTATACTCTTGTAGCTGCTTATTTACTTTATACATAAGTAGTTTGTACCTCGTAATCCTCTACCCCTAGTGTGCCTTTGCTTCCTTCCCTCTCCCCACTGGTAACCACTGGTTTGTTCCTTTTAATCCAAATCTGTCTGATTCTACACTGGAGCCTTAGTACCTAACTGTTACACTTTACTGCTTTGTTCTAAGATATTTTAATAATGTATTTACTTCTTGGGAGTCTGGAAATTACTTTTTAAGAAATGGATATCTTGATCAAATAGTTTTATAGTTAAGTATCTTAATTGTCCAGGCCAAATAAATATATTCTTTCAGTTATTTACATTAATAATAGATTCTATATTTTAGGTAGTTACTCCATGCTAGTCCCTATACAAACTGTCTTGTTACTGTAGATGAACAGTTATTCAAGTAATACAATAGAGCATTTTTTTTTAAAGATAAGAGTACCTTATGCACTATTTTCTCTATGCTTTAGCTAGAAATACAAGCCTAAGGTAGAGAGATGAACTTTTCCAAACTACACTAAGTGATACTCTATTTCTCCCTTTCTGATGTATTTCTCCTTTTCAGTTGTTTGCAATTTCTTTACCTTTCTGTTCTACCTCAAAATACACCCTGTTGTCTTCTCTCATTGTGTCTCAGCTCTGTGGACTTAAAGAAGGTGTAGACGTAACTGAGTACAGAGCAGGGAACTCCAAGAAGCAGATGGTCTGTTGTACTGTTAAACTGCCACACTCCCTCAGTCATTGAGGGTTGATTAATCATCTTACTGTTATGGCTGTTAGAGAAAGATGGTTGGTTCTTGGTGCTGCTGGCCTTTGATCAGTAGAGCTTAACAGGGGTTTAAAAATGATAAGGGCTTAGCTAAACATTATTGTAAAGACGAAAGATGGCATTTGATACAACTACAACAGTCATAAAGTGAAAGTCACTCAGTTGTGTGTGACTGTTTGCGACCCCATGGTCTGTAGCCCATCAGGTTCTTCTCTCCATGGGATTCTCCAGGCAAGAATAGTTGGAGTTGGTTGCCATTACCTTCTCCAGGGGATCTTCCCAACCCAGGAATTGAACCTTGCATTGCAGGCAGATTCTTTACCATCTGAGCTATCAGGGAAGCCCACCAGCAGTCATAGGTAACAGCAATAAAACGGATTGTGGTTGTGTGGCAGTTTACTACCCTGTACCTCCTATATTTTATGTACAGAACCGCATCCTAAATATACTGATGATCTCAAGTTTCAGAATTTGTGAATACTTTCACATCCACTTTATTATTGGATTGCTAACAGCTGTCTTTCCTTTATACTGTGTACAAGTTTCATCAAGTCTGTTTTAGACGAAGTAGAAAACAGAATTAGGACATCTAATTACCTATTTTTAGATAGGCTGGCTGACTGTGGGCCCTTTGTGACTGTAATCTTAAAAGCAAACCAAGGGTTTATCTCTAAAGCCATGATTATGTTGTTATGTGAGATCTATCAATAGTTCAGAGTTGCCATGTAGTCTTGAGCATTTCCCATGAATTAGATTTAATATTAAATAGTAAGATATCACTTGGAATGTGGCTTGACCATCACAGAAGCAATTTTAATTGTAGAGGTTGTATAGCACGCACAGGAGTAGGAGCTTCAGGGGTAGACTGCCTGGGCACAAATCCTGGCCCCTCCCTTCCTGGCCCCAAGTGCAGATAGGCAACAAGTAGACATTGATGAATGAATAATTTTCTCAACATAAAGTTAATTTGTGACTGTTGTAGAAAATTCAGTAAATACAAAAGGACCAAGAAGTTAATGGTGATTTTTGTTTTTTTTAACTAAAGTAGTGGTAAAATTAAGTAATCCCTACTTAAATTATACCCACTTGGTATCTAACTTTAATCTTTGTGTATGTGTTTAAAATTAAATAATGGGTAATAACTAATAATAATTAGGTAATAACCTAATTTTTTCACAGTGTATAATGAATGAATGCTCATATCATTAAATATTACACATCATTTTGATGGTTCTGTATATAATGGTTCCATTATATAAATATATACCATATGTTATGTCACCCATCCCCTACCCTATTATTGAACATATGTTTTTTGTTTTTATGTTTTTGTAGTTGTTTGCTTAACACATATATGATGTGTATGTATACTTTCAAAGATGTAGAATTGTTAATAAAACACTGTGCAAAATTTTATAATTTCCAATACATATTGTCAGAATGACTACCAGAAAGATTATACCAGCATCGTGTTCCCAGGAATGGTGATGCTAACTGAACCAGCAGTGTAAAATGTTGGTTGGCGTGTCATAATTCCTATGTAGGTATGTCCCCAGTACTGTACGTTGGCATCGTTGGTTTGTTCGTTGTAAATTCCTGAAATCGTAGCATGCTTTTGGCCATTGTCTCTGTGTTTCTCTCAGATTGCAGTAATGTTTACGATGCCTCTTATAAAGTCAAAGGATTTGTACCAATCTTCATTTGACCAACAGTTTTTTGCCATTTTTTTAAATTCAAGTGTAGTTGGTTTATATTATGTTAGTTTCACACTTAGAATATAGTGCTTCAGTATCTTTATAGATTATACTTCAATTTGTTATAAAATACCATTATTCCCTGTGCTGCACAATATATCCATGTAGCTTATTTATTTTATACATAATAGTTTGTACATCTTAATCGCCCCTACCACTGTCTTGCCCTTCTTCCTTTCCTTCTGCCTAATGGTAGCCACTAGTCTATTCTCTGTATCTGTGAGTCTGTTTCTGATTTGTTATATTCGTTTTATTTTTTAGATTCCGCATATAAGGGATAAGACAGTATTTGTCTTTCTCTCTCTGACTTATTTCACTGAGCATAATACCCTCTCCGTCCATCCACGTTGTTACAATGGTGGAATTTCATTTGCCATTTATTTATTTAACTATTTCCTTTAAAGGGCTCCCCTGCCTTTAGCTGTCAGAAAACTTACATTTAACTTTTATGTTTGTATTTATTTTACTGATACTAATGTCTGAGTCCTGCCTCCAAAACACTGATTTAATTGGTTTTGGGGTGCAGACTGAGCAGGAATAGTGTTTTTAAGATCCCTAGGAGATTCTAGTGTGAAGCCAGAGTTGAAAATCATTGATCTATGTTGATATTATTTCTTGGCACTTTAGTAGCCAAGGTTTTATCCCTGGGTCAGTAAGATCCCTTGGAGAAGGGCATGGCAACCCACTCCAGTATTCTCGCCTGGAGAATCCCATGGACAGAGGAGCCTGGTGTGCTACAGTCCATGGGGTCACAAAGAGTTGGACATGACTGAGCAACTAATACATTTTTAGTAGCCTCTGCAACTTTATTTCGGAGAAGGCGATGGCACCCCACTCCAGTACTCATGCCTGGAAAATCCCATGGACGGAGGAGCCTGATAGGCTGCAGTCCATGGGGTCGAGAAGAGTCGGAGACGACTGAGCGTCTTCACTTTCACTTTTCACTTTCATGCATTGGAGAAGGAAATGGCAACCCACTGCAGTGTTCTTGCCTGGAGAATCCCAGGGACGGGGGAGCCTGGTGGGCTGCTGTCTATGGGGTCGCAGAGAGTCGGACACGACTGAAGCGACTTAGCAGCAGCAGCAGCAGCAGCAACTTTACTTGCATCCCTTGTATCTATTATCTTCCCTGGTGGCTCAGAGGTTAAAGCATCTGCCTGCAATGTGGGAGACCTGGGTTCGATCCCTGGGTCGGGAAGATCCCCTAGAGAAGGAAATGGCAACCCACTCCAGTATTCTTGCCTGGAGAATCCCTTGGACAGAGGAGCCTGGTAGGCTACAGTCCATTGTGTCACGAAGAGTCGGACATGACTGAGCGACTTCACTTTCTTTCTTTCTTTCTGGTGTCTATTGTTGTGGGGTCAGATATCTTCGGAATGCCACATAACAACATTGCTTAAGCAAACAGATTGACTCTACCACTCACATTTAGGAACATAAGATATTGGCATTAGTTCAAAGCATGTGATGGTATTCACTCTCCCTAACTGGCTGGCCAGTCGTGAGAAAAGCAATATATATATTGGCATTACTGTTTAATACAATAATGTCACTATATATTATACTGTTAATTATTACAAAGTGTTATTAATATATAACAGTATATATGGTAATGTAGGAGTATTTCTCAGGCAAACAGCCTTATAAGTCATTGCCATAAAAACAGTGTTAAACTACAAATTGATACTTCTAATGGTCTCTGCCTGGTTCACTTCATACTTATTTACTTATTTATATTGAAATTTCCAGCTCACCATTTTTTATTTTATTTTGAGTTATGATTGACATATACCATTATATTAGTTTCAGATGTACAATATGATTCAGTATTTGTAGACACTGTGAAATCACCACAGTAAGTCTATGAGAGAGTTACTCTCCATCATGAAAAAATAGTTATGAAAATGTTTATTCTTTTTTTTTCTTGTGATGCAGACATATAAGTTTTACTGTCTTAGCAACTTTCAAATACATAATACTGTATTATTAACTACAGTCACCATGCTGAACACTGTATCCCCATGACCTGTTTTATAATTGGAAGTTTGTGCTTTTTGATTCCCTTTACTCATTTGGCCTACTCCCCCACCCACCTCCCCTCTGGCAGTCACCAGTCCATTCTCTATCTGTGAGCTTGTTTTTTGAGCAAGATTCCACTCTTTTTTAATGGCTGAATACTATTCCGTTGTGTATATATACTGCATCTTTTTTATCCATTCATCTATTGAACACTTATTATAGGTTATTTTCATATCTTGGCTATTGTAAATAATGCTGCAGTGAGCATAGCTTAGGATGCATATATCTTTTTAATTTAGTGTTTAATTTTCTTTAGATAAATACCTAGAAGTTGAATTGCTGAATCATGCAGTAGTTCTGTTTTTAATTTTTTTGAGGGAACCCCCCATATTTTTTCCATTTTGGCTGCACCAATTTGCATTCCTTCCAACAGTGCACAAGGGTTCCCTTTTCTCCACACCCTCACCAATGCTTGTTATATCTTGTCCTTTTGATAATAGTCATTTTAACAGGAGTGAGGTGATATCTTAGTGCGCATTTCTAGTTCACTATTTTAAATATAGCTTAAAATCCTATACTTGTATGTTTGTTTATCTGCCAGTTACATGATTTTATTTTTGCTTCCTTGGTTTTATTCTCAGTTCAGTGGATTGCTGTGATCCACTAAGTTCTACTTTGTACTCTCTCATAGTTAGACCTTAGGTCCAATCCCTGGGAGAACCCAGTATACTTTTCTATTTAAACGTTTAGTTATTAAGCATCTACCAAGGAGAGACTGTGTTATATCTTTCAATTTAGAATAAATAATGTAAAATAAAATAATTCCTTCCCATCACATAGCAGCAATTGTTTATTTCCCCCAGTATGTGGATCAATAAAGTATATTTGCTTCTTACTCTTCATGCACTTCTTTTCCATTTTTGTCTAATAGGTTATTGAGATATGATTTTCTCCTTTTGAAATGACTCTGCTCTTTCCCCCAGTAGACTTTTTCCTCTCTTAAAAAAAAAAAAAAATTGTGAAATCATTTAGAAATTGTTTGGGAAAATATTGCCTGTAATTCTGTCATCCAAATGTTACTATTTTCATTTTTTTTATGAACATATCCCTTGCTATCCAGACGTTTGCATTCCAAACTTGGAAACCAAATAGATTTATTTAGTAAAGGATATTTTGACTTTCCAGTCTTCATCCTGACTATTCCTTGTTTTTACCTACTTGCAGTTACAGTGTTCATAGTAATTTACAGTGATGGGTGCACACACGTAGTTTTGCTTATACATCAAATACTGTAACACTTTATGGAAGATTTTGCATGATATTTCAGCATAAAAATGAGATTCATTCATTCTGTCTTTCCCAGGACTTTCCACTGAGTATAGAACATGTGTGATTCTGTGGCAGTAACCATGCAAGTGAAGTGGGTTAGGAGGAGGGCACTGACCTCACAGTGGAAATGGATTCAGCAAGTACCTTAAATGCAGTTGAGGATTGTATTTTTGCTTTTTAGAAAATAACTAATGTGACTTTGTTGAAAAACTCAGGGTTTGGGCTCCCTTTTTTCTCTGAAAGTAGGCCACTTTTATTTTGTTAAATCTTATTAATGTTATTAACCTATAAATGAAAGACCTTATTTACATAGCGTCCTCAAAACATGATACTTCTTACCAATTGCTACTGTTTTTTTTGTGGAACATTCTTAAATGAAGGTGTCTTCTTTCAGTCTGGCCGGGACCTTCAACAGTACCAGAGTCAGGCTAAGCAGCTCTTTCGAAAGTTGAATGAACAGTCCCCTACCAGATGCACCTTGGAAGCTGGTGCCATGACTTTTCAGTGAGTATAATCTTGATTTCTTTGTGATTGTTTAAGTATGAAATACAGTAATTACACCTGAGAAGAATGGTAACTTTTTTCAAATGCAAAGGTAATTTTGAAAATAGAGTCACTCTGTGGAGGCAACTTTCCTGGCTCTAATTTTGCAAAACTGAAATCTTGGTTTCTGTATTCAATTTGTGTACAGTAATTCACCCTGTTATCTTGTGTCCAGTAATGCTGTATGTATCATGCAGTAATAGATAACTTTTGCTTTGGGAGCTTCTTAGAGCCAGACACACATAGATTAGTACACTTGCTTAAACATTTACTGACACTGTAACTTTGAGCAACCCACATATATTTTACTAGGCCTCGGTTACCTCTATAAAATAGGGAATCATAGGTTTATGAGAAAATCCCTGTATATCACTTAACATTTTGTCTGGCACATAGAGAATAGTCAATAGGTATTATTTATTATTTAGAGAATAGAAAATTATAAAAGATAATTTAAGAGCATCTAATCAGTGGTTGGAGAAGGGCATGGCAACCCACTCCAATATGCTTGCCTGGGAAATGCCATGGACAGAGGGGCCTGGCAGGATACAGTCCATGGGGTCGCAAAGAGTCAGACATGACAACATCTAAACAACAACAACAACGACAACAAATCAGTGGTTGTAGACAATGCATACAGCTGAGAGAGGGATCAAAGGGACTTTATTGGGTCTCAAATTACCTACAAAGAATTGGTATTAAGTGTTTAATTATATGTCAAGTTTGAAGGTGCTAAAACAGGCAGGATTAAAAAAGAAAAAAGAGGACAAGAAGATCAGAGGAAAATAAGAAAGGATAAGCTAAATAATCCTTAGTATGTTCGGAGCTCAGATACTGAGATAATATAGACCTAGGAAGAACCCATTGTGTTTAACTCAACCAACCAACCTTCTACTCATCAAGAATAAGCAAACAAGTATACAGAATCAAAACCAAAACAAGACTCTGGCCTATTGGTTAAGAAAATAGTGAACATTAGGTTTTGTAAGTTATTTCAACAGTAAATAACGTTCAGTTCAGTTCAGTTGCTCAGTCGTGTCCGACTCTTTGCAACCCCATGGACTACAGCACGCCTGTAGTCCTGATGGCCTCCCTGTCCATCACCAACTCCCAGAGTTTACCCAAACTCATGGCCACTGAGTCCGTGATGCCATCCAACCATCTCATCCTCTGTCATCCCCTTCTCCTCCTGCCTTCAATATTTCCCAGCATCAAGGTCTTTTCAAATGAGTCAGCTCTTAGTATCAGGTGGCCAAAGTATAGGAGTTTCAGCTTCAACATCAGTCCTTCCAGTGAACACCCAGGACTGATCTCCTTTAGGATGGACTGGTTGGATCTCCTTGCAGTCCGAGACTCTTAAGAGTCTTCTCCAACACCACAGTTCAAAAGCATTAATTCTTCGGCGCTCAGCTTTCTTTATAGTCCATCTCTCACATCCATACATAACTACTGGAAAAACCATAGTCTTGACTAGATGGACCTTTGTTGGCAAAGTAATGTCTCTGCTTTTTAATATGATGTCTAGGTTGGTCATAACTTTCCTTTCACATTATTTCCTTTCTAAATAATGTTGCTGCTGCTGCTAAGTCACTTCAGTCGTGTCCAACTCTGTGCGACCCCATAGACGGCAGCCTACCAGGCTCCCCTGTCCCTGGGATTCTCCAGGCAAGAATATTGGAGTGGGTTGCCATTTCCTTCTCCAATGCATGAAAGTGAAAAGTGAAAGTGAAGTCGCTCAGTGGGTGTCCAACCCTCAGCCACCCCATGGACTGCAGCCTACCAGGCTCCTCCGTCCATGGGATTTGCCAGGCAAGAGTACTGGAGTGGGGTGCCATTGCCTTCTCCATAAATAATGTTAGAGATGCTCAATTATAATATAGTATTTTTTATCTTTACTATGGGTTAGGAACAAATGACCTAGGAAAGATCTCATGGAATTGAAAAGAGATTTTCTTCTGCCTCCTTCTTTATAATCTTATCTCTTCCCTTATTTGCATCTAAGAGCTGTTTGCTAAAGATGTATTCTTTGCCAGACCGTGTATTAAGTCTTGCCTTTAATATTCTTAGCTTGTCCTCTTATTATAGCAGAGAGAGACACATATGCATACTGTACTATAATACCTAGGACAAGAAGTGCTATAGAGCAGAAAAAAGGAAGCAAGTTTTCAGGAAAGGGGACTCCATTCTGTGGAGTTCTGGGGTGCCTTAGAAGCCACATAGAAGGGAAAGGGATGGGGGATGTGTGTAATGCTTTGGACCCTTAAACTCCTACTTAAACTAAAAAACTTCTGACTTTATTTGCTATACATATTGGTCTTCTGGATATAATTTTGGCTCAAATAAAGAGTGCTGTGGCTACAAACTCATTTGAAAACCACTGAGTAGCCAGCCTCTTTCCAAAAATATCTCAGACATGCAGTAATATAGCCTCCTCCAGACTGCCAGGGATGATATGATGGACATGAGTTTGGGCAAGCTTCGGCAGTTGGTGATGGACAGGGGAGCCTGGCATGCTGCAGTCCATGGGGTTGCAAAGAGTCAGACATGACTGAGCGACTGAACTGAACTGAAGGCTGCCAGGGAGCTCACTCTCACAAGAGGAGTCAGTTCTGTTATTGAATAATTTGCAATTAATACAGAGTTCTTCTACCCTAGAAATTAGGAACTATTATTAGTCCTGAGATTGGTATTTTCTGTACCCAGTAATCATTGTGACATTAACTTCTAACTTTTTAGTGTTCACAAAAATTTCTAGTTCCACAATTCTTACAGATGGAAGAAGTTTAAATGTGTGTATATTATTACTTGTTTACTATACATGATCAAAGGGCAGATGGAGTCACACCCCTAAGTTTTCAAGAAAAAGTCTTAAGTATTAAGATATTTTAGTTGAAGAATTATGTGATGAATAAGTATGTCTAAATACTCCTTTTGGAATATGCTTCTAATAATGGGAAGATGTTTGTTTTCTAATTCTAGTGATTTATGGTTTGTAATTGACTTTCTGATTTCGGCTTGAATATTTTCAAGTTTGTATAAGGAATTTCCTGGTGGTCCAGTGGTTAGGACTCTGCCCTTCCCTTGCCAAGGACCTGGGTTTGATCCCTAGTCGGGGAACTAAGATCCTGCAAGCCGGGTAGAATAACCAAAAACAAAGTTAGTATGGCACTGAGAGTCTGTTTCAGACTGTTGGGAGTGTTATTAATCTACAACAACTTTTCCTTGCTTTTTTCATTTTTGTCTCTTCAGTTACATTATTGAACAAGGAGTATGTTATTTGGTTCTGTGTGAAGCTGCCTTCCCTAAGAAGCTGGCTTTTGCCTACCTAGAAGATTTACACTCAGAATTTGATGAACAGCATGGGAAGAAGGTGCCAACTGTGTCTAGACCCTACTCCTTTATTGAGTTTGGTAAGATTTTGTGCCTTACTTCTCTGTCAGGGGAGTAGACAGTGTAGAGAAGCTAGTGATATAATTTGACTTTTTTTTTTTAAAGCTTATCTAATGTTTTGGATTCTGCCTCTTCTCCTATTCCATGTCTTTTTTCCTTTTGAGTGAATGAGGCTTCCTTCACATAAGTATTAATAATTTTCTCTGGGCTTTCGATATTTTCCCCATAGAGCTTGTTGCCCTTTGCTCTTTTTTGTAATTTGTTTTGATTCTTCATTAGGGTAAAAAACTGCCTGAAGATCCAGATTGACATGTAATTGCTGAGTTCTTCTTTTTCCCAATTCAGTGTCTTCACCCCCACACACACATATACTCACAGTGAGACCCATTTTATGGAGATCAGAATTTGGAAATCAGAAAGAGTGGTGTTTTGTTTCTTTTAATAGAACAAGATCCTCTAATTTAAGTACTAAAAGATACGTGGTATTGGGGCACAACAGTTCCTATAGGCAGAAGCATTGAACATGGGTGTCCATATTTGTACAAGAATTATAGAAAGACTCATTGCTCAGAGCTGGTAAAATATAGGATGGCGACATATCAAAGGAAATGTCCTGTAAGTAAAAGAAAGGAGAACAAGTATGATTAGATTACATCATTGACATTTTTAGTTAAAAAATAAACTGGTTTTGAATACTACCTCTGGATTTCTGAAGTGTTTCAAGTTTGCTAGATAAATGAGTCCTCTTGCTTTGTAGAAATAAAGAAAATGTATTATAGCAAAGCATTACAGTGTTTCAAAACTAAACTCTCCAAGTGCTAATTTTATCATGTCTGGTTTTGCAGTTTTTATTTTTGTAGGCGATAGAAGTTCAGTAAAACCAAGAAAAAAATAAGACTGCTGTACCAAAGTCACACAGGAAATAGTTGGTACCCTCAAATTAGCTTAAAAGATTGTACACAGATATATGAAAGGGTTATAGATGAACTGTAAGGTACAGTAACCTGAGACCAGTAGCATGGTAATTGTTATCAACCCTAGGCTTGAATGGATAAGAGCAGTTTCTGGAACTGGGAAGGAGAAAATTTATAGAAGAGGGCAATTTCAAAGGAGCAGTAACTTTTGGTGGAGAAATACTACCAGCCCAAGATGACTTCTCAGGGAGGAGAGAGAGGAATGAACCACTGTCACTGTCCACTCTCATTCCCTGCTCTTGGGGTGTCCGCTTTGGCTGAACCTAATTGGAAGCTAGACAGCATGAAATCCACTGATGTAATTCATGCAGGTTAGCTTCCCAAAGCAGAAGGCAGGGTGCAGAAGGGTGGGAGGCAGTTTAAAGGGGCAAATAAAGGGTAGCCAATACATTATCTTTAAGATTTTAGCTAAAAGTTGAAAATATAATCTTTATTAATTATTCTTTTCATAGTTTTATGATATGCAGACATTGGCAAACATGAATGAGCGTGCAGTTTTGTAGTAATATTTCGGGAAATTCCCTGTCACACTTGATACTCATTCAAGAGTCTGGTTAATCATGGACAGTTGCAAAACCAGGACTAAACTCAGAATATACTCTTACCTACTTCTTTGATGGACATGAAAAAAATTGTTAACAGTCACTTTTCTTCATCATTATAGATACCTACATTCAGAAAACCAAGAAGCTTTACATTGACAGTCGTGCTCGGAGAAACCTAGGCTCCATCAACACTGAACTGCAAGATGTGCAGAGAATCATGGTGGCGAATATTGAAGAAGTGTTACAGCGGGGAGAAGCGCTCTCAGGTATCTAAAAGCAGTACGAGTCTTATGAGCAAGTGGCTCTTATTCCACAGGCAAGGATAGCTTATTTGGGGTTACTGTTTATGCTGTCAGATTCTACCTAGTACTATTAAGAATTCATTTCTCCAAAGTGGATTATTTGACAAGCTTCCAATATGATATGTTTCTTCCTAGTGTGGTTAGTTTCTATTGAGTTGGAACAGTGTAAAGTCTCATTCCATGTAAGAAACAATTACTGTTTCCCAGGTATTTACCAAATTTGATTAGTATTTATAGAAACACATAAGTTAAGGAAAATGAAAAGAGGAGTGAGAGGACATTGTCAGTGGTTTATGGCAATGGTTTCATAAGTAGCTGCTTCAGGAGACTTTACTGCTGCCAGATCAACTGTTATAAAATACCATTTCATCAAGGCGTTCCTCTGCAGAAAAACTTCTAAGACCTGTGACTACAAGATCTAGTCTGGTCTCAACTTACTTTTCATTCATCCAGTTACTATTAATTGAATACTTATAATGTTCAAGGCAGGCTTCCCCAGTGGCTCAGCATTAAAAAATGTGCCTGCAGTACAGAAGCCACAGGAGACACAGGTTCCCTGGGTCAGAAAGATCCCCTGGAGGAGGAAATGGCAACCCACTCCAGTTTTCTTTCCTTGAGAATCCCATGGACAGAGGAGCCTGGTGGGCTACATTCCATAGGGTCGCACAGAGTTGAACACAACTGAAGCCACTTAGCAGCCAATGTGCAAGGCACTGTGTTCTCTATTGTGGAAGATAAGGAGATCGCAGAAGTGTTTCATTCTCCCTGGTTCACAAACATTCTGCCTCAGCCTGTTCAGTGTCTTCATCATCCTGGACCTTCCTTAAACTCTAGATAAGAACTGCCTCTTCAAAGAAGCCTTCCCTGATCCTTACAGCCCCTGACACATTAATCTCCTTACTCCTTCAAATTCTTAAACACTTACATATTTTACGTAATGTAAAAAAGCATGTAATGTTTTTTAGCACATGGGGTATGTGTATGTGTGTGTACTAATTTATCTAAAATATATAACTAATGTTTAGATGTTACCTAAGTGTTTAATGTGAGCATATACGCTGTTTTATATCTATTTTATATACTTATTTTATTTCTTTCACAGTAATCATCACAGGTAGTTGCCTTAATGTATATTTTTAACATTCAGGCTTGTTACATATTCATGATTAAATGCATGCATGTGAAATCACTTCAGTCATGTCCTACTCTTTGTGACCCCATGGACTGTAGCCCGCCAGGCTCCTCTGTCCTTGGGATTCTCCAGGCAAGAATGCTGGAGTGGGTTGCCATTCCCTTCTCCAGCCATTCCCTTCTCCAGTGAATAAATGGGTTTTCCTTTATTATGATTTTAACCTTCATGTTTATAGTCAGCAATTGTCCCAGTGTATAGCTTCATACTCTTTAAACATCAGTTTTTGGATAAGTGAGTCTATATAAATTTTCATCGTAGCAGACTCACAGGTTCTACTCAGGACAAAGTAAACCAGTATAGGAAACTTTTTTAAAGCCAAAATTTATAAACTGTTCAATTAATCAAAAGTGTATGGGATTTCCTTCTAGTGCTTTGCTAATTGCTGTAGTGTTGATATGCTGATTAAAAATGAAGTACATTTTTACCCTTAAGAAACTCCATGTGATTGGGAAGATAAGAAACATTGTCACAGAGTAACAGACATCAATTGAACATTTACATTGTGCTAGGCAATATGGTAAGGGGACTTTACATATATTTTATTTATTCTTTAGAGTAATCCCATGTGAAGTCGGTGGTATCAAACCAGTTTTACAGATAAAGAAGCAAAGACTCAGAAAAGTAGTTTACTCAAAGCTAAAAAATAGCTTACAAAAAGTAGCTTACTAGCTTTTTATACTGCTAGTACTTGGCAGAATTTGTTGGTCCATGGAGTCCTTGTTCATCTTCAGAGAATGATAGTTGTAAATCATTATGTAGATTTATACTGGCTGCCCAGGTGGCACAGTGGTAAAGAATCTGCCTGCCCAATGCAGGAGACGTGAGTTCATTCCCTGGGTTAGGAAGATCCGATGGAGGTGGAAATGGCAACCCACTCCATATTCTTGCCTGGGAAGTCCCATGGACAGGAGCCTGACAGGCTATAGTCCATGGCATCACAAAGAATGAGACACAACTGAGCGACTGAGCACATAGATATATAGACAATAAGAGCTAAAAGAATGTAGAAGGAAATAGATAAGTGAACAGGAAAGATTTCTTGAATTTTGATAGATTAGGAAGGAGTGAAGAGTGATATTTTAAGAGGAAGAAAAAGCATATCTGAACAGGGCATAAATGAAGACAGTGGGAAGATTCAGTTCAGTTCAATCGCTCAGTCGTGTCTGACTCTCTGCGACCCCATGAATCGCAGCACTCCAGGCCTCCCTGTCCATCACCAACTCCTGGAGTTCACTAGACTTCTTCCTCTTTAGGCTTGTCCATAATAAGAATCTATCTTTTATACTTTTTTCTCTTTTTGTTTTAGAGCTAGTCAGCTTTGCATTTAAGACCCAAGAATAGTTCCTGTGTAAGATCAAATTGTGCCTTTTTTACTACCTAAATATACCTGTTTCTTTTAAGGCATAGGTTTTATTTTTTTATTCAAAGGTGTGTCACTCTACTGCAGTGTAGATTGCACAAATACAGGGATCATGTACGTTTTGATCATAACTGTACCCTCTAGCACTCCTCATGGTGCCCACAACATAAATATTCGCTAAATAAGACTTCTCCAAGCAATAGCTTTGTTTTTATGATACCATCTGTTTCCAATGTTCATATGTAAAGAAATTCTCATAACTATTGCTTACTTTATGTGACCTAATATTTATTTCTCTTCCCAGTTTTTCTCAGCAGATTTAGATTCATTTAGCAAATACTTATTTATTGAGCACTGACTATATGCCAGATCCCGTTCTAGGCGCTAGGAATATAGTAAGAAACACTGTAGTAGTTAAAAACCTCTGTCCAGTCTGTCAAACTGACTGGAAAAATTCCTTGCAGTATTGTCATGGCTATTTCTCATCCCTTAACTGTTTTTTTGCATGACAAGGTGCTTTTCTTACAGGACAAGTTACTAATTTCGAAATGGCTGACATGCCTGTGTTATTAAGTAATGCCACATTTCTCAATCAAAACCAGCCCCTATTAAGCAACTCCAAATAGCCCAAAAGCATTCTCCAAGGAAGACCAAATAGATTCAGATTGCAAAATAGTTTCTCAAAAATTTAAAGAAGTGAAAAGTTTGATTAGAATTTATGCCAAACTCAGAGTTTGTTTTTATTATTAAAAATATGTCATATATTTTAAGCCAGGTTTAGCTTATGTGTATCTGGTTATTTCTCTAAGTGCTTAGTTAACAATTAAAAGAAGATAATGACATTACAAATGTTCGTATAGGAAAAAAAACTTTGCAGAAGATTCTAAAAAGCTTAATTTAGTAGATATTGGTGGTTTTCTAGCACCTGTGATTGTATTTTCGTTGTAATACAGCTTTCCTATGTCTGCTAAAATACAATTTCTGATAGTGTTATCTTCATAATAATAGTCTTTACCATGTGAAAAGTTTTAGAAATTTGGTAGTAGTCACTGTTGAGATACAGGTTAATACTCAGTGTCTGGTTCATTGAATCTTCTGCTTACCTGAATTTTTCATCTTACCTGGATTATCATTTGTCAAAATATGAGAGAATATGATTTAAACCATTAAGAGATTATGAAGATAGTTGCTATCAGCTAACATTTATCAAGTGTTTACCATCATGTAGGCATTGTGCTCACTTTACAGATATCCTATGGTATGGTTACTATTATTATATATTCCCTATTTTTATAGACAAAGAAGTTGGATCTTAGGCTGAATTGCCCAGTATCATATGATTGGTACAGCTGAGATTTGAACTAGGGTCTGAGGCCAGACTCTGGACTCACTCTACAGCCTCAAGAATTTGAACATAAGTTTAACTGATTATTTGAAAATGCATTTTAGATTTTACAGTGCTTTGGGATCATGAGTTAATCAGTGTATACAACCTTACACTTCAAAAAAAAAAAGATAATTTAAACTTCATGATTTGAAGTAGTGCTACTCATTTGGGTTATTTTTGTTCTTAATACAGTTGATAAAATACTTTAAGGGACTAATTAATGTTATCCTTTTTTTCCCTTTTGACAGCATTGGATTCGAAGGCTAACAATTTGTCCAGTCTGTCCAAGAAATACCGCCAGGATGCGAAGTACTTGAACATGCGTTCCACTTACGCCAAACTTGCAGCAGTAGCTGTATTTTTCATCATGTTAATAGTGTATGTGCGCTTCTGGTGGCTGTGAAGTAGTGAATCCAGTCACTGGCAAGGGAGAACCTAGAACCCGGCAGGTGTATGTTTTCAGGAAGCTGAGCGCACAGAGATGTGTATTAGAATCCAAGTGGAACTTCTGCCTCTAAAGACCTTGCAAGAAAAGACATGTCCTGAAAATGAAAGATTACACCTCATTTAGTGAAGCTTAGCCCTATGTAGAAAGTGTCTTTCCGGGGCAGAGGCTTTCTCTGGGTGCTAAGCCATATACATTAGGGAACAGTGGATTATTTTGTTTGTTTTTTTCCCCTCCCAGTGTTTTACATTTTTCAAACAGCACTGACTGGGGCATTCTCATTCTCTAATGGAGCCGTCAGTGAGATTTGGCTTAACCAACTTATGCTAGCAAGTCTGAAACCCTTCAGAGAAGGCAGTCCTTCAGGAAGTTTTTTGACTCTGTTTAATCAACATTCCTTTCGTTGGTGACATTTGTGATTTTCAGGAATCTGAGTTGTTTGATGGCCTTTTAAACAAGACTCCAGTATGTGAAGGTTAATTGCTGTGCTGCAAGATACCCTGTCTATTGGCCCCTGTAGAAAGTTAACCTTGTTTTTCATTTATGACAATTTGCTTATTGCACAATTGCTTTAGGGTTAAATGAATTATATTAAGATGCCTTGAAATTATATTATAGCACTCCTTGATTAAGAAGCAAAAACGTTTTCTGTCATTTACTCTTAAAAGACTTAAAATTAGTTTGGGACATTCTTGATTTCATTTTTCTGCATCTGGTTTATATTAATATAAGAGTGAGTATAGCATATAGCCAGAGGCCCCTGACTTAGAGGGAAGACAGGCCAGCTCATCACTACAGCTTTGTCCTCTTTCCTCACTTCTTCACTACGATTTTCCCCACTCTTCCTCCTGCCACAGCTTGCTAAGGTTTTTTAAATTGCTCTGAGCCCTATAGTTTCATCTCCCATAAGTATCCTCTCAGTATATTCTCAAACTTCAAAATGGAAGATAATCAGTTGCATAGTTAATTAAATTGAAAATTTTCAGAACAACTACTCAAACTACTAAACATACTTATCTAAGAAAATCTGAGAGCACCTCATATCTGCTTCAGTTATGTAATTCTCTAGGAATGTTCTAGAGATAGGCAACTCATTTACAGTACATTCTGTTAACAAATAAAAGTACCTGAATTTTCCCTTTTTTGCTCAGGGATGATGAGAATTTCCTTTTACTTTCTGAGGTAGAATTTTTTAAATAGGGAGAATAGGCCTTTTAAATATTGTCACAAGAGTCTACAATATAACCTCTAATTCCTACACATACTGCAAATATTTCTTTAAATTGTACAGGAAAATGAACCAACTTCTTACTTCTTAAGATCTTTGGAAAGAACTTTAACCAGTAAGCAATTTTATAACTCAGGATCATCAAACCTACTGTTCTGATTCCTGATAGAGAAAAAAAATTTTTTTTTCTTTAAAACAAGGCAAGGAGAAATGCTTATTTTATTCCTGATAATTTATAGAACTAGAATAAAAATTTTTTCTTCCCACTTTGGACCTCTCTCTGCCAATTGGAGTTTTGTGCATGAAATAAGAAGTTACTTTTTATAGAGAATAAGTGCTTGAAGTCCCTAAAAGTCTTGTCCCTAAGTAATGATGTTGGTAATAAAAGCCTTTGAAAGGCTGAAAACCTGAATAGTAGTACCATAGCATTTGGTACTTCTGTAGGAGTGGAGAGTGAGTGGCAGCTCGTTGTTGAGAGTTGCATGCTGCAACCAAGTGGTCAGCAATGAAATAAATACTTCTAGAATGTTCCCTTCAGTGTGAAGCTTTGTTATCTACTATAGTTAATTTACATGCACATATTCTTCTAGATACATTCCTACCTAAATTCAGAGGGTTAATTAAAAAATGATATGGGGTAGGGGATGAGAAACAAAGAGATAAAGTAGTTAATGATTATGATGGCAGAAAATGAGAGAGCAGGACTGTCATGGCTCCTACTTGTGTTCTTTATTGGAGGAAGTGCGAAGATCTAATTAGGTGGAATCAACCAGCAACCAGACAGACATCTAAAATAGAACGTGATAAATGCTGTTCAGGGTTGTCGAGGGCACATTAAGAAAGGACACCTAATTTACTGTGGCAAGGAGGATGGTAAGAGAAGGAGAGTGTGACTTCCCTTACAGAGTCAGTGACTTGTGCAAAGTCATGAGTTAAAAGAATGAGATTTGGGGGGATCGTATTCCTTGGTTTGGGTTTCACTGGTGGCTCATATGGTAAAGAATCTGCCTGCAGTGAGGGAGTTCGATTGTTGGGTCAGGAACATCCCCTGGAGAAGGGGATGTCAATTACGTCTGACTCTTTATGACCCATAGACTGTAGCCCACCAGGCTCCTCTGTCCATGGAATTCTCTGGCAAGAATACTGGAGTGGGTTGCCGGGCCCTTCTCAGGATCATCCAGACCCAGGGATTGAACCTGGGTCTCCCGCATTGCAGGAAGATTCTTTGCCATCTGAGCCACTAGGTAAGCCTGAATGGTGGTGGCCACACAATTAAGGCTTTTGGTTAGTCTGTTTAGCAGAAGTGACTGAGCCATACATGGTTGTCTTTTTAGCTCAACAAAAGGCAAAGACAGAGGTCGTACAGATGTTACTACTATAATTGCACATTAACTAATTGAACCAAATAGCTTGTACTTTTAAAAAGTCCCCAAAGAAGAGTTTGTAGCATGTGTGACATAGTTTGAGGTAGAAGGAGCAAATTGAGTCCCACATCCTTTTAATCATTACAGGTAGGGTTGACCCAACAGTCAACTGTCTTGAGCAATTTAATCACTCTGTTTAATAAAGTTTATTTCAAATGCTGTGATTGAATCCATGTTTTAGATTAGAAAAGTTGTTGGAAATTTGAGTTCCATATCCTCATCAAAACTGGACTAATTCTTTTTTTCTTCCATAACCTTCATTAACTGAGCACATTATTAGGCATTTTACATGTCTTATTACAGTCCCCTCATAACCATTTTCCCAGGTTGCCCAAGGTCACATAGCAAGTTGAAGTATCAGCTCTGATAGGCCTCCAACCACTACATATACTGTTTGTTCCTAACTTATGATGTAGACGTGTTTGTTCTAAGCACTATCTCACTTTGTCCTGTAGGGTTATTTTTATTTTTTGGAAAAGGTTTTTGTTTGTATATATATACAATTTCATTTTATTATTTCTATCTTTTTCATTTCCTTATCTGTCATTTTTCCCTTTATTCCTTTTTAGTAATTTTTACTCTTGGGTTCTTGTTGGCCTTTTCTCATTCTTGGTTTGTAACACTTTTTATTTGCTCCTTTTACATTTGATTTTAATGTTAACTCAGCATTTTTCTACATCTGATTTACTTAAGATTTAGCAAAATGATTTTTTAAAATCTCCCTCTTTTTCTTATGTCCTTTTGCTCATTCTCTTCCCCCGCCCCCCTACATTTTCTATTCCTTTCCATTTTACTTCATTTCCCTAGATGCTGCTTTTACTTAGGAGTTACTGTTATGCTACAGCTTTACTTCTGTAAGTGAGAGCTTTAAAATGAACTGTTAGACTTACTCATTATTTTTATATCTTATATCTTAATTTATCTTACCTTCTTGATTTCATAACATACTGTGTTCTCTTATCAGTCAATGCAGATATGCCCCTGGTTTAAGGAATCCCTTTACACAGCATTACAAACACTGCAAGAATTCTTCAAGAACAAGCTCCTCTAGTTTGTCTTCAGTATTTGGGGCTTCAGCTCTCACTTGTGTTACCGATGGCTCCAAATGTACCTGTCTGTGCTCACACTGAGATCTAGATCCAGTTATTTTGCTGCTTGTTGGATATCTGTGTTTCGAGTATTCCGTAAAACTTTAGTGCACTTAAAACATCTTACTGCCTTCAAAGTTAAAACCTATCCTGTGCTTCCTAAGGCATTTCTAACTTTTAGACATCACCTGCCACTCCTTTACCTCAGCTACAAGTCAGGAATTGCATATGACTCCTCAGTTTTCTCCTACTACCTCTCAACTATTCAAACTTGGTTTTCTTAACCTCCAAAATAGACATCATTTATCACTTCCTTTCTTTTCAGCCTAAGATTCAAGTTCTCGTTCAAGCTCTTTAAGTTGGTCTCCTGCAGCAGCCTCCTTACACATGTCCCTCTTTCATCCCAATATTACTAAGTTATTAATACCAAAGATGTTCATAAAGAGCCAATCATGCCCCATTTCCTATAGAATAAAAGATTGCATACCCCAGTCTGCCTTCCACAGTGTGACCTCATATCCTTTCAGACCCATCTGCCACTCCCCACCACCTCTGTCTCATCCACACCTAATTCTCTAGCTTTCTCTAATCAGTCAAGTTACCCCTTTACCTTGGCTCATTGGTACCTTCTCTCCAGAACTTTTTGTGTGTGTACCTTATTCCTTTTCATTTCCAACCTACTAAAGTTCTGCTCATCTCAAAGACCCAGCTCTAACACCTCTTTTGTAAAGCCTAACATTCTCACATCCTCCTTACTACCAACCTGAGAGAAGTTGTGGTTTCAGACCTCCCATAGCAACGTGCTTGTATTTCCAGCATAGAACCTACCAATTAAAAATAGCAGTTTGTGTGTACTTGTCTCCTTGGCTGTATACCATGTGAGTCCTCTAAGGTGAAGACCTATTGGTAGTCATGTCTTTGAATCCTTGGCACTCGGTACAGAGACCTGTTGGAGGGACTCACAAATAATTGTAGAATGAGTGCCATTGAATTATGAAAAACTTAACGCACGTTTTCTAGAACTAGACTGTTTTTCAAGTCATGGCTATACACATAATTTTAATAGAAGCGGAAAACAACGTGGGGTAAAATGGTATAGGCCTAATAAGGGGATCGGAAGGAAAGAGGCACATTAAAAAGTCAGAACGAAAGAGACCAACAGGAAGATAAGGAAGAAAGATAAGATAGCAAATGAAATTGGTTCTAGGCAGAAACAATTTAAAGATAAAAGAGTGAAGAGTAGGACGTGGAATCAAATTAGACTTGAAGTGAAAGCACAAAAGTCAGGGCAGACTTGGTCTGGAAATGTTTCCTGTTGACCTCAGAGCCTATGGTTGCTTTTATGTATAATGCATAATATTAAATGAGCTTTTCATGTCACTTAAGTTCTTACCAATTTGTCATCAAAGTGACTCTAGTGATAATTACCTTGACCCAGATGCCATGTAAAGTAAGACCTTATTTACCATGCAAGAAATAAACTGGCTAAAGGGTTAGTTTTGCCCAACCGATAGTGGTTTGCACCCGCCAGACTTCTCTCAGGGATTCCCGCACAAATAGTGTAGGTAGGCAATGAAGTTTGATCTACAGTCTAAGGTGGCTCAGTGGTAAAGAATCCTCCTGCCATTGCAGGAGCCCCAGGAGATGCAGGTTCGATCCCTGGATCAGGAAGATCCCCTGGAGGAAGAATTCTTGCCTAGAGAATCCCATAAACGGAGGAGCCTGGTGGGCTACAGTCCGTGGGGTCCCAAAGAATGGGACATGACTGAGCAACTGAGAATGCATGCACACACAGTGGGGCTATACTGCAGTATTTAAGATGTGTTTGCACAGTCCACTTCTCAGGCAGTGACTTGCTGTTTCCAGAAGAGGGCAGCAAAATTCTAATCTGAGGAGTCTTCACCACTTCCTCAAAGTAAAGCAGTATTTCCTTGAGAGGAAAACAACTGCACTGTAAAGAGAACAACAGCCCTTAAAAATGAATGATCTTTTAGGTGACAGATGAGGGAAATCCCGATACTATAAATGCCATAACAAGCAGTCACTCATTTCAAATAATGTTTTCCTTCTCCGTAATCTCTGAAGAAAATAATTGGGGCTGTTTCTTTAATCTCATTTTAACGATTTGACCTGTGTAACCAGAACCCATCCCCTCATCCCCAGCCCATTTAACCCCAGATTTTCACATCTCACACTGCACTGGTTTTTAAATAAAAATAGTTTTAATAGAAAAGTAAGATGTTCAGGCCTGATTCTTTCAAGATGTCTGGCTAAGTCCAAAGAATGATTTCCGAAGGTGTCCAAATGTCTGTCATGGAGTTTGTGCCATTTGGAGCAAATGTTATCTGTATCATCTTTGTCTGATCTTTATTTTTTTATTATTTCAGTTTGTTTTAAAATATCCTTGTGCTTTTAGACCTTCTAAGGACTCAGCAGCTAACGTTTAAACTCATCTTTTTTGTTGTTGTTTTTGAATTGTTCTTAATAGCGTATATGGTACTCTCATACTTGTTTCACGTGAGGTTGATAGCCACGGCCACCGTTTTACAGATAAATTTTCTCATCTGTAAGCAGAATAGCTGCTCTTTGCTTAGAAAAGTGCAGGGAGGTGCCTCAGATGACAAGAGAGTCCCGAGGGGAGGGTATTTTCCCTTTCCTAATAAATGATAGAAGAGCTCATTCAGAATCTGATGCTTTTTTGGTCTGCTCTACTACAATCAGATGGGGTAGAAAGACTTTCAGTTACAGTTTTTCATTTTCTTCTGCTTTTGTTGGTTTATTTCTGGCTCTGTACTTTTGAAAAAAATGATCTGTTTCTCGCTCTACCCCCATTTTGCCACCTCCAAGTCAGAGTCTTCTTTCCATTCCGGCTAAACCTCTTGCTGTTCTTAAGAATTGCATCACATTCTTGGCTTACTGTAGACCAGCACCCCCACATTGGCACCAGGGAGTGTATGGGCCTTCTTTATTGGTTGAAAGTTCTTGTCTGGTGAGCACACAATATGTCACTCACTTCCTGACTTCCAGCCCTGGCTGAATTTGTCTCTTGGAAAAAAATACATACTTCTCAGACTTTTGTTTGTTTATAATTCCCCTTTACTTTGGCCATATCCTTGGAATGAGCAAGATTTGCCTAAGTGGAAGCCATGTTGAAGGCCTTTTGAAGTAGAGCATATGTGTGCCTCAATGAAGGAGCTACCTTATTGTTCCTAATTCTTCACTTCACCCTCACTTTCAACCCAGTCTAGTCAGCATTGGCTCCCACAGTGCTGAAGAGTTGAAAGGGCTTTCACTAAACACAGTAATCTCCCCCCACCCCCCAATATTACCAAACCAATGGATACATCCGTCTCTTATCTTACTTGACTCTGCACAGCTTCAGATGCTATTGACCTCCTTGACAGACTCGCCATCTTCCTTTGGTCTCCACAGAGTTATTATTTTCCTGCTGTAATTGTGGCTCTTCAATATCCTTTGCAAGTTCCTCTTTCTCTAGTGTTAGTGTTCCTTAAGACCCATCCTATGTCAGCCTCTTTCTTTTATACTTTCTCTGAGAAGTCACATCCCCTTTCATGGCTTTTGTTGAGATTTCTATGCCAATAACTTCCAAATCTCTACTTCTCCTAACTCCAGACTCAACTGCCTTCTAGAATCTCTCCACCTGGAAATTTCTGAAACCATATTAGCACACTCCCTTCAAACTATTCCTCCTCTAATGTTCCTCATCTAAATATGTCACAATATCCACCCAGATGCTCTAGCCAGAAACCTAGGGTACATCCTTGATTACTCTTTTGCTCACCCTCCACCTTCCATCAATAACCAAGTCCAGTAAAATCTAATCCTTTGGATTTACCCACTCCCTTTATCCCTATCTGGCCTAAGTGATCACCTCTGGATTTCTACAATTCTTGCTAGTTTCTTGCCTCTAGTTTTTCTCCCCTTGGATCATTTTCTACCAGTCACCAGAAAGTTTTTAATAAATGTAATTCTGATAAATTCGCCTCCTTTGTTTAAAATCATTTACTTGCTTCCCACTGTCCTTAGGCTAGAGCTCAAACTCCTTAGTGTGGCTTATAAGTTCTTCATGATCGGCAACCTGCCTACCTGCCATCAGTCTGTGCTCCACTCCCACCGGATTCCAGTGTTTCAAATACGTACCGCTTCCTCTTGCTTCTTGACCTTCACAAATACTCTTTCCTTTGTCTGGAATGCTGTATCAGAACTTCAAATATACCTAGTCTAAATACTACCCCCAAATTGTCATTTCTCTGATTCCTCAATCATAATTGAATTTGGACACTTAATTCTAAATTAACTCTTGAATTAAAACCCAAATTAATCTTATCCCAGCTGATGTATTTCTTATTTCTCTGAAAAAATACCATCCAAGGATATGTTCTAATGAAAAGTGTATTTGAACTAATTAACTTAGATCAGGATTGACTTTTACCATAGCTGAATATAAACTGGAACATATTTTTTAAATTACTGGGATGTTTCCTTGATTATTATTCATCATGACATTCTGTCTTTGGAATTTTTTGTTCATTTCCAGTGGGCTTCTACTGCTCTCCTGTCTTCCCTCTCAGCCCTTCCCCTCTGGTTACCCTACACTTGCCCCTCATTGGATCCAGTTTGCATGCAGTGGTAGCTGCTGTGGGGCTGCGGTTAAATAGAACTGCTCAGACTGCAACAGGAAAGCACTGAATCGAAAGCAAGGGAGAGGAAGCACAAACCGATACCCACCACAAAGCTGCTGAGTGCCCAGCATGACCCAAGCCGCACCCTCTGATGAGGAGTCTTGTGGAGGAGTAAGAAGCCACAGAGTTTAATAAATCATCAGCACAGCCTGTTCTCCACTTCCCGTGATCCAGCCTTCCTGGGTTACATGAATGTCACCAAATTCTGGCCTAGGAAAGTGGGTGATGGCAGAATAGCCACGAGATAAGTAAGGGGTAGGGGAAAGCCCCTCAGATGAATGACTGTGGACCATTTATCTCAAACTGTCCATAGGGTCCAGCTCTGTAAACAGAAAGAGCCCTGGTATATGAGTGTTTCAAAGGAGCTGTCTACTTGAGTGATTCCCAGATGTAGGTTCCCAT